>NC_091259.1:35871742-36174772 GCF_042477335.2 Ovis canadensis | reverse complement strand
GGAGACCTGGGTTCAATCCCTGGGTCAGGAAGATCCCCTAGAGAAGGGAATGGCAACCCATTCCAGTATTCTTGCCTGGAGAGTCCCATGGACAGAGGAATCCAGTGGGCTACAGCCCATGGGGTCACCAAGAGTTGGACACAGCTAAGCAACTAACACAGGTATGTGCACATTTCCCAGCTCCAGCCAGCAGGTGGGCTGCACCCCCAGACTGGGCTGGGAGGTGCTGACTCCCGCCCTTCTTCTTCATAGACCCAGTCTCCACAGCTCTGTTCATCACCATTTGACGTCCTCCATTCTTGCCCTCCACAGAGGCTACACCAGGAGAAAGCTGCTCATTAGCCAGGAAGGCAAAAGGGAGAACAGTACCTTTTGATGGAGACAAGCCTCAGAAAGGACTATGCCCTGGATTGTGCTGTCACCTTGGCCTTGGAGAGGGATGCGGGAGAGGAGACCTAGAAAGACCAGGTGGCAGGCGAGGAAAATGACTTGAGCAGTGGCATTTGGGACTGATTGGAGGGGAGAAAGTCTGGGGCTGGGGAAGGTTCATTATAATAATTGTATCCTTCCCCTGTAGTTACGACCTTGCAAAATGTAAGCTGATGTTTGTAATGAGCCATAATTAGACAATCACCAAAAGTTGCAGTGAGTAGAATGAATGGAAACCCAACCAGCAGTGGAACTCACTGTTCTCAGGCGCCTGTTGTGCTCTTATTTCCCTCCTCCCTGTGTTGGAAGCCCCAGGGGGAGGACTTCCGTGGCTGTGGTCACCTCCTCCGCTGTCTGTTTTTCGCTTGGCCAGGCTCTGCTGTCCTGTGAGTCACCTCCCTTTGGTTTCCAGCCCTTGGATTTCCTCCTGCCACTTGGGTTAAGTCCCAAAGATCATCAACCCGAAGAAGGCTGAGCACAAGCCTAGGATTCTTGGTCCCAAGAAGGAGAAAGTCCAGAGACTGGACCATTATAGCACCCCTCATCCCTAGTAAAAGTGTCAGTCGCTCAGTCATGTCTGACTCTTTGCAACCCCATGGACTGCAGCTCGGTGCCAGGCTCCCCTGTCCATGGGGATTCTCCAGGCAAGAATACTGGAGTGGTTTGCCCTTCCCTTCTCCAGGGAATCTTCCCAACCCAGGGATCAAACCTGGGTCTCCTGCATTGCAGGCAGATTCTTTACTGACTGAGCCACCTAGAGAAGAGGCCTAAGCAGCTTCATCACTTTTTCAAGGAAAAAATAGGACCTGTGCTCAAGACTGCACAGCTAGAAAGTGACCAGAAACAAAACATGTTACCTCTTCTGCGCTATTTATCTAACAGGATCACCATCCCTAACTCAAAGGAACCCCTAGTGATAGGATTTTATATAAAATGTATATATAAAATATGTATAGATGTGTACACGATGGGATGGAAAGGTATTTGGGAACCAGGGCTCTTTCTCAAAATCAAGCCTCAAAATCTAGAGATTCAGGTTACTAGAGGACACCCTGCATTCTTGCATGGGTGTTCCATGCACTCGAGATCCCTAATAGAATTTTGCATCGTCAACTATACAGGCAACTATATGCTATGCTTACAGTGGCAAATAATGCCCTGACCCCTCTCAGCAGCTGGGGCCCAGCTTCCAGGGTGGAGTGAGTTTGAATGTTGACAATATTTACATTTTAATTAAAACCCTTCTGGACTCTCCAGAGTTTCCATGAATCTATTAGCCCCTGCTACAGCCTCCCCTTTATAGCAAAGTCATTTCAGAGGATGAAATTTATACTAAGGCTTTCCTCTCACTGCTTGTCAAATGAGTCCTCACAGAGACTCAGGGAACAGGAAGAAATTCAGAGATTATAGGATCCAACCTGTCAGTTTTAAGACTGAAGCCTGGATGTCTAAGTCACTTCCTTCATGTCCTACTCTTTGCAGCCCCATGGACTGCAACACCCCAGGCTTCCCTGTCCTTCACTGTCTCCTGAAGTTTGCTCAAAATCATGTTCATCAAGTTGGTGATGCCATCCAACTATCTCATCCTCTGTCATCCCCTTCTCCTCCTGCCTTCAGTCTTTGCCAGCATCAGGGTCTTTCCCAACTTTTCTGGACTTCAGCTTGGTAGCCTGTAAAATGAGGGGATTGAACTTCATCACCCTTCATCCCCTTCTCAGTGGATCAGGAAGGCCCCTTTGACACCAGACAGTGACAGAGAGGGGGCAGCTGATCACATGGGCCTGGTCGCCAAACCTGTCAAGCTGAGACCATCATCTGATACTGAGCCTCAGGTGAGCGTGTGGCGTAAGTGCCGAAGACTAAGGCTGCTGAAGGGACACCGTGGTGGTTTCCATTTATGGTTAAACATGGATCCTAACGGAGCCTGGCTTTCTGTTCTGTGCTCGTTGGAAAGACAGCCCGGTGACTCCACGGTCCCCGCCAAGCCTTTGTTGCCAGTTAGCAGGCAGTTGCGTTGTGGAAGGACCACTGTTCTCAAGCAGTCAGCTCGCTGTGTCTCGTGCCAGCTGGCATCCGGCAGCCAAGCCCAGCTCCAGGGCCATAAGGTGATGCCGGCAAGAGCAGGTGTGCGTTCATTGTGCGGCACCAGCCACACACCAGAGTCAGTCACTCCTCGACATTCCGGAAGCACGCATCCTTTTCCAGGAGGCGAAACAAGAGGTTTGGCTTTTTGTGTGTGTGGAAGACGAGTGTGGCAGACTGTTGAGCCCAGTCCCAGAATCTCAGAGTGAAAACGGGGTCTTACAAGGCCACCCATCCAGTTCCCTTTTGATGCGAAAATCTCCCTCTGTGGTCCAGCGGCCATCTATGATGTGTGTCCTATCAGCTTCCAGAAAGGAGAAGTGAGCCCACTGACGGTTACAAAGAAAGTCAGAAAAGGAGATCCCGCTTCGATGAAAGGTTGGGGTGAGGAGGAGCTCACGCTGCCAGGGACCTGGGATTAGATGGTTACTGACGGTGAGCACTAAATTCAAATCTGAGCTCTTCTGGCAGCAGGGGCGAAAATGGAAATATGATTGTTATATGGGTGTCTGGCAAAAGGACTCATGGCAGGAGAGACATTCTTTTCCCTGGTACTAAATTCTAAAGCAAGCCACAGTCATTTACTGGCCAGGGAAGGTGACCCTGGAGGTTGGGATTTCATTTCTGTTTCCCTTTTCCTACCCTATTGCTGTATGTTCCGAGATTCTATATGACTTCTCAAGGCTTACTCTGATCAGCTCGTTTTTCTTCATTTCTTCTTTCAAGAGCCTGTTATGTGTGAACCTGAAGTCCTGGGGAGCCAGATCCTCTTTGGAAATTCCAGGGGTTTTTGAAGCTCTGGGAGGAGTTTGACTTGGGATGTTGATGCTGATAGACAGGGCAGGGAGGGCGCGTCACCTGCAAGGACCAGCCGCCCTGAAGCCTGGGCGCCCTGCGAGGCCCGGGTGGCATGCAGCGTTCCTGGCAGTGCAGCCCACAGACCTACCCAGCTCGGGGGTTCTGCCAGCCTCCAGTGGCTGGTGTAAAGACTCCTTGTGTGAGTCAACAGATACGCTGTTTAATTTTTTTTTCTCTTAGAGTAATAAATACATTTCTAGTTCTTCATTAGTCAATGGTGGCATCCCTGATGTGACTCTGGCACCTCCTGGCAAGCCTCCAGTTCCTTGGGGGGGCCTGGGATGTTTGAGGACCATGTACTGTCCCTACTAAGTGTGGCAGTGTCCTGGGCATGCTCTGGGCACCACGGCTAGACCCTCCGTGTGTCATCCTTAGAGGCCATACAATGTGGTGATGAAGACCACAGACTATAGTCAGTCTACACAGGGCTCATATCCCAGCACCCCCACTGACTTGGTTCTGTGTCCTGGGTTAACCCTTCTGAGCCTCAATTTTTCATCTACAAAAGGGGAAGAATAATAATACCTTGGCTTCCCTGGTGCCTCAGAGGTTAAAGTGCCTGCCTGCAATGCAGGAGACCCGGGTTCGATCCCTGGGTCGGGAATATCCTCTGGAGAAGGAAATGGCAGCCCACTCCAGTATTCTTGCCTGGAGAATCCCATGGATGGAGGAGCCTGGTAGGCTACAGTCCATGGGGTCGTGAATAGTCGGACACGACTGAGCAACTTCACACACGCAAAAAATAATACCTTACTGGGTGGTTGAGAAGTGAAATTGATAGGTGTATAGGCAGATAGATAGATGTTTCGGTAGTTATTTAAAACAGTTGTTGCTGGCACACAGTAAATGTTATACAGACCTACAATTATCCTCTTCCTCTTCCTCAGAACGTCTCAGAGGTGTTGGCATTATTAGCCCCATTTTACAGCTGAGTAAACTGAGGCTGGGAAGAGCTAAGTTGCTTGAAGGCAACACCACTAAGTGTGGAGCCAGGATTGGGATCTAGCCCTGCCTTACTCTGGACCTCGACCCTGTTCTGAAGAGTACAATCAGTCTTCTGAGGTAACGGGCATCTCTGCCCTGTACTCTGGTCCCACAGAGTACTGCCTGCTCTGACCCAGCACCTGGATCAGAGCTCAGGTCCACTCAGTAAGGTATTATTTTTCTTCCCCTTTTATAGATGAAAAATTGAGGCTCAGAAGGGTTAGCCCAGGACACCGGATTGGGAGAGGCCAAGGCAGTCTCAGCAGGCGTGACACGGGGAATTGAGGGATAGGGCTGGGGGGGTGGGCCAGGCTCCTGCTGAATCCAGGTTTGCCTTCCAGGCTTGGCCCTGAAAAATATACCTCCGCTCCCCAGTGTCTACATCCATTAAACAAAAATCCCCTCTTGGCACTTGACAAATGTGGTTTGAGATTGGACCCAACTCATGCAGGGGCTGAGACAGAGCTGAGATGGCCCTCCAGAGAGCAATGGCTTTCAGGACCCCTGAGCTTTCTGTCACTGGGGGCTCCTGGTAGAAGACCTGAAGGGCCTAGGGTATGGATTAGACTTTTCTACCAGTTTTGCATCAAACAGACCTAGTTTTAAATCCTGTGTTTACTGTTAGCGAGCTGTGTGAGTTTGGGCAAATTCTTAACCTCTCTGAGCCTCACTTTCCTCATCTATAAAATGAAGATGGTAATATGCCCCTCATAGGTTTCTTGTAAGTACTGAATTGTAATACCTGGAAGTCTAAGCCTATAATAAAATAGAAACTATTTATTATTATTTTTTGTTAGTATGATCATTATCATTATTATATGCTGCTGCCCCAGAATTCAAACCCTGAAGTAGCCAGCTGTCTTCTGCCTCTACATTGAACGTACCGCTGTTCTAAACCAGGGTACACTCAGATCCCTTTGATACACAAGCCCCAGCAGGAGTGGATCCCCACTGCAAACAGACCCCAGTATGAGGATAGCAAGAAGGCAGCTGGGACTTCAGGCCTGGAGCTGGGTCCAGGGGTGGCAGGAAAGCTCACGTCACGGCTCAGCCCTGGGCTGTGCACTTAGGGTTTGGAGGGAGGGAGTGCTGGCAGCTGTCGCAACATCTGGACACCTGGCACTGGGGCTGGGAGGCACGCGTGGGAGGAGGGTTTTCTCTTTCAGGGAGCTTGTTGCTTCTAATTCTATATTTTACATCCTGGGGTTGAAATGGGAAGAAACACTCTTCCAGGCGGCCCCCCAGAGTACCCTAAGAAAAGCATTGCCACTCCTTCCTGACGCTTCTTCTTTCTCCCCTGGGCTCAGGACCCCCCCGACCCAAGCTTCAGATGAACATTTGTGGACGGCGATGGTGGGGGGCACGCACACTTGGACAAGAACAGGACTGACCTAGCTGAGTTCCTGATGGCTCTCTAAGGTGCCCCGCAACTTAGCATTCTGCAGGACTCAGAGCTCGTTGCTCAAGGACACAGCAGCTTCCTCGAGCAGTGACAGCTCGGCAGTAAATCTTGCCCATTTAAATAATGCCTCTGTTCCTGTTCCACTTGCCAGGGTACCTGCCATCCCCTGATCCCTGCTGATGCTCCGCAGAGGTAGGCATTAGTCTCTCCTGTCTCATGGATGGGCCAGTGGGGCTCAGAGAAGTCAAGGGCTTTCCCAGGGTCACAGAGCAAACTGGTGGAGTATCCAGAATGTCAGCCTATGCCTCCTGGTTCCAGTTGGATGTTCTAATTTTTTTTTATACCAGCTTTATTGAGATATGATACACATACTTCACAATTCACCCATTGAAAATATGTGATTCAATGAGTGAATTCAATACGTGGCTTTTAGTATGTTCACAGATATGTACAGCTGTGACTACAATTTGCAAACATTTTCATCACCTTGAAAAGAAAGCCATGCCACTTTAGACAGCACCCCAACTGCCCCCCAATATCCCCAAGCCCTAAGCAGCAAGCAATCTATTTTCTATCTCTATGGGTGTGCCTGTTTTGGAAATTTCATGTAAATGGAATCCTGTAATATGTGGCCTTTTGTGACTGGCTTCTTTCACTTAGTATAATGCTTTCAAGATTCATCCACATAGTAATATGTGTCAATACTTCATTCCTTTTTATTGCCGAATAATATTCCCTTACGTGGATATACTACATATTATTTATTCATCAGTTAATGGACATTTGGGCTGTTTCCATCTTTTTGGCTGTTATGAATAATGTAGCTATAAACATTCCTGTATAGGTTTTTGTGTAGACATATGTTTTCGTTTCTTTTGGGTATCTACCCAGGATCGGAATTGCTAGATCAATGGCAACTTGATGTTTAGCCATTTGAGGAACTGCCAGACTGTTTCCCAAAGTGGCTGGCATTTACATCCCACCAGCAGTATATGAAGATTGCAATTTCTCCACATCTGCAATTTCTCTAAATCTTGCCAATATCAATGTTCTCTTAAATCTTTATCTGGCTTACAAGCAAGCCAGGGAATCTTTGGGGAGGTGAGGATGAAATGAGACAAGGCCGATTTAGGCCAAGTGATAGATGAGTGAGCTGGGGGAGAGGGAGTAGGAATCTCTTCTAGAGAGCTCTGTGTCCAGCCTTCCAGAAGGCATTCTCTTATCAGGCTTGACCAGGGATCGGTGATGGTCTCCATGGAGATCAACTCAGATCTCCAGAATATTGGATTCACTTAGTGGCTGGGGAGAAATCACAAGAAAGGTGACTGTAGTTTCCTGTATAGCTGATGACTTCAGGATTGTAGATTTTGTGTGCGAACTGGCCACTTGTCCCCAGAGAGGCCTGGCAGGGGACCTGAGTGAATGGGGAAAACTCTGCTTCTAGTTCTGGTAATTCAAAACTTTCCAGCAAGGCCAGGGAGCTGGCTAATTGTCCCAAGCAGTGGCGGAGGTGGGGTGCCATGGGGAAGCAACAGCTCCACCTGTATGCATTTCTTCTCCCATCGCCATTTAGATGCCAGGGTCATACGTTATTACCCCAGAGTTAAGCAAAGCTAGACACCGAACTCTAAAGAACCAGGGTGTAGGCTAGTGTTGGAGAGAGAAAAAGAAAACTCATACTGAATCAAAAAAATGGAGCAAGAAGGCGAAGCATCATGGTAGAAAAATGGCCCCAAGCTTCCTGTGGCTGTGAAAAGATGTCCTGAATCCGTTCACGCCTTCAGTGGGGCTGGGGAAATGGGAACAGGCGAACACCCTGCTTCCTGCCACCTCCCCAGCACACGGGTTATAAACGTGACAGTATTTTATGACTGTCCTAGTCCTTCATCTGCTAATCCAGATGCTTCTGGAGGGAAAAGCAAGGGTCTCATGGTATTCTGAAGCTGAGCATGTAGGTTCAGACTTGCGTGGGTCCCCATCTCTCCACCACCCCGTCTAGCCACCCTGGGTGAGACCAGAGCCATGGCTGATGAGAGTGTGAGCATCTCTCCTATAAACGGGAGCTCAGTGGAGCTAGAGGAGCCCCAGGGGCCTCCTTGCCCACACCCTCAGTCACCAATGGGGAGGGAGGAGCTGGGAGGGGATGGCAGCGGTGGGGCAGCAACTCTGGAGGAGCGGGCATGTGTTCTTGCTCCATCTCCTGGCCCTTTTCTAAGGGGATCAGCACGGCTGCCTTCCATGGCCCAGGAGTGACCTCATGGCAGTCTCTAGTTACATTTCCACAGCCCAGGTGACCTCTGATAACTGAGAGGAAGACCTCAATAGGCAGCACACCTGAGACTAATCCCACCGATGCTGTCTCCCCGAAAACACCCTACTGAGTATCTGTTTCGAAGTCGGGGGCTTCCCTGCTGGAGTCCACCTTGGTCCAAGGGTTCACATTCAGCCTTATAATATGAGAGCTCTGGTGAGGAAGGAGATTCAAGGAGGCACCAGAGCCAGAAGCCCAGGTCTTGCTGGTTTAGAGGAACTACTCTGAAGACAGACAGGGGTAAGCCTGGGCTGCCCTGGGCGATAAGAGGTGGTGATAACCACGCTGGGACATGGTGTAGACGCTGGCGTCCCTGATGACTCTCTGGGCCACGTGAGGGAATGAGAACATCAGCCTTGAAGGGATGCTGTGACTCTAAGACCAGATCATGTCAAGAAAGTACTTTGAAACTCTGAGGGACAACATTTTAAGGGTCCAATTCTTCTTACTTTGCTCAAGTGCAACGCAGGGTTCAGACGGCTGAGCAAAGAATCCATGAGCTTTGGAGCTGGGCAAACGGGGGCCGCAGGACAGACATGCTGCTGCTGCAGTCTCTGCCAGGGTCACAGCGTCTGTTTCTCTTCCTGGTCCCCTCCCCGGGCTGAGACCAGAGCCGTGGGACACTAGGCCGGCAGCTGTGGACAGTGGCAGCTGGGACAGGCTGTGATAGCAAAGCACTTTGGACTGAGGCTTTGATCTGAATGTGGCCTTCATCCACACCCTGAAATTCTGGGACATGACCCACTAGGCTGTTTCTATTTGCCCACAGTCATGGGGTTGACCTCCAGGGTCCCTCACCCACCCACTGGACACATTCCTGCTCGTGCCCTGGAGGCCCCTGGGGACTCCTCACTGCCTGGACTTTCTTGGGGCCGGTCTGGGCTGATGTAGAGAAGCCACTGTGAGCCCACATTGCAGGTTCCCTTGGGGTTCCAGCCCCTGACCATAGCCGCAGTGGGAAGCTGGGCAATTAGCTGCCTCACCTGAGCAGCCCTCTGCCAGTCCCCCTAATCCTGATAATCCTAGCAGGCCATCCACCTGGAACCCCAAGCCTCATCCCCACCCCCCCCACAACCCCCTCCCCACATATACCACATACACACACACACTTTACACACACTTTACACAGGGTGATTCACACCGGCTCTGAGGACAGCCTCTGATGCCCGTTTCAGCGCCATGGCCTTCCTTTAGGTGTGTGTTCCGGCTCTAAGAGGCCCAGCAGCCCCTCTGCATGAGATTCCATATGATCCTTTCTGGCTTTCTACCTAATTATCCTAAAGAAACTGGAGGGGAGGGTTTATAAAGAGTTATAGTCGCCTCTCTTCAGGGCATTACTCATTTGTTCAACTAACATATATTGAGCATCTGAATTCCACAACGAGGCCTTGGGAGCCTGCAGTAAAGACACGGGTCCTATACTCTTGCATGTGAAATCTGCAAGAGCTATCTGTACTAAACCAATCCACATTTACAGCTTCTCTAGTTCAGGGACTCCCCAGACTGGCTGTGACTCAGAATCACCTGGGAAGTGTTCTCAGATTCCTGGGTCCCACCCTACAGATCCAGACTCTGAAGGCCCAGGGTGGGGCCTGGAAATCTGGGCTTTCTGGAATTTTCCAGATGATGCCAGAGAGAGCTATCTCCAAGGACCCCTGATGTCATCTATTCCCTGATTTCTCAAATCAGGAAACTGAGACACACAGAGGATTTATTACCTTGCCTGGTTAGAGGCACAAACCTCTCATCAGCACCATTTCCAGGATGTCCTGCCAGCCAAAGGAAGGACAGGATGAGCCAAGCAAGTGACTCTGGCAAGAGACCATCTAAAACAGGGGTCCCCACCTCCCCCCAGAGCCACAAACCAGTACCGGTCCATGGCCTGTTAGGAACCAGGCTGCACAGCGGGAGGTAAGCAGTGGCAGGCAAGACTGAAACCATCCCCCCATCCGCAGACAAACTGTCTTCCATGAAACTGGTCCCTGGTGCCAAAAAGGTTGGGGACCACTGATCTAAAAGGTTTCCCAACGGACAGCGCTTGGAAGGGCTGTATTTCAGAGAGAGGAAGGAGGAAGGACTTTGGAGGCTCAGGGGACATGGAGGGGACAAAAGTCTCAAGGTGAGAATTCCCTGGGACTTTGGGGCAGGGTGAGAGTGTAAGAACTAGGAGATAGGTCCAGAAAAGTAGATTGGGGCAAACTTGGGACCAGGGAACTCATCCATTATTCAGGAGGCATTGGGAAGGTGTTTTTTAGCCAGTGGTATGTTTGAAACAATTATGCTCACAACACTGTGAGTGCTTAGTTCAAGGGGAGCCAGTTGTGAGCAGGGAGATCAGTAAGGAGGGAACCCAAGTCTGACCTCTGGGTGGGGGGTGGGGGCTGCAGTGGGCCGGGGAGCCAGGCCCAGAGACCGAAGGTGACGCTGGGTCAAAGATGTGATGGTGTGAACCTTTTGTGTCTGGAAATGTGACAGGTGGAGCTGGGGGGCCTGTCTGGGGCGAGAGATGGACTTTAAGGGAAAGACTTCTCCTTTGGGTGTTCAGCTGAGTTGATATAAGTAAAGCATGATCACAGTTCCCGGCCTGAGAAAATGCTGAAGAATTTGCTGCTGTTCCTTGTTCTGCTGCCAGCTCAAGTCTGAGCCTGAGGACTCTCACGTTCCCCACCGTGGTTGGTTCGCTCTCCCTGGCAGCTCACCTTCCTGGGAACCACCAGACCTTTGACTTTGCAGAGGTTTTACCCCATCTCTGGAGGAGGCTGCCTGGAGCCGGGGCCACCCGGGATTGTCGAGCCTGGAAGGAGCCAGAGAGCAGGGGCGAGACCTTTTTATTGAGCAGCTCCTGGGAGTGAGTCTGCCCCAGGCCTGTGTTGTGTGCCATTTCTCTCTCTCACTCCACGCAACCCCCAGCCAGGGGTCACCACTGTCCCCATCCTGCAGAGAAGTGAGTCACACCTGGGTCACGCTGTGACCAGAGATAAGGACACACACCCAGTGTCTGCTGACTCCAGAGCCCGCCTCCCTCACTCCCCTCATTGTCCCCCATGTCCTTTGCCCCCCCATCATCCTTTCTTCTCTTCCTTGCTCACATTTGATTTCTTCTGACACGCAAGGAATTGAGCTCAGCTTCTGAGTGACAGGAGGCCAGCTGAGGTGAGCCACAGGGAGGTCTGTTCCACTCTGGGCACTGTCCTCTTCAGGAAGGGCTCTGGGGCTTGGGCCGTGGCTGCCAACTCAGCCTTGAGCCTGCCCCTCAGGGGAGCCCAGGAGCACCCCCTCACACCCTGCCCCATCCTTCCCCTCGGTTTCCAGTGTGGAACTAATTTACCCCAAGGACACACAGCTGGGCAGAAAAACCAGCCCTCCAGTTTTCCAGGTCACTGCAGCTCCTGCTGCAGAGGGCGAGGGTATGAAGCTGGGCACAGATGGTGCTGGCGGGAGAGGGGTGCAGAGGGCTGGGGATGGGGTGAGGGCTGGGCAGCACCCCCGTGCAGGGCTGGGTGGCGTGGCCTTCTGGGATGCTTCTGGGCCCCGGCAACTGTCAGGGCACCTCTCTGAGCTTGTGTGTGGACCGCTGGACTGGAAGCCCCAACAGGCAGGCTGCTAGGGCACAGGGCCACCCGTGCTGCCGTGAGGGAGGGGAGGGTGTCCAAGGAGAAGGCAGGTCAAGAAAGGATCTTGGGTACAAGCCCCCCCTTACTCCCTCTTTCTCTCTGGGACTCCCTCAGCTGCTCCTGCTCATCCTCCTCCACCTTCTCTGCTCTGCTTTGCTCTCTCAGGACCCTGCCTTGTCTTTGCTTTCTATGGGGTTGGCCACAAAGTTCATTCAGGTTTTTCCCGTAACATCATCATCTTATAGAAAAACCTGAGTGAACTTTGTGGCCAACCCAGTACCAGCCAGAGGGCTCTCCTCTCCCCATCTCCCCCCCACTTTCTTCAATTGTCCTCCCTATCCCCCTTCTCTCCCCATTCCCTTTCTTTCTCCCCTTCTCTCTGTTTTTGTCTAAGCATCTGCCTCTTTCTTAGTCTTGGGTGCCATGCTCACACCCTAATGACATGAAAACCTGGGGAGGCACCGGTTTGCTTGCTCCCGTCTTCCTCATGTCCCTCTGCCTCTTGGCTCATACCTCGGTCTGGGGAGTGGACCCCTTCTCGACACTGCCCACCTGCCTTGTTAGCCTCGGTCCATTCGGGAGTTTGCTGAGTGCCTACTGGCCCTTTCCTGGGAAAGCCGAGAGAGGCCAAAGGGACAGGAAGCACCTCAGTGCCCCGTCATTCCCGTCTCGGTGGCTTTGCTGATACCTCTTGGGCTCTCCCTCAGGGAACTTCATCCCTAGCTCCAGCAGCAGAGCAGGCTAGGGACAAGGCATCAGATGTGGTGTAAAATGTATTCGGAAAGGATGCTGAGCATTGTAAGACCATCTGTGACGTTAGTGAGCTTTGTGACCTTGGGCAAGTCACATTGCCTCTCTGGATTTCATTTTGTTTCCTAGCATGAGAGGCTTGGACAAAATAACTTCTAGGGACCTGTCTAGCCACAAAATGCTAAGCTGTGGATGCTTTGCTGAGGTAAAATGCTTCTCTCATATCTGAAATTCAACCATTTGTGATTCATTCCTTTGGCTATGGGACGTTTTTCTTCTCCAGGAGAAACCTTTGAATGCAAGTATTCTTGGGCCAGTTAATACCACTGGGGTACTGGCAAATGGTGAACAACCAGCTCTCAGGGAGAGGAGAAGCCCCAGTGTGTAGTGTTTCCAGCTTGGTTTTCACAAGTTAGATACCCTTATGGTGGCCAGTTGCAAGCTACCAATATGATATCACTGAATGAGGAGTTGGGAAGAGAGGCACAAAATAGACTCTCTGAGCCAGTATGAACATCCCCAGCACCTGCAGTTAATGATGTGTGGGCACCTTGACAGGTGCACAGATTAGATGCTAAATAAGGCCTGTAAGGTAAGAAGCAGCTGGCAGTAGCCAGGAGCACAGGCCCCCCAGGTGGGGCTAGTGGTGAAATTAGAGCCCGCCTGCCAATGCAGGAGATGTAAGAGACACAGGTTTGATCCCTGGGTTGGGAAGATCCCCGGAGGAGGGCACAGCAACCTGCTCTAGTGTTCTTGCCTGGAGAATCCCATGGACAGGGGAGCCTGCAGGTTATGGCCCATAGGGTCGCACAGAGTGGGATGAGGCTGAAGCGACTTCGCATGCATGCACACAGCCAGGAGCACAGCCTGTGAGAGGGGGTGCAGAGGCATGTAATGCAGGGCAGTAAGGGAAGAGGAGGGAGTCTGGGCAGGACAGGGAACCTGGCGGAGCTCCCCCAAGATTGGACTTTCTACCCCATCTCCCTTTCTTTCAAACTCCTCATTGGTCATCAGTCATGCTGATGGGTGGGGGTCCACCTTGAAAGTTCAAAAGAAAGCATTTCTCTCGGGTTCCACCTCTCCAGAGTCTGGGGAATCTGTTACAACTTCCCTCCCTTTCAGTCATGCCGGACCACGGCCTCAGAGACTGTCTTTCCAACAACAATAGCAAAAAAAATCAGGACCCTGGTCTCACAGGGAGCTTTCCCCACCCCTCATTTTGACTTTTTAAATGAAGTCTTCCAGGGTCTAAAAATTAAATCCTGGTTATGTACTTAATGAAATGCCTTTATTAAAAAGAATACAATTATTTTACATTTGAATAGAGCTATAAAAATTCAGCTAACCATATAGCAGCTAATACCATATTTGAAAATAGAAATCGCTCAAGTTATTAGGATTTGTTAATACTGGGTAGTGGGCGCACAGATATGGGTTATATAATTCTTGATGCTCTTCTGTACATTAGAGATAGTTCATAAGCAAAAAGAAATTACTCAAGAAGCTTGACTCTCCTAATCTCAGTCCCAATCCTCCCAGGAATTCCTCTTCCCACCCCCTTTAAATCACATGGTGGGGAGGAGGAGATTAGCCTCAGCTGTCCTTGTCCTCCAATAAAGGGGCACAGAAGGGACCCTGGGTCCCAGTAGGTGGAAGGGTGGGTCCTCTTGGGTGGGTAGGTGGGGGACCCCAAGCAAACCCCTCCTGCCTCTGTCACTCATTGTCCCCAGTCATCAAGTCGGGGACAGAGTTTCGAGGGCATCTGGGTCCTTTGAGGTCCTTTGGGGCTGTGGCCACTCTCCTAAACTCCTTCCTTGGGCCAGATGAGCCCTGCAGACTGCTGTGAAAAGTGCTTCCATGCTCCAAGGTGAACCACCAAGTGGCAGGATCTCTCAAACCGTGTCCCTGTCTGTCTAAGCCAGGACAGCCCGCACGGGGGCATGATGGTCCCCACACCTCGCACTCCCAGCTCCCATCTGTGACACCAAAGTGGCTGCTTGGGGTTTGGGACAGGGAGGCAGTGTATTTGCTCTTCACTGTGCCATTTGAGGTGGGGTCCAGTACGTAGGAGGTGGGTGACCTGCTGGGTGGGCTCCATCCTTGACCGGCCAGCCCTAGCTGAGTTTCCTTAACCCCCTCCCCCCAACCATAATCCCCAGTGTCAAGCGCATTAGACTTTGCGGTGCCCCTTTAGCTCTGCCTGTTACGGAGAAACATATGTAGGGTGATCCCCGACCCAGAGGTTGTGATGCCGGCTGCACGGCTGAGAGCGCTCCCAGCCTCCCCCTCGGCTTCCCTGTGACAGCTACAAATAGGCTCTTGAACGGATTTAATAAACCCGGGGAAGGAGTCGTGGCCGTCTTGCCTCTGCTGGGGAAGGTGATGGATGTCTTCAGTGGGGAGAGGAAAGAAAACTTTCTAAATGGGCTCAATTTAAGGAAGGAAAGCGGTGTGGAGGGAGTTTTTTGGGTGTGAGCCACGTACGCGTGAATGTGCAGTGAAGGATAAGCATCTTTGGAGCCCTGGCTGGAGCTAGAAACTCCTGGGAGCCATAGTCTACGCTTATCTGTGCTCACCTCCGTGCCCAGGATAAGTGAGCAGCACCTGGGGAACCAGGCAGGCCCTGGAAAACTCTTCTCCACACAGGACTTTAAAGTGCGGGTCAGGGGATTCAGCCGTTAAGAATCCATCTGCCAGTGCAGGGGACACAGGTTTGATCCACTTGCATGGGGCAACCAGGCCCATGAGCCGCAACTCCGGGAGTCCTCGAGCTGCAACAAGAGAAGGCACCACAGTGAGAAGCCCACCCGCCGCAATTAGAGTAGCCCCCACTCGCCGCAACCAGAGAAAGCCCTCACACGGCAACAAAGACCTAGGGCAGGCAAAAATAAATTATTTAATTAAAAAAAAAATAAAGGATGATGCCTGGTACTTTGGGATTCTAAAATCACCTCCTTTTTTCCCAAGAGGAGGCTTTGCATCTTGTACGGGAAACTTGCAAGATGTGGGGAGATGTGACTGCCAAATATATTTCTCTTAGAAAAGAAGAAGCATGCAAGGCGAGGGGTCAGAAGGACTGTGTGACCTGAGCCTAGGATATGACCATGGGCCCCCAACTGGGTCTGTCTTTGCAGACTTCTTTGAAGAGCTGTGACCCAGAGGAAAGGAAAATTCTTTGGGTAGGAACTGGGAGAACCAGGCAGGTATCCAATCAGCCTCTCTGTTGTTCAGTTGGTAAGTCATGTCCAACTCTTTGTGATCCCATGGATGGCAGCATGCCAGGCTTTCCTGTCCTCCCCATCTCCTGGAGTATGCTCAAGTTTATGTCCACTGGGTCAGTGATGCTATCCAACCATCTCATTCTCTGTCGTCCCCTACTCCTCCTCCCCTCAACCTTTCCCAGCATCAAGGTCTTTTCCAATGAGCTGGTTCTTCACATCAGGTGACCAAAGTATTAGAGCTTCAGCCTCAGCATCCGTCCTTCCAGTGAATATACAGGGTTGATTTCTTTAGGATTGACTGGTTTGATCTCCTTGCAAGGGACTCTCAAGAGTCTTCTCCAGCACCATGGTTCAAAAGCTCTACCCCAACATTAGTATCATAGCTCACCTGTCCACACCGCCCATCTACACAGGTTTGTACATAGCATTTCACTCTGTCCTCTGCCCACCTTCTGCCTGTAGACTAGCCTTGCTACTTTTCAAACCATTTTCCTCACCTGTGGAATGCAAAATACAGTTGTCCATATTACGCCACAGGACAAGGGGAGGATCACAGGAACCGAGGTCTTCGGGGTCTCTGAGCCTACTGCAGGGTGATGATTGTTGGTGTTGGCAGGTGTATGGATGGCCACCCAAGCATTTGTTTCTATGGAGTGGGGACGCCATCAGACAGTGAGCATCTGAGTCAGTCCAGAGGCTTAGGCTGGGCCGCCCAACTAACTATAAACTAGGCAGGTGATTCAGCAACTGTTTTTGGATGAGTGAAAGGCTACAGAGAAGAATCCTCACCCTCTGGACAATTAAAAGGGAAACTTGCAGAAGTCTTTAAGGGATCAGCCTTGAATTTTCCTCCCCATACTAGCCTCAAAGAGTAGGAACATGGACCAAGCTAAAGACGGGAATATTTATTGGGGATGATGGGATGTACTCCCCCACCACAGACACGCACAAACTCACAATCACATACACAAGATCAGATACTTGGTCTTCTTCAATTATCCATCATCATCTGACATCCATGAAATAAGCTCAACCCTTTCAGAAACCGTATTTTCAGCTTGTCCCACCTCTAGGGGCTAAATGACCCCTAAGTTTACAAGCTTCCGTATGAAGTCACCCTTTCTCTCTCAATCTTAAACTAGCCCCCATAGAATCTTCAAAGGGAGCTATGTGGAAACAAGCAGATATAAAGAGCACACAGGGTGGGTACATTTGGACTCAGAAGTAGGCAACAAGCCCACCAGAAGTGACATCTGAAATCCCTGCAGGTTGAGGGTTAAGGGTTGAGTGGAGTTTAGCACGGGTAAATCAGAGGAGTTTTGTGTTTCTGGAGAGCAAGGCCAGGAGAGCCGTCCTGCCTTGTCCTCCCATTGCTCCTCAAGGGCACCCTGGAGGAGGCTACACTTCCTAAGCTGCCAGAACACAGAGTGGCTCTGGCAGCCAGGGCCGGGAAGAGCGTTGTAGACAGAGAGCTGGAGGTGGAAGGAGGAAGACGGAATCCGAGAACAGGAGGGGCATTGCCACCGGCAGGATGGGTATTTCGTGGCCCCTCCACTCTGATGGCCTCATCCTAGCAGCAGCAAGACCTGGGATCATGATGACCCCTTGGCCCACAAAGGAAGCAGGACCCGCAGAACCAGTTCTGGACCACCACAGCCGTGGCCCCCAGGTACTCCTTCCCATCCGCAGGCTCACAGCCCTCCTTGTCTCAGGGTCACTCCTTTCCAAACCACCACCCGGTGCCGTGGTGCTCCTGCTCTCCCAGCAGCGACCATGTGACCTTGTGAACCTGGGGTCCCACCAGACACCTTGGCCTGGGGGCCAGATTGTTCTCGAGTTTGTCCCCCAGACTGTACCCAGGGACTGTGGCCAGTGGGGGCAAGGCACCAATTTGTATAAAAATGCAGATTCTCGCAGACAGTTCCAGAGCTCAGGGAAGACCAAAGGAGAAAGAGAGCTCAGAGCTGGACAGATGGAGATAGTTATACTGTTCACCCACTGGGGACTGGGCGGATTAAAGAGAGGATGCACTTTCAGAGCTTAGCACAGGGGCTAGCTTGTAAAGTGCCTAGTGAATGGAAGCCAGTAGCTTGGAGCCCTGGAGGAGTCACCTGGCTTCAGTCATCTGACAACTGAGGTGGGATTTCTGTACTTAACAGAGCTCAGCTACTTCTTGTGTGTTTTCTGCTACTGGGGGCTGTCAAAGGTGGGCTTTCTACTAAGGGAAGGAAGCTCGATCTCTGGGGAGCGTGGAAAAGGAGAAATGCAAAATGGAAAATGATTTAGTGAGCACTTTGCGTGTGCCGGGCTTCCCAAGTGGTTCAGTCGTAAAGAATCTGCCTGCCAATGCAGGAGATACTGGAGACGCAGGTTTGGTCCCTGCGTGGGGAAGATCCCCTGGAGGAGGAAAGGGCAACTCACTCCAGTATTCTTGCCTGGAAAATCCCAGGGACAGAGGAGCCTGGTGGGCTACCGTCCGTTGCATCTCAGAGAGTCGATCACAAGCACACAAGCATCACGCATATGCCAGGACAAAGTCCTCAATGCTTTTAGCATCATCACCTTTTTGCATGTATTATTTTGCCTCTTTGGGGTATTGTAATTATGAAAAATTTTTTCAAATATACACAGAAGGATAGAGGTTAGCCAATGAATGCCCTTATGCTCATCTACCTAGTTTTAACAGTTACTGGAATTTTACCATCTATGTTCATTTCCACCTCTCACTCAGCCCTTGCCATCAAGAAACAGCCCCTGAGCTGCTTCTGGTTTGTAAGCCCCACTCTCAACCCCACTGGATCATAAGCTCCTAAAAGGCAGCAACCATGGACTTGGGATCCTGTCGTATCTGAGTCTTAGGTCGGTTCCTGGTCAGCTCCCTGACCAGGGATCGAACTCAGAGGCCCCTGCATTGGGAGCACAGAGTCTTAGCCACTGGATCACCAGGGAAGTCCCCATTCCCCCAGCTTTAAACACGTTGCTCTTTATCCTTATCACCTCCCTGTTAAGTCAGGATGCGTGCTCCCAGTGACCCATAAGTCAGAAAGGTTACATAGTGTGCCAGGTCCCCACCCACCAGGAATCAGCCGAGCCCTGCCAGTGTGTGCCTTGCCCACGTGCTCTCCTGATGCCAGGCTGGGGGTGGGATGGCCTGGGAAATAAGGGCAGAATCTGGTTGACGTCCCCCCCTGACACGTGCTTGTGCTGGTCCTGGTTCACTCTGGCAGGCACTGTGAGCCTTACCTGATAGCTGTTTATAAAGCCCAGAATCTGCTTAGTGAACAGCACTATGGTGTCCAGAGCATCCTAAGACTCAGATACGACAGGATCCTGAGTCCACGGTTTCTGCCTTTTAGGAGCTTATGATCCAGTGGGGTTGAGAGTGGGGTTTACAAACCAGAAACAGCTCAAGGGTGATTGCAAGGGCTAGGTGAGAGGTGGAAATGAACACAGTGGGAGGTGCAGGGGAGGGACTGGGGGAGTGGGGAAAGCTGCTGGGGAGAAAGAGGCAGGCTGGGGAGAGAGGCAGGCTGGTGTGGCAGGAGAGCACAGGCTGGGTGGCCAAAGACATGAGCTGGAATCCGAGTTCTTCTACTTACCAGCTACGAAACACCAGGCTCTCAAGCCTCAGTTTACCTGATTGGTAAAATGGACGCAATTATGCCTCTTCAGGGCACATGAAGGGCTGAGCTGTGAATTATAAGCGTCATTGCTTGTTTCCTTCTCCTGTGTTCCAGTGGGGGTGGGGGTCGCACACCCTGGAATGAGGCAGTGGGCTGATGGCAGTGCAAGGTCACATCCTTGGCCTTGGTTCCCTCTGCTTCCTGGGGCAGGAATCAGCAATCAGTGATGCTGCTGCCATTGCCTCCAGCCTCAGTCTCTGCTCTCTCTTCCGAGTCCATGTCTCTCTTCTGAGTCAGGACCCTCCCATCTGGGAGCTGGAGGAGGTTCTGGGCTGTCACTCTGGAGCTGATGCTGACCCGACCCCCCTCCTTTCCTCCCTAGACAATTAAAAAGCCTCCACATAGGTCCCCACTGGCCGGGTCACATGGGAAAGCTGCCGCAGTCACAGACAGCTGTGTGCAGAGGCAGAGAGGGTGTCTGCTTGGGGGGCTGAGTGTACGCGTGCGTGAGACACCAGGGAGGTCATTATAGGCTTGTCTTGGATGCAGACAACTAACTGTAAGAGGCATTCTCGCACTAATGTGCTCGCAGAGGATGCTGAAATTAGACTTGAAAGATAAAGAGCTGAGACTAGGATTGCCCCCTCCCCAGCAGCCCTGCAGCCTTCGGAGTGATCAGCCTCCATTGTTAGGGTTGGGAAAGAAGGTGGCGCTTAGCCATCTATGTCACAAGTGATCTCGATTCAGGACCCTTGGGTCAACCAGCTCCCAGTCCTGGCATCCGATCAGACCAGAATTGCTTGGCAGGATGGCAGGAGGGACTGAGATGCGGCCTCGCCCCGACTGGAAACACACAATCTCATCTTGCCAGTTGGAGTGGTTCTAACCTGATTAGCTACAGAACGCAGTGTGTGTATTTCCCTCTCTCTATTATAAAAAATAAAGTAGGGGTGGAATAAATAAGCTTTTGATAAAAGTATGGCTATGTGCCTGGGTTTCATATTCTTTTCGTTGAAGCCAGAACACATCTGTGTTCATGGACACACTCGTGCGCGCGCACACACACACACAGCGGGAAACAGATCTCATCTCAGTTCTCTTATGCGACACGTCTCAGTGAGTTGCAGCTCCAGGCCTGCACTGTGCAGGGGGAAATGGAGGGTGGAGAAGAAACGGAGACAGACACAGAGGAGGAGGCAGGGGCTGGCCTGCTCGCAGAGGCCAGGAAGGGGCACAGGCAGGCATGGGGGCAAGGTCTGTGTAAGAGGAAATGAATGTTGGTGTGGGGGATGAGACGTGATCAGATTCAAGGGGCATTTTGAAGGCAGAATGAGGAAGGTTTTCCAGTGGGTGAGATGGGCCGGGGATTAATGCTCAAGTTTTTTGGAAAGTGTATGAACAGACCAGAACCCAGAGGCTGGCTTTGAGCCCTGACCATGGCATTTGCCCTGAAGGATTCGGAGGGAATCATTCAAATAAACTTAAGCCTGTGTGTAAAGTAAGAGCCTCCGCCTTGCATTGCCTTTGGGCGGGAAAGCCCTATCTTATGTGTGACCCTAGTGAGATCGCGTGGTCTACGTGTGCAACGGTCGTTTCCGTTGCCACTTTTCCCTCCCCGTTTTTCTCTAGCTGTATCTCATTTTCTCCCATTTCTCTCATGTATCTGTTTTTGAGCATCTGCTGTATACAGTGACATGGGTCTGTACGCACGCTCAAGGTCTGGATGCTCTAAGACTTGGACCCTGCTCTTAGGGAGCACACAGTCTCAGAGGAGCTTTCCAGACCCTCACACAGACATTATGGATGCTCTGAGAGAAACTCTGGAACTGCAGAGACCCAGAAACCTGGGTATAACTGCGGCAGGCCTCCACGCCTGACAGGGAAGGCTTCTCCGGGGAAGTGACTTCCAAATCCAGAGTTGATGGATGAGCAGGAGTTAACCAGGCAAAGCGGTAGGGATACAGGGGTAGAAAGTGGGTTCCCAGTCAGGGAGTGTCATGTGCAAAGGCCAGGATGCAAGAGGAAGTATGACCCGCCCGCTATAATGGTTAATTGAAGAGACTCCTGTTTTCATGAAATAGGATATGTTTTATCAGGAACTCCTGGAAGTGGTTCCTCTATCTTGTCTACTAATAAAATAAGAATAGGTAATAGTAATGGTAATAGATAACAGCTCCGATTTGTTTTTTAATATTTTAAAAAAGTTATTATTTGGCTGCACTGGGTCTTAGCTGCGGCATGCATGATCTTTTTCAGTTGTACCGTGAAGACTCCTAGTTGTGACATATGGGGGCAAGGATCTAGTTCCCTGAGCAGGGATTGAACCCAGGCCCCCTGAGTTGAAAGCTCAGAGTCCTAGCCGCTGGACCACCAGGGAAGTCCCAGCTCTGATCCACTTACTAACTACGACTTAGGCACTGTACTAATTTCTTTTCATGAAGTGAAAGTCGCTTAGTTGTGTCTGACTCTTTGCGACCCCATGGACTATACAGTCCATGGAATTCTCCAGGCCAGAATACTGGAGTGGGTTGCCTTTCCCTTCTCCAGGGGATCTTTCCAACTCAGGGATCCAACCCAGGTCTCCCACATTGCAGGCGGATTTTTAACCAGCTGAGCCACAATTTCTTTTCATATGTAAGTTCTAATCCTTTCAGCAGCCCTACAGAGAGGATATAAAATTCACATTTAAAGTTAGGAAATTAGAGCTCAGGAAAAATCAAGGAATCACCTAGAGTCACACATATAAGAAGTGCGGACAGTGGGTTTTAAACCCACAACTACCCCATTCTAACACCAGTGTCTTGCCAGCAGTGCTTTGAGTAGGAAGTTTTGGGGGTATCAACATGTTTTGGGGAGACATGGCTCCTACCGGGTGGTGCTACTGGTAAAGAATGTGCCTGCCCTTGCAAGAAGCCTAAGAGATTTGGGTTCGATCCTTGGGTTGGGAAGGTCCCCTGGACGAGGGAACGGCAACCCACTCCAGTATTCTTGCCTGGACAATCCCATGGACAGAGGAGCCTGGTGAGCTACAGTCTGTAGGGTCTCAAAGAGTTGGACACGACTGAAGTGACTTAGCATGCACACACATGGCTTCCTACCGTGTCCCTTAGAGAGAGAGGAAAGCGTGCTACGCCCATCCTGGCCCTCCCCAGATGGACGGCCGGAGCCTGCTGGAAGCCGTTTCCTTGGCTGGGAGGGGAGGGGCAGGTGTAGAGACAATTTCTGAGGAAAATAAGTCTGGTTAGTGTGTTCCTACATGCTGAGTTACTGGGTCTCAGGTGCTGGTTTTTGCTAATCCCAATACATTGGGAATTGTTTAATAGGATTTTTCCTTTTAATTAAAATATGATAATGAAACCTACTGCTTCACTCTTAAAAAGGAATACTTGAAAATACTCACCTATTCCCCAGATGTCTGGCCAGGAGAAACACGGGTGTAATTTTATTCACTGTAGCCGTAATGCCAGCAAAGGGCTCGGCTTTTCCTTGGACACGCTGCCCCCCATCAGTATCACAGGAACCAGTTCTGATTCCTCCCCCACCTGCCAGGACAAGGCCCCTGGCTTCGGGGAGCAGGGCACTGGCTATGATTTGGGTGTGCACAGAAGAGAAATTACAAAAGCCCCTGCATCGGAATACAGTTTGGTTGGCTACTCTTTGGAAGGGGTAGGGATGAAAGAAAGGAAGGGTGGGGAGCCCAGAGAAGGGGGTCAACCCTGGAACAAGTTGTTTGAATCAGGGGTCCCCAACCCCCAGGATCTAATGCCTGATGATCTAAGGTACAGCTGATGTGATAGTCATAGAAATAAATACACAATAAATGTGATGCCCTTGAATCAACCCAAAACCATTCCCCTCATCCCGGTCCCTGGAAAAACTGTCTTCTATGAAATCAGTCCCTGGTCCCAAAAGGGTTGGGGACCACTGGTTTAAATGATCTGAGCCTCCACTACTTGCTCTGCTCCCCGAAGCAGGTTTCCATGATTTTAACCCAGTTTCGGCTAAAGTGACCTTTCCGAGTCAACATCACGACTTTGCTGTATCATCACCTCCTCTCTTGCGTGTCGTAAAGGATGGATTCTTCTTTTTCCCATTTCTTCTCTTAGATTCTCTGCTCTTCTCTCCCACCTCCATCCATCTCCTTCGTGCCTTCTCTCTTCCTTCCCTTCTTCTTCTGGGCCCCTCTGTCCTCCCTTTTCCTCTTTCCCTTTCCTTCTCCCCTCTCCCAGACACAGCCATTCCAAAGCTCATCCTTGTTCCTTCCCCTGAGCCTCCAGGGCATTCTGGCAAAGGGAAATTCACAAGTGAGTCACAGGAATTTTTTTAAAAAGCGGTTGGGAAGTTCTGCATTTAAACCCATAAAACCCAACCACCGGCACCACTTCCCTCGTATACCCGTGATTCGGGTGCTGTGGAAAACAACCCACAGCTTGCTGCATTCCTGACCAGCCAGGGATGAAATGGTAAGGCCGAATTTGCCCGGAAAGCATGGGCAGACGGAGCTGGGCTGGCTCTCCCCCTCCCCCAGCCCTCTCTCCGCCCTCCCCCTCCCCCTTCCTGTGCACCAAACCGAATGTGATTGTTTGCTGCCGCAGAACATCAAAGAGCAGAAGAATTGCTTAAGAAGAAAATATCAGGGTTATGCATTCGAGAGCAGCCTGAGCTTCCAGTAACCTTAGGGACCGCACATCCATCTTTAATCAGCCCCCATAAGGGTGATTTGCTCACTGTTGAACAGCCTGACGGGGGCTCGGTGGGTGGCAGGCATGGCCTTGCCAGCCAAGGGAGGAGAGGGTTTATGGCTTGGCCACATTGCTGCCTGTACCTGGTTACAGCCCAGACGAAATCCGACTTCAAGGCCCCTTTATAACCAGGGGCCTTGCTTGGCTTTCCAGAGGTATCCCACTGCAGCTCCCTCGGGGACTAGGAGAGGAGAGCCCAGCTCCTGGGACTAGCCAGGCTCAGGAACCACCCAACTCTGATCTGTGACAAAGATCAGCCTTGAGGGGCAGGCGGCCACCTTGCAGAGGAACCCAGATGTTGGTGAGAGTGGAGGCGGTGGGAAGGGCTGACGAGAGGGAAGAGGATTTGCAAGTGGAGGTGGCTTTGGGGCCCAGCTGATCAGCCACGGCCACCAGAGCAATTCCAGGCAGCACAGACTCCGGGCCCTGAGCAACTTGGATGAAGCCTGCAGGCCTGCAGCATCTTATATAGTTTGTTACCTTTTCCTGATCTTCTAAATAAAGCCTCACATAGGAGCTGGAAGGAGCATTCAAGACGGCCTGTTCTGCCAAGCCAGGCAGAAAGGAGTGCCAGGGCAGTGTGATGCCGCAGCATGGAAGCAGAGGCTGAGAAGGGTGTAGGGCACCTGAGTGCCACACAGCAGGTGACAGTCTGGCCCGGAATGGGTCTGCCTGAGTCCCGCTGGCCCGCTTCCTGTTTAATATGGGACCGCCTTTGAGACCTCCAGGGTGCCAGCCCACAAGAAGCACAACCCCATCCATGTTCCCCCATGCTTCCAGGAAGCCTTGTACAAGAGCAGAACTATCTTCTTTCTCTGTCCCTTGCTGCTCTGTTAGAGCCCTTGCCCCGATCCGTCCTATTTCAGGATTCTCTAGATGTATAATTGCCTTCCCTGCTCGACTGTAATTTCCCCAAGGCAAGGCTCAGACTTTATTCATCATCACATCACTCACAATGCCCAGCACACTGCATGGCACACCATAGGTTACTGGTAGATGCTCATTGAACTTGAACTTGAACCTTTCCCATTGCTTCCCCGCCTTGCTCATGGTACCCCTCTGAGCACAGGTTGGTGTCAACCTATGCCAAAGTGTCTGACCCTCCCTCCTATGCGCAGAGCCCCACTTAGTGAGCGTGAGAGTCTGGAAGACAAGAAGGGTCAATGCCGTTAAACAGCCAGGTGGCTCTGTACCTTCCCCTCGCCCTCCAGGAGGACGAGCTTCCACTTGCCGTGTTGAATTTTGAAGAGACAAGTGTCTTCCCCAACCCTTCAATCCCGAGGAGGGATTTGCACTTTGATTATTTTTGAAAACAGGTTTGTGTAAAATTTGATTTGAGAAAACATTCTTCTCCCACACGCTGAAGGATTGAGGGTCTGTAATCCCTCTCAAATCACCCAGACGAGGTTGGTATTGCAATGTCGGCATCAGAGCTAACAAAGGGGGATTAGCAAGGAAAATTCTACGTGAAAACCTGCCACGTGCTGAAGGCTTTCAGTCCAAAGCAGATAAGATAGGTACAGTCAAGCCATTTTTAACCCAGTTTTTAGAGCACCCAGAGCCCTCCTTCTGCGCTGACAGGGAGCAAGGGCTGGATTTAGTTGCATCTGTATCTTCCCTGGCCCTCTGGCCCTCACAGCTGGGAGACCCGTTTTTAGTGGGAGGACAAGGGTCCCCTTCTCTGAAGAGTGGCTGGACCCCTGGCTGGCGGAGGTGTCTCCTGCTGGACCTCTTAGCCGACGGGTACCTGGATTCCCACAGGCCACCAGGTGATACTGACTGTTCCCAGCAGCCTACCCCTCTTGGTACAGTTGTCACCCCAAATGCTAGATGCTTTGTGTTGTCTTTTCTGATCAGGAGGCTGAAGGACAAGGTGATATTGTCTCCAGCAAAGTTAAGATGCTTAGCACCCACCTGGATCAGCCTGCTCCTGAGCCTGGTAGGAAATCTGGCTTTGAAGTAGACACTCCCTATTAGAGTAAACATAGGCAAGTTAATCTGTATAAGCTTCAGCTTCCTTTTTAACTTTTTATTTTATATTGGAGTATAGTCCATTAACAATATTGTGATCATTTCAGGCGGACAACAAAGGGATTCAACCATATGTATACATGCCTCCATTCTCCCCCAAACCCCCCTCCCATCCAGGCTGCCACATAACATTGAGCAGAGTTCCCTGTGCTCTAGAGTAGCTCCTTGTTGGTTTTCCATTTTAAATATTTAGCTTCCTTTTCTTTCATAGACAGTGTCTGCCTCTAGCTTTGTTGGGAGAATTTAATGAGATGATACATGTAGAGCCCTTTTCATGGTGCCTGGCATATAGTAAGTGCTTACTAAATGGGTAGTGATGGTTACTCTGAATTAGTATTGCTCTTACATATGGAGAAATTGAAGGAAGAGAGATTCACGTTAGCCTGAATTTTTTGAGAGTTCTTGGGTTCATTCCCTTCAACAAAGTCCAGCTATCGGCCACATGCTGGACCTGTGTCATGAAACTCAATGTAAGTGTTGGCCACCCCCAGAGTGACTTTGTGAGCCCTTGTCTTTTGACCAAATTGCCTGGTGGCATGTCAGCTCTCAGAACCAATCCCTTTGATGACCTGCTCCCTGCTAGGATAAGGGGTTCAGGCTGGTAAGGGGATGGAAAGGTTTAGAAGAGAAGGCTTTGAGGAAACACAGTGCCTGCCTTCAGCTGCCTTAAGGCCCAGGAGGAAGCAGAACCAGTGCCAAGGGGTGGGGGTTGGAGACATCCGACTGTTTACTATAACCTGACCACTCAAGTGGCCTGAGGACACAGTGGCCTCTCTGGAGAGGTGGTGAGCTTCCCATCCTTGGGAGCATCTCAGACTGCATGTGGCTAGCCTGTGATAACCAGGCTGTAGAAGGCGTCACTCTCTGGACTAGAGGCTGCAGCAAGTTTACTTCTAGCGTCCCTCCAACAGTGCATCAGGCCCCAGGGCTGTGCCCTCTCTAGGCTACAAATGAGACACTTCGGTGCCTCCGCATGGCTCCCTCCAGCCAGCTCCTCTGTCTATAGACCCTCCCCCTCTGCTTGGGGGCTTCTCCCCAGGGTCAGGGACCAGGTTGCTGTCCTCTGTCACCCCAGAGCTTAGCTCAGGGACTGGCCACAGGAGAAGGCTGAGGAAAAGCCTCAAAAGTGGAGGTTGTTAGTCCAGGTTAGATGCATGAGGCAGGATGCTCGGGGCTGGTGCACTGGGATGACCCTGAGGGATAGGATGGGGAGGGAGGTGGGAGGGGGGTTCGGGATGGGGAACACATGTACACCCATGGCTGATTCATGTGAATGTATGGCAAAAACCATCACTATATTGTAAAGTAATTCAGTTCAGTTCAGTTCAGTCACTCAGTTGTGTCCGACTCTTTGCAACTCCATGAACCACAGCACGCCAGGCCTCCCTGTCCATCACCAGCTCCCAGAGTCCACCCAAATCCATGTCCATTGAGTTGGTGATGCCCTCCAGCCATCTCATCCTCTGTCATCCCCTTCTCCTTCTGCCCTCAATCTTTCTCAGCATCAGGGTCTTTTCCAATGAGTCAGCTCTTTACATCAGGTGGCCAAAGTATTGGAGTTTCAGCTTCAACATCAGTAATTAGCCTCCAATTAAAATAAATTTTTTAAAAAAATTTATTTTAAGTGGAGGTTGTTGGAGGTTAGATGGGCAGATATTTGTCTTAAGAACACCCGAACACACAGTCGCACACATATATCTGTACACACACACATACATGCACACATACGTGCATACATGTCCACACATGCACACACAGACACACATGCACACACAGAAGCTCACTAAAATAGTTGCCTGCCCCCGATGACTGATATTCTGATATATTCTTTCCTGATAAACAATGTTCTCTTCCTTCGGGCTTCTTTCAACATACAAATGTCCCCAGAGACTGCACTTTAGGCTGAACTGACTGCCTTTCTCTAGTCTCTGAGCATCCTGGGGTCCAGTACTGGGCCATGAAATAATAGCTTGGGCATGATGACTGTTGCTAGTGAACACTGGCTGGGCTGCAGCTCTGGGGGTCTCCTCCTTTGCTTCCCAGGGAGCACCGGGTGTAGAAGCAGGTGAGGTCCTGCTTCCAGAAGCCCTGCTGGAGCCCCTCCCCTGGTCCAGCAGGGCAGGTGTCTTCAGGAGAGCTCTCAGATGGGCCCATCCTCTCCGCTGAGGGAGGATAAACAGGGCAGCAGCAAAAGGCCCAGGAACCCTGGTGGGGGGCTCCTCCTGGATGGACCTCCAGCCAGAGGGCTCTGGGGTGGACAGGGTGTCTTTCCAAGGGCCCCTTCCTTGCCTGTCACCCATCCCTGCCCCACCTCTGACACCAGAGCTCTTCTGCCTATAAAATATAAATGGCTCTCATTTACTGAGTGCCTGTGATGTGCCAGCCACCCTTCTGAGCACATTATGTGCCCTATTTCATTTAGTCATCTCAACCCTGGGACTTCAGCGCTGGTTTCCCAGTTTTATAGATGAGGGAACAGGCCCACAGTAGTCATATGACCTGCTCAAGGTTGTACATCTGGGAAGCAGATCAGAGCGGGAATTTGAACCAGACACTCTTCTCCGATTGTGCTCCAGTCACACCCTAAAGCAGTCAAATATGGACGATGTGTAGGACAAACTCCTCTCTCCCAGGGCCTAGCATCTGGAGCCCAGATGCCTGTTTTCAGACCCCGGCTCCACACTCTGCCTGCTCTCTAAGCTTGGGCAGTGTAGTTGCCCCTCTCTGCCTCAGTCTTCGAACCTATAAATTGGGGGCAACACCATTCTTATTTCTCATGGCTGCTGTGAGCCTTGGTGCAGCGGGGCCATCAGTTTCTGCCAGACCAAGCATGTGGTCACATGGGTTAGTGGTAGTAGAGACATAGCCCAGACCTCCCTTAGCCCTTGTGGGAAGCCGCTTGGCAGGGTGGGCTGTGTGCCTCCTGCCCTCCAGACCCCGTCACCCCCACCCACCCCAGTGTGTTCTACCAAGCCTTCACCTGAAATGGCAGGACTCGCTGCAGGGTCTTAAGAGTGGAGATCTACACGGCTCCCTGGCCTCTGAGCTGAGCAGATGTGTGTTTTGTTTGTTAGGCCAATTAGCAGCAGGCCTATTAAGTGCATTCAATGACCCATCCACAGGCCATGTGGCTGGGCCCCCTTTGGCCTGTCTTGCTGTCTCTTTCTCTCTTTCCAGCAAGCTCGGGGACTGTGAGAAGGAGGACAGAGGGGCCCCGGGGTGGGAGACGTCACCCCCGTGCCCTGCCGCAGTGCCGGGAGGGTGGGGGAGCAGTCTGGCCACTGTTCCACCCGACTCTGAGTGAGTCTCTGCAGTCAGTTGTCCCCCGCCTCAATTTGCCGTCCCCTGGTCCCGTGAGGCTGCACTGGGCTCTCTTCTCTTCTTTCTCGCTTCCCTCCCCTCCCCCACATTTCAGAGCCTCTGCTGCGTCTCCCCAACCGGCTCGGTGTCTTCCATTGTCTGTGTCTGTCACTTGCCGTTTCCGCGGCTCCCTCTGCCTATCTAGGCCCCTCTCGCTGCTGCCTCCTGGGTGGGAAGAGCACTGTCTTCTGTCCCCAGGGCTCCCTGGGGGCTGTCCCAGGTCCCAGAGCAGGCCTCCCGCTGGCACGTGGCCACCCACACGCCCAGCCCGGGGCTCAGCCTGGCAGCCATCAGCTCTGCGGCCCCCTGGCTCAGGGAGGAGTAACCTTGGAGCTTCCTGGCCCAGTCTGCCCGGCAGTCATGCAGACCTCTTAGAACAGACCCAGAGGGATAACTGGGGGCGCTGGGGTCTTGGCACCAGGGAAGCTGCCTGGCCAGAGGCACTTGCCTGTCAGCATTGCTGAGCCTCCAAACCAGACCTCACACCCCCGGGGTACCCAGCACAGACACATCCCCCTCCCCGCTTCCAGAGTATGACCTATATCAGTAAAAACCCCTAGACCTCCTCTCTGTGGAGCAGATTTACACTTGAAGTAGAGCTGATTCTTCTTCATCTTTTTTTTTTTTTCTAATCTCTAGGTCTATATTTTTGGGTTTTTTAAGCCTCATTAGCACTGATCAATCTGCCATTTCTAATTTCCATCTAAGTCTGGAAAGTGCATGTTCCATGTGGGTTTGCCATGCTCGGGGCCAGGCTGGGGCCACTCTGGAGGGACTTGGAGGGACTTTAGCAGATGGAGCAGGAGCAGGACTGATGTGATAGCCACACAGGTATATGCGACTGCAGGGAAGAGGCAGAAGCACTGCCTGGGAAACCAAGTAGTGACCTAGCTAGGCATGGAGAAGACACACCAGACCTGAACTCAGAAAGTGGAAGAAAAGAAAGGTAGATGGATGGATGGGCGAGGCTTTGTGGAGGTATGTGCATCCTGGGAGGGCCAGGTGAGCAGGCTGGGAGAACCTCTGCAAGGAGGTGGCCTGGGGGGATGCCAGGCTGGGTAGGCAGTCAGGTCCTGTCTGGGAGCAGGCAGCCTGGGAGAAGTCAGCCTGGAACCAAGGGGAGAGGAGTAAACGGTCAAAGAAAGGAAGAAGTGTGTGGAAGAGGGTCTGTGCAGGCACAGGTGGGTCTCGTGTCAGGAGCCTAGCTGTTCTTCAAGCAATCTGGCCCCTGTGCTGGAGATGTGTGGCCATGTGAGGAGCCCCTCCAGGCCAGCTGAAGGGTGCTTAGAAGTTGGCAACAGATCAGCTGTTGCGGGCAAGAGAGGAAAAATCAAAGCAAGCCAGAATAATAAAAGCTGACATGAATTGAGTGCTTACTACATGAAGGACACCAACACGATCTTGGCGTCATCATCCCCATTTTACAGATGAGGAAAATAACCCTGAGATGGTGAGTGTGTTGCTCAAGGATTTACATCTGGGAAGCAGAGGCTGGAATGTGAACAGGAAGACTGACATCAGAGTCCAGGCTCTTAGTCATGACATCTAAGTTAGTCTAAGGTCTGAAATCCAAGAAACACAATAAGAAGTTTATACTGGTGAAATGCAAAGTCTGGCCTACAAGCATTGTATGATCTAGCCACTGCGCCTCCCCCCCCCCCGCCACCCCCCCCACTGCCGCCCCCTCCCCCCGCAGACCAATCCTGGCTCACTCTGCTCCAGTCTCGCTGGCCGCAGCCTCAGGGCCCTTGAACTTGCTGGTTTTCCATCAGGGACACCTTCCTCCCAGCCATCCACGTGGCTCACTCCAAACTGCCTTCCAGTGTGTGCTCCAGCATCACCTTAGAACAGAGGCTGTCCCTTACCCCCTGTATGAAATAGCAGCCCCTCCCCATCATTCTCCTTCCCTCTTTGCTCCCTTTATTTCTCTTCATAGCACTTATCAACTGCTTGACCTACAGCGTCAGTTTCCTTATGTGTTGATTGTCTCTCTTCTCCAGCTAGAATGAGTCCCTGGCACATAATGGGCACACAGTAAAGCTTTTTTAAAATAGTGGTAAAATATACACAACATAGAATTTGCCATTTTAACCATCTGAAGGGTCCAGTTCCGTAGCATTAGGTACATTTGCCTTGTTGTACAACCATCACCACCACCATCTCCAGAATTTTTCCATCATCCCGAAGTGAAACTCTGAACTTTTTATCAGTAACTCCCCTTTCCCTGCTCCGCCAGCACCTGGCAACCACCCTTCTGCTTCCCATGCCTCTGAATTTGACTACTCTCAGCGTCTTATGTAAGCGGCATCATATAACAGACATTCTTTCGTGTTCAGCTTATTTCACTTAACATAGTGCTTCGAGGTGCATCCATGTTGTAGCATGCAGTCAGAATTTTTTCCTTTTTAAGGCTGAATAATATTCCTTTGTATTTATATGCCATATTCAGCTTATCTAAGTGTCAGTGGACACTTGAGTTGCTCCCACCTTTTGGCCATTGCAAATAATGCTGCTGTGAACATGAGTGTACAAGTATCTGTTTGAGTCAATGAGGACTTTTTTGAATGAGCGAATGAATGAATGAAAGCTCAAGGAGGAGCTGTGAGGAGTAGGGAGAGATATATTTGAGGGACAGGCTGAAGCTCAGGGGCGAGGCTGGGGCTAGACTCAGGGTGAGGGCCCGACCGTGCAGTGGTGACAACTGAAGTGGGTGAGTGCATGCTGAGATGGGGAGGCTTGTCCTGCTCTGAAACCAGTGGTTCTAACTGTACCAGGAAGGTGGACAGGGCACGCAAGGCCCCCAGGGACTCAGGCTCCTGCTGCTTCCTCCTGAGCTCAGAGGATACGGGGAGCATACGCTCTCGTGCCCCAGGAAAGGCCCTGAGCAGAGGCTGCCCCTGTGGGTTCATTCGTGCCATCCTGTCCTCAGTTCCATAAGCTGGCATTGTGGCAGCGATGTCTCGGGACAGGGTGCAGATCTGATTCTATTTCTGTCTGTATGTCCACCTAGCTGTGTCCTCCTGGGTGCCTCTGTCTCTTATCCTTAGAACTGGAATAACGATGTAAGGATGTCTCCCTCATGTTGCAAGGTTCACATGCAATCTGGGGTGGTAGTGGTTTAGGCGCTGAGTCGTGTTCGACACTTGCCACCACATGGACTGTAGCCCACCAGGCTCCCCTGTCCATGGGATTCTCCAGGCAAGGATACTGGAATGGGCTGCCATTTCGTTCTCCAGGGAATCTTCCCAACCCAGGAATCAAACATGGGTCTCCTGCATTGCAGGCAGATTCTTTACCGACTGAGCTATGAGGGAAGCCCCCATATGGGATGGACAGGCTTTATATTATAAAACATGTGTTTGTGTACTTGGTCATGTTCAATTCTTTGTGAACTTGTGGACTGTAGCCCACCAGGCTCCTCTGTCCATGGAATTTTCCAGGCAAGAATACTGGAGTGCGTTGCCGTTTCCTCCTCCAGGGGATCTTCCTGACGGAGGGATTCAGCTCTTGCGTCTCTTGCACTGGCAGGCAGATTCTTTACCTCTGTGCTACCTGGGAAGCCCTTATAAAACATAAATCCCTTTAAAATGTCAGGATAACAAGTATACTCCAATAAAAATTAATTTAAAAAATATATCAGGATAACAACTGAGAAGTCCCAGGTGTCCAGCCCATGGTGGTCTCTGTGGAAATCTGGGACAATGGAGTATACAGAGGTGGCACTTACAGTCTCCTTGGAGAAAAAGAGTGGTCCTGACCAGAGCTGCGGGAGTTTGGAAAATGAAACACTCAGGTGTGAGAGGGACGTGCATGCGTGCTCAGTTGTGTCCAACTCTGCGACCCTATGGACTGTAGCCCACCAGGCTCCTCTGCCCATACACTTCTCCAGGCAAGAATACTGGAGTGGTTGCCGTTTTCTCCTGCAGGGGATCTTTCTGACCCGGGGATCAAACCCGTGTCTTCTGCGTCTGCTGCATTGGCAGGTGGATTCTTTACCACTGCACCACCCAGAGGAACACAAGGAGCCTAATTCCTGATAAAAAAGAGAGGAATGTCAACCATGGGGTCAAGGGAGCAAGAGAAAGTGCATGGGCTCTAAGCCAGATGCCTGTCCAACTTGGCTGCATCCCCAGGTGCTTGATCCTGGACAAGGCACTTAACTTCATTGAGCCTTAGTTTTCTCAGCTCCAAAATAAGGATATGGAAACCTCCTTCAAAAATTTAATGAGGTAACATGTGCAGTGTGCCTGGTTCTGGAGTCGCCCATGTTCCCTGTTGGGTGCTGAATGGGTACACTCATGCACAGAGTTATGGTTACTGAGCTGAAAGCCAAGAGGAGCCATGGTCCCAGATGGGCTTTAATAGAAAGGGGTGCCTGAGCATCCAGATGGTAGGGAACATGAGTGCCGTGGCTCGGAGGTGGGAGTGTGTGTGGTGATGGGGGCCTGGCTGGCTGTAGCCGATTCTCCCCCATGAAGGGCATGAGACAGGCCTCCAGTCAAAGCTTTGAAGATCAACACCAGCCCAAGTGCCCGAGGCCTTAGGGAAGCTGGGCAGATCTAAGGAAAATCATCCCCAGATGGTGGCAAGGAAAGAGCTTTTGCATGAGAACAGTTTCACTGGGAGAGGAGGGCTAGGAGCCACTGGGACCCCGGGGAGCCTCTTGGTGGAAGAGGGGCTGGAGGAAAGCTTGCCTTCCAATCTCAGGATGACGAGACAAGCCCTGTCATATCTGCCCAGGAAGAAAAGGGATAAATTATGTTTCTCTTGTAATATGTGGCCACCTAAAAAAAAAAAAAGAATTAGAAAATTAATTATCTGCTGTAATTAGTGTAATGACCTACACCATTAGAGGTTATTTACCACAGAAATAAAACTTTCCACCATAAATGTCAGCTCATCTTCCTACATATAAAGTCTCGCAGGAACCATTGCTGACAGGCCTGGCTGATATCTTTTGCAGATTTTTTCCCCTCTATCTTTCTTCCTAGGAAATGAAGGTGTCCTCATGGGCAGGCAGCAGGCACCATGGGGTACATATGAGATTTGCCCTACTGTGTGTCTGCTGCTTATTGCCAGGCCCTCTGGACCCTGCCTCAGACGGGCAAGGTGTGGGAGACAGTCCTTGGAACAGCAGGCCAGGGGAGCTAGGACCTGGCAGGCCCAAGGTGTGCAGGCATGGGCCCTGGAATCAGAGGGGCATTGAGTGCCTAGAAAGGTGATGAGAAAATCAGTACCCTCAGCATGCAGGCATGCATGCTAAGTCATTCACCTGTGTCCAACTCTTTGCGACCCCATGGACTGTAGCTCGCCAGGCCCCTCTGTCTGTAGGATTCTCCAGGCTAGAATACTGGAGTGGGTTGCCATGCTCTCCTCCATGTACCCCCTGCACAGAGGGACTGTTTTGCGTAGAGCTTTAGATTCCACCACATACTTTCACATGCTCTGCCTCATTTGCTGCTCACTGTGATGGGGTAAGCAGCTGGTGGTGGTTGTTTAGTCGCTAAGTTACGTTCAACTCTTTGCAAGCCCATAGACTAGCCCGCCAGGCTCCTCTGTCCATGGGATTTCCCAGGCAAGAATACTACTAGAGTGGGTTGCCATTTCTTCCTCCAGGGGATTTTCCTGACCCAGGGATTGAACCCACATCTCCTGTGTCTCCTGCTTGGCAGGTGGGTTCTTTACCACTGAGCCATCAGGGAAGGAGCTGGACCACCCCCTTTATGGATGAGGAAACTGAGGCTCAAGAGGATACAGGAAGCCCAGTGAATAAATAAAATGGCCCTGGACGCTTTACCTGGTAATGGCCTGTCAATCTAACCTCGCCTCGCTGTCAGATCAAGAAACCTTGATTTGAAGGAGAGGGATAAGCACCCTAGATTAAGGGGCAAGTGGTACCCACAGTAGGCAGCCAGGCAGCAGCATGAGTACCCAAATTCACCACTTAGTGTCCTCTCTGATCAAGAAAGGGCAGCCCTCCCGCAAGCCCTTGGCTCTGTGTGGCACCCACAGGGGCCCAAGGCTGCTTGGGCTGAGCATGGGGCAGATGGTTATTTGGTCTGACTCTTTGTCTAGGTCTATGGGCAGAGAAACCTGGCAGGTTACAGTCCATAGGGTTGCAAAGAGTTGGACACGACTGAAGCAACTCAGCAAGCAAGCAAGCAAAGCCAGAAGCGCAGAGTGTCCCAGCAGGAGCAGGCTGTGTTGCACACCATCCAGGGGGCATTTTTACCCTCTGACCTGAAGCTGCTGTGGGGGCATCTCCAGCCTCCCTTGTACCCAAGGCTTAACTCCAGATAATGGGGCAGAGTGGCAGCTGTGGGAAACCCCACTGCTCGGGCATGGGGCACACAGTGCCTGTGGAGCCTCCCTGGGGGTAGTTGCTTCCTTTGCCAACGTGGAAGCTCGCAATGGCCTTTCCCAATGGCTCGCTCTCGGCCTTTCCCAATGGCAGAGCTCTCAATGTGGGACCAGTGGGGGGTTTGGGGGAAGAAGGGCCTCAGAAGCCACTGCAGCCCAGGGGTTAATAATGTTTCTTGGGATTTCCCAGGTGGTCTGGTGGTTAAGACACTGTGCTTCCACTGCAGGGGGCATGGGTTCGATCCCTGGTTGGGGAACTAAGATCCTGTATGCCACGTGGCATGGCAAAAAAAAGAAAAAAGGAAAAGTAGTGTTTCCAAGGGGACACTGATGGCACTTGGGGCTGGACCATTCTTCCTTGGGCAGCACTGGCCCATGCACCACAGGGTATTTAGTGTCTCTGGACCCCGCTCATCAATGCCAGCAACACCCATAGACACTGTTGTGCTGCGTGCTGTGCTGAGTCGCTTCAGTCATATCCGACTCTCTGCGACCCTGTGGGCCATAGCCTGCCAGGCTCCTCTGTCCATAGGATTCTCTGTCCATGGGATTCTCCAGGCAATAATACTAGAGTGTATCCAGGGTATCTTCCTAACCCAGGGATCAAATCCGTGTCTCTTACACCTCCTCTTATGTCCCCTGCATTGGCAGGAGCATTCTTTACCACTAGTGCCATCTGGGAAGCACATTGTTGACAATGAAAAAAATGCCCCTATATACTTCCAAACAGTTTCGGGGGCAGCATGGTGTCTCATACAAAGATCCACTGTGGACACCTACGGGATGCGCCTTCATTCTTCACAGTCAGCGCCAGCCCCTCACCAAGTTGTGTTGAGAGTGAAAAGGGTCTCCTCTGCCCCCAGGCTCAATGGCTGACCTGCTGGACAGATGGGTTTGGCGGGATCACAGCACACCCCTGGGACCCCGCTTCCTCATTTCTAAAATAAGGGACCTCCCTCCAGCTTTCCTGTTCTCACAGGCAGGTGACATGGCTGAGCCTCCCCTCTTCCTCCTCATCAGGCCTGTAGAGCGTAGCATGAATTGGAGTCACTCTTTCTTCTCCCAGGGGCGTTGCTGTTCTAAGCCTTCACTCTCACTGTGGAATAAAGAGCTTTGTCGCAGCAAAGGGGGCTGCAGGTGTCAGGGAGTAGGCGGAAGAGGTATTTTAAAAGCCAGGGGGCACTTTGCCAGGGCTCTGAAATCCCTTTCTTAGACACTGCCTTCTCAGAAAGTGGTCGTGCTGAGCCGGACGCCCCTAGCCTAGCAACCTGCGAGACCCCCGCAGAGATGAACTGTGTGCTTGCGGTGGGAGAGGTGGAGTCTGGGTGTGCATAGAACTCCTCCTCCCAGGGATCCCAAATCCCCCACGGGAGTGGGTTAAAACATCCAAAGCCCAAGCTGCAAGGAGACTAATGACAATACAGTGTGTGGGGTGAGTCTGGGTGCCAGGGGGCTGATTCCAGTTGCAGACAAGTTTGGAAACCACTGACCTTGACCCAAAAGCCAAACCTGCCTCCCAAACTTTTTCTCTGTCATCTGCCAGGCCACACATTCATCCATGCCCCTGCCACAGAAAGCCTTCCTAGAAGGTTTCTCTGCCCCACGAGCTGGCTCCCAAAACTGTGATTCCAGCCAAGGTTTGCATTAGAACCTGAGGGTTATGATGCTTCTCCGTGAGAAGTGGATATGGGTGCCCCCTGGACCCGCCTGGGGAGTGAAGGAGTTAAAGGGCTGAGGAGGGGCTGCAGGCTGTATTCTGGGCCACCGGAGTACCTGCCGATGTCTATCACGATAAAGGATTATCTCATCCAGATATGAACAGACCATGAATAAAAAGGCCAGAATATAGAACAAAAAGGGCAAAGCCCAGGTGCCCCTGATGCATTCTTTTGATCTCATAATGGACTTACTTTCTACTGTCTCTCTCGAAGCCCATTTACAGATCGGCTTGGAACCTCCAGATCCCCTTTGATTTGGAGGTTAAGATCACCTTACTATTCATCCTTCTGTCAAGGGCCACAAGGTCAAGAATGGCTGCAGTCATTCTCTGGGGGTTCAGGCAGAGGCACCTCCTCTTCCCAGGCCTTGCTGAAGGGCCCCCCTCTGGCTGTTGGTCGCTCCATAAGCCTCTGTTCCTGACCTTTCTCAGCCTTCTCTGTGAGCACCCGTGACGCTGTCACTCCAATCCAGCTCACTTCAATCAAGCCGAAGCTGGTGGGTGGCTCTGCAAGTTGGCTAGACTTGCTTTAATTTAGAATCAACAAACGGTAAAAAGTTCATCATTTAATAAGCTGCTCTGTCTCTTCACTCTGCCTTCTGTCCAGAGAGCTGTCTCCCCCTGTCCTTGGTGGTACCTGAATGCCCGCCGTCCTGCTGTTTGGTGGACACTGGAGCTCTGGCTTCGTGCGTGGGAACACTGAGCCACTGCCACTCGGGTGCCCAAACTGGTCTCCATGTCAGAGACCTGGATTCAGATCCCAGGCGTGTCTCTCGGCAAGATACTTGTTTCTTTTTTTTTTTGAATTGAAGTATAGTTGATTTACAGTGTTAGTTTCTGGTGTACCATGTAAATACATACACATACATATTTATCAGATTATTTTCCCCTGTGGGTTATTACAAAATACGGAGTGTAGTTCCCTGTACTGGACGGTAGGTCCTTATTGGTTATCTTCTCTTTTCATTTTTATTAGAATATACTTGTTTACAATGTTGTGTTACTTTCTACTGTACAGCAAAGTAAATCAGCTATATGTATACACATATACCCCTTTTTTGGATTTCCTTCCCATTTAAGTCACCACAGAGCACTGAGTAGCTTTTGTGAGTTATACAGTGGGTTTTCATTAGTTGTCTATTTTATACATAGTAGGGTAAATATGTCAATCCCAATATCCCATTTCAGCCTACACCCGTCTTTCTCCTTTGCTATCATCTATTTTATGTAAGTATTGTATATATGTTAGCCTCAAACTTCTCATTTGTCCCTCCTCAAGCTACTTAACTTCTTGAGCCTCTGCTTCCTCTTCTGTTAGGAGTTTAATTAATAATGACAGCTAAGATTTGTCAAACATTTATCATGTTCCAGGCACTGAGTTACGTGTTTTCGAGGCATTTGTCTTATTTAATCTTCACAACAATACAATGAGATTGGTGTTAAGATTATCCCCATTTTAGAGGCGAGGAAACTGACTCTCAGATTATTCAACTTCCTCAAGGCCCCAAAACAGGTGAGTGATGGAGCTTGAGATGAACTGACTCAGGTCCCATGCTAAGGCATCTTTCACTGAAAGAGTTTAGCATTTTAGACGAGCGGATATACTTTAACATCATGAGGGTTTCCAACTGGTGTTCGCTGATGAAAAGCAGGGTTCTCATGTCCTTTAAGAGTAAGGAGGGGTGGAACTAGAGCTTCAGGATATTGAATGACATGCCTGAGGCCACATGGCCAGTAAGGGTAGAATCAGGATGTAAGCTCAGACTAGCCTACTGTCAAGTCAGTGCTCACGATGGCTACACTCTTTAGCCCAGCAGTAGAGCTTGTGTGTGTGTGTGTGTGTGTGTGTGTGTGTGTGGTATATGTGTGTGTGTGTGCCCAACTTTCGGAGTCTGATACGCAGAATGGACTCTGAATATTAATATATAAATAATTATAGATTATTTACTGACTCTGTTACCCGTAGGATCCTATAGAATCAGCCTAGGAAGCATCATGCATGCTGAGTGCCTTAGGAGTATGAGGAGCACCAAAGTATATGTCGTTAAGATGAACCTGGTTTTACTACAAGCCCTGGGCCCTAGCGCCACCATGGAGATACACACCCTCTTTGGCATGAGACGATGAAGCGGAGAAGCCACCATCTATAAGATGTGATTTTGATTTGTCTTCCAGGAGCAGGGACAGGTTATACAAAGTTGCCCCCTCTTATTTCTTATTTTCTCCTGGGATGGATGGGGCACTGGTAGGAGGGAGCTGGCTGGCAGTGGTGGTGAGCCTGACAAACTGATAGGTCATGTGTAGATCAGACATGCAGTCAGCTCGGGCTTTGGGGAACACTGTCCTAACCAACCCAGCCACTATTCCCTCCATCCTCACCTGGAATATTTTCATGTGTGTGTTCTGGAATTTCACTCCACTGCTCAGTCCTGGATGAAGCTTCCTATCTCATGTCTGGTTCATCCTACTATATTCAGTTCTGAAGGACCAGAGTCCTAACCCACAAAGGATGGGGGGATGCCAGGACCCAGGGATTTTAGCAAAATCAAGTTCATCTTGTCTACAGAGCTTCCAGGCTGCTGGCCCTCTGGCTTAAGCATAGCTGAACATGGATCTAATGGGGAAAACCAGTCTGGTAGTAGCTGGTCAAACCTCTTCTCTTTCTAAGGAAGTCCTCATTTTGGCAAACATCAGAGCCTAACCTAGGCAAATGAGCTCTCAATCTGCTATTCATTCATCCAGCAGAAATGGAATGAGGGTCAGGACTTCCCTGGTGATCCAGTGGTTGAGAATCTGCCTTCCAATGCAAGGGACATGGGTTCAATCCCTGGTCAGGGAGCTAGGATCCCATAGGCTATGGGGCGGCTAGGCTGGTGTGCTGCAACTACTGAGCCCACTGCCACAACTAGAAAGATCCCCCAAAGTCACCACAATGCACACCACAATGGAAGATCCCCCAGAGTCGCACAGCTAATAAGCAGTGGAGATGGCATTGTAGCTCAATCTATCCAACTCCAAGTCCACTCCATCTAGCTTCCACACTGACTCTTAATTCTGTGTATTTGGTCTGCACTTATCCCTGTGGGGGTGGGTACCCCACCCAGCCCGTCTGGACTTAAGATGGATTTACAGAGGCAAGGGTGTTTCCTCTGTGGCATGGGGGAGGGAAACAAGGAGGTGTGGCAAAGTTGGGGCCGCCTAGTCCACACTGCTGGCAAGCAGACAAGCCTGTCTGCGCAATGGCTTGGAAATCTCCCCCTCTGGAGTTAATTTCAGTCACAGTGTCTTTCCTATTAAATGGAGCAGTTGGTTGGCTGTAGGTGTCAGAATGGACTTATAAAACTGGAATCCAATCTAATCTGAGGGGGAGGGAAGCATGTGTGTGTGAGAGAGAGAAGAGGTGGGAAGGAGAGGGGAGGGAAAGGGAAAGAGGAGGGAGCTGGCAGGGTGTGCATGTACCGGTGGGGTAAAGAGAGCAGTTTGTTAGTTCTCCGCTGTTGGTGGCTGATGAAATTCAGACCTAGTTCTGGTGTGTGCAGGGAAGCTGGATCATGTCCCCACATCTGCTGGTATGAGCTGCTTCCTCATCTACTTTCAGAGCTGTTGCCAGGCTTTACCTGCTGTTCCGGAAAGCTAGGACACTGTTTTGGGACCATTGACATTTGGGACCTCAGAATCACATGGCTGTAATTGACCAGGCTAGTCTTCGTTCAAGCAGTGATTTATTGTTTCCAGTGAGTTAAGCACTGTGCTGAGTGTGTGACCAAATTGGTTTTAACTAATTCTGTCGCCGAATTTATACGGGATTGAAATTATTATCTCTATTTTACAGCTGGGAAACTGAGGCTCTGAGAAGTTGCCCAGGATCACAAAGATAATAAATACTCAGGTTCTGGAAATTATTTCCCCTGCATCATGCTATTTAGTACCCTGCCAAAAGAATTTCCTAAGGGAGGGGGAAGAAAATTAGATGCCCTGTGACCTGCGGTGGATGTGTGAAAACATATGAAGATGTATCTATAAACTACTTTACTAGCAAAAAAAAAAAAAAAAGTAAGATAAAATAAGGGAAACTTTGCATTTCCCAAAATGTAGCCATGTTTTTCAAATCTTCATTTATACCCTGTAAGTATACCAACATGAACATTTTGGAATCAAAATATGTTATCCATAATCCACTTTTAAGTTCTTTAGCTAAAAAGGAACTACAGATTTGCAAAGGGCACAAAAAAAGATTAAACATCTTTTCCCTTATCCTCCAAATCTAAATTTTTCTGGAAAGGATCTCCACCCTGTGGTCTATAAATTCACAATGAGTGAGACTCTCCGGCCCGGGAAGGTCTTAATCATCTGTGCTTCTCCAAGGACCTGGGTCCTGACCAGGGGCAGTTCCTGAAGAAATCTGGCCTGGATGCCCATCCGGTGTCCTCAGCCAGTGGCCACGGCCCTGCCACACCACCGCCGCATCGACGCCCGGCCCCAGCGCGGCAGCCAGGCTGTTTCCTAGCGACCAGGTTGGGCAGAGAAGGCCTCCGACCCGCTGCCCAGGCTGGAGTAGAGTCACTGAGCCCTGGGCCTGACTTGGCAACTCTTGCGGGCAGCATATGGGGCTGAACAGATGGGCTGGCACGGGCACCCCCAAGCCAGAAATATGAAGGCAGGAATGGAGCTGGGCAGGGGACAGAAAGGCAAAGAGCATGGGTCAGGAGCTGGGCCAGCCTTGGCGAGCCACTCTGGGGCAGGCTTGATGCTAGGATGGTGCAGACGGAAGATACAGCCTCTGCATTATTCAACAGTCCTGTACTGGAGAGTCCTGCTTTCCCAGGGACACCCTCCCCAGCGAGTGGTAATGGCACTCAAGGCCGTCCCAAGTGAGGGACATGCCTGCAGATACCAGGCAGTCTTGGGCTGCCTACAGCAGCCTTAGTAGCAAGAGGTCCTATTTCTCAATCTGATACTCTCCTTTGCCCCATTGATGTGTCTCTCTACTCCCTGCTGCTCATTTTCTCCAGCCCAAATGCAAGCATCGCTGCCTGCAAAGACCTGGTCTTTTTTTTTTTTTTTTTTTTTGGTTACTCCATGCAGCATGTGGGATCTTAGTTCCCTGACCAGGGTTCAAACCCATACACGCCCCCCACCCTGCGCTGGAAGTGCAGAGTCTTAACCACTGGACCACCAGGGAAGTTTATTTTTTTAAGCAAACAAAACCTATAAAAGAGAGGTTGACAGCCACATGAACATTTTAAAACTAGGGACCTATTTTGCTTTCGAGCTAGACTTTGTATATATTTAGATGGATGAGTTTCTGAAGTTGGCTTGGAATGGGAGGAAAGGTTATAAGAACAGGGGATCACCAGACTGCAGAAGGGAAGACTTGGGGTGTTTGGGGGGAAATAGGACTCATAGGTATTGAAAAACTGAAGAACTTTCATGTGAAAAAATGAATTCACTTAGAGTAGAACCACCAGGTGGAAGTTCCAGAGAGATAAATTTAAGTTCCATTACGTGGAATTTTGTTCTCATAATTAAAGCTACCTTAAGATGGAATGATGCCTTTAGAAGGTAGTAAACTCCCCATCGCTGGAGGTACTCTAGCAAAGACTGAGCAGCCACCTGCTAGAATGTTGGAGAAGCCATCCAACCATTGAATGAGATTAAGACCCTTCCAACCCTGCATGTTTTTAATGGTATGAAAGGAGCTATATTGAATAGCTTAAAAATATGATTCAAGAAGTGTTGAATTCTACATACGTTGGCAATTGTCCTTTTTGAATGAGACATCATCCTGGGAAAGGTATTGTAGAGATCAAAGCTAACATGAGAGAGAGTGAGAGAAGAGGGGGAGAAAGAGAGAGGGAGAGGCAGAGGCTATTATACTATGATAGACCTAGTTTATTAAGAGTCCTTGCCAGTCGCCCAGGGGGCCTTGTCCTGTATGGGCGTGGATAGACAGTGTGTCCTTCAACAAGTGCCAGCACGACCTGGCCTTGCAACCCCTCTGCCTAGCTAGGTGGGGGGAGGGAGGTGCAGGCAGTATGCGGAAATGTGGCAGGGGCCATTTCTTTTCTAGTATCTCAGAGAATCCCCTCCATCCTGTATGCTGGAAATGGGGACTACTTGTGGGTCACAGGACCGCAGGGAGCATGTGAGTGTGTGTGTATGCCTGTATGTTGTCTTGTGACAGTGTGTGGTAGGTTTTCTTTTTTTCCCCCAAATGGCTTAATACGCCAATGTTTGTGGAGCATCCTTGGAATCAAAGTGTCTTTGGCGTAATTATTGTTAATTGCTTAGACTATTCTATAAACTCATCCAATTAAGAGAAAGTTATTAACTTTATAAAATATCGCAGGCATCCCACAGTGCCGTGTGTAGATGGAATAACAGTTTGAGAGGCAGAGTCAGCGTGAAATATCATGCAAATGAGGAGGCTTATTTACTTCTTTTTAAAAGTACAGCAACATCTACACTGTGGGGGTGTTTCCTCTCAGTTGACCAGAAATACCTGGGCCAGTGGCTGAGCCTGGAGGGCTTCCCAACCTGACCGAGCTTCCCTAGAACTTACCTGAGGTATTTTTCCTTGAGGCATCCAGGAGCTCAGACAGGGTTCCCAGCAGACTTATCAGCTCCACCGCTCATCAGCTGTGTGACCTTTTAGTGCCTACCTAACCTCTCTGAGCCTCCATTTCTTTCTTTGCAAGATGGGAATACTGACTTCCTAGTGTTATCTGAAGGACTCAGTGAATTAATACACAGAAAACCTTTGGAGTCATACCTGACATGTGGTAGCAGTAGTAGTGATAGTCGCTCAGTCGTGTTCGACTCTCTATGACCCCACAGACTGTAGCCTGCCAGGCTTCTCTGTCCATGGGATTCTCCAGGCAAGAATACTGGAGAGGGTTGCCATGCCCTTCTCCAGAGCATCTTCCCAACCCAGGAATCGAACCTGGATCTCCTCATTGCAGGCCGATTCTTTGCCATCTGAGCTACAACATGTAATAGTCAACAAATTTTGGTGAATAAGGGTATCTTTATAATTGCTAGACTTTTCACTATAATTCTGTGAAAGGGTCAGTGTTTCCCGTAAAGTTCTCCTCTGTTGTATCGCAGTAAGAAATTGTAAAGTTCCATTATTCCATTATAGTATTATTATTGCAAGATCAATCATGGTTGGGCTGAATTTTTTGTTAATCTTTTTTCCAGGTTTATTGCGATATATATAACACCTAAGATTGAATGAGTTTAAGATGTACAATGTGATGATTTTAGGCATCTGAAATGATTACCACAATCAAGGTAGTTAACACATTCCTCACCTCACATAAATACCATTTTTTGTTGTTGTTATGGTGAGAACATTTAAGATCTACCATCTACAACACAGTATTTGTAGCTATAGTCTTCAGTTTTTGTGTTAGATTCCCAAATTTTATCATCTTTTAACTGGACGCTTGTAACCTTTGGCCAGTATCTCCTCATTTTCCTCACTGTCCAAGCTCTAGCAACCGCAAATCTATTTCTATAATTGTGACTTTTTTAGCGTCCACATGTAAGTCAGATCATACAATATTTTTCTCTCTCTTATGTTAAGTAGCATAATTTTGTCAAGGTCATCTTTGTCACCAAAAGCAACGTGGTATTCTCTCTGATGGCTGAAGAGTATTCCATTCATCTTTTATCCATGGATGGACACTTAGATTGTTTCCACGTTTTGGCTGTTGTTACTAATGCTGCAGTGGACACAGAGGTGCAGATATGAATGTGAGATGGTGATTTTAATTCCTTCAGATAAATACCCCGCAGTGATATTGCTGGATCATACTTTTATTCTGTTATGAATAGTTTGAGGAACTTCCGTAGTGTTTTCCGAAGTGTCTGTACCAATTTACATTCCCGCCAACAGCACACAGGGTTCCCCTTTCTCCACATCCTCCAGAGCAGTTGTTATATCTTGTCTTTTCCAGGGTAGCCATTCTAGTGGGTGTGAGGTGGAGGTGCTCGCTCAATGTAGTTTTGTTTTATTTTGTCCCCGAGACATGTGGATCTTAGTTCTTCCATCAGGGATCTAAACTTCACCCCCAACATTGGAAGCACAGAGTCTTAATCACTGGACCCAGGGAAGTTCCCCCTAAATGTGGTTTTGATTTGTGATTCCCTGATTAGTAATATTGAGGATCTTTTCATGTGCCTGTTGACTACTATTTCTTTGAGAAAATGTCTGTTCAGTTCCTTTGCCCATTTTGTAATTAGATTATCTCTGGTTTTGCTGTTGAGTTCTCTGAGTTTCTTATATTTTGGAATATTAATCCCCTGTCAGTATGTGGTTTGCAAATATTTTCTTCCATTTGTAGACTTCCTTTTCATTTTGTTGACTATTCCCTTTGCTGTGCAGAAGCTTTTTAGTTTGTTGTACTTATACTGGTGTAACATACATGTGTCAAAGGACATAGGTTGCAGATGTATGGCTTGATGGTTTTTCGCAAAGTAAACATTTTTATGATCACTAACATCACCAGCACGCCAGATACCCTTTGTGTTCTCCTTCCAGTCACTAACTTCCCCCTTCCTGAAAAAAAGCACGTTATGCAAAGTATATTCTTTTGAGGAGTCTGACTTCCTTTGCTCAAACTTATATTTGTGATTTACATTCATATGAGATTCGTTCATTCAGACTGGAACAAACTCCAGTATCCATCAGCAATAGAATAAACTATTCTATATTGATGCAATGAAATACTGCACAGCAATGGAAAGCGATACACTTATGTACACCAGCGGCAGTGCAGCCTCCCCGCTGAGGACTTGAGGCTATTTGTCAGCCCTGACACTGACCGGAGATCACTGAGATTCTTGGGCCACCAACTGTGGCCACCTTCCTGAGCCCCAGTGGCAGCTCCAGCAGCAGAGCCAGTTTCTCAAGTTTTGTCTCTCCTGGTGACTTTTCAGACTGCTGAGAGTGCCGCACCATGCTCCAATCCAGTAGGACAGTCGGTAGTGAATTGGAGTGGAAAACTTGGTAGGTGATGAGCACCCCATCACCAGAGGCCTGAAGGAGATGCTAGAAACCTGCTTGTAAAGGGACATTCAAGCCCCAAAGGGCTAAAAAGGGGTCTTCAGGCACAAAGCCTAGCCGTGAGACAATCTCAGGGCTACTTGGATTAGATAAAAATGATGTTTGCTAGCTGGCTGCCAGTCCCAGCTGCATCCAAGTGACCATAGCTTTCTAGCAAGAATCTGCATGTCCCTCCTCTGCTGGGATTCTCCATGCTGCCCCACCCCTGGTCGTGGGAGCAATGCTCAGTGAAAGAACACTCAGCGATGAATGACCTGAGGGTCACGGATGAGGACCTTTATCCAGTAGCCACTTGGTCAGCTGGCCCAGTCACGTGCGGGAAGTTGCATTTGTGAGGATTTCTTTCCCAGGAAGAAGATGCTGCCTTCCCACACACCAACAGTACCTGCTTGGGACTTAATGAGGTCCGCTGCCCAGGTGTACTTCCGTCTCTGTCACCCGGCCAGCCACATGGCCTCAAAGAGGATGGAGAACATCTGGGGAGCTGCCACCCTGACGGGAGAGACGTGCCCGCACCTCTCCCCAAAACTGACCTTGGAGACCAACAGGTTCAGGTCATTGGACTTCACCCCAGCCACTCCCCTATATACATGCCTGTTTCTGTGAGATCTTTCCCAGCTCTAAGAAAGCAAACTCATGCTGGTCCAAAGTTCACACATGGTGCGAATAGGTTGCAAATAGGATTAGCTGGCTCCTCTGGCAGGCCTGGCATCCCAGACTTCAGGGTGTGATGGGGTGTAGGAAAAGGAGGCAGAGGCCAACAGCTCTTCCCCAGGATGAAGGGCACAGAGGAGCAGCTTCTTTCCATGTCAGCATCTTTGTCCCTGTTTTCTGATTTCACCATTGCAGTGGCCCATCCAGAGGGCAGTTTTGTTCCTATTCCCCAGAGCAGGAAAACAGTGCTGCTGGGGGCCTGTTACTTCCCCTCGATGGACATATCTTCCTGCTGCATGAACCAGAGGCAGCTTGGGATGGGCTGTCCCACTGTTGGTTCTTTGCCAACTTTCTGCCAGGCTCGGTTATGTGACCGCAAACTGTTCCCTCTGTCTGTCAGCCCTGTACCCACCCTCTTGGCCTGGGCTGGCCTCCAGCCTGATGCTGCCCCAGGCCAGGCTCCGTGCTGAGCCAGTGCCCGCCATGCTATAAAGGGACAGATGCCGAGTCTCGTGTGGCTTCTCCTTGGCCACCTAGGTGTCTCTTTCCTTGACTCCAAGAAATGAGCTGCCCTCTGTTGCAGGTCAACTCCCTGAGTGTGCCGACCCCTCTTACAATTTCCACTGGAAGAGCAGCCTGGGCTGGGCAGTGCCAGGCCCCAGGCCTCTGTCCCAGCATCATCGTCCATCTACTGTGCAAACTTGAACAAGTCACTCAGTTCTTTGGAGCCTGGGTTCCCCTTAAGTCCCACAGGAATAATAATCCCTGCCCTGCCTACCTCAGGAGATTGTTTTAAGATTCAACAAGAGGGCATTAAAGTGGGGAGGAGGAGGAACCCAGAATCAGCTGAGAGAAGGAAAGCTTTTTCGTTAGATAACGTAGCTTCACTTTAGAATCACCCGGGGAGCTTTTAAAATTCCGGATGCTCATGTCACACCCCAGACAGATCAGAATCCAGGCATCCAGGTGGTTCCATTGAGCACCAGGGAGTTGAGAACCAGTGGTGTGGTCTTCTGCCCACCTGAGCGGTGTTGGCAAGATTGGCATTTCATCTGTTAATCTGCTCACCAAGGACCTCCCCACACCCAGCACTGGGCTAGATTCTGGGGGTGTGAAAAGGAAGCAGGCACAGGACTCTTGTTCTTAAAGAGCCCTAGTGTATGAAGAAAGCAGACATCAGACGGATAACCATCCGCATGGGTGCAGGGCGCCTGATGGGGAGCAGGCTCTGTGGGAAAGGCTTGCAGAGACCTGCAAATCTTGGGGGTCTTTTCTTCCCTGTGGCATCTTCCCTCTGCTCTTTCTGGGGAAGCATGCAGGAAAAGTGACCCTAAATATCCAGAGAGCCCCTAAACTTCCCCAAAGCCCTGCCCACCCCAGCATCTGGATCAGGACGAAGTGGGCCGCCCTCTCGACTCCCCGCATTTGGATAAGAGAAGGGGTGGCCAGGGGGCTGCCTGCAGCCCAAACCTCGGTACTCTTCTGGGCCTGCTCCCACCCTCCACTGGTCCCCTCCCCTGGCTCCGGCAGGAGGCAGCTGAGGAAAGCAGCCTGAGTCCCAGACCCCCTGGGGCCAGTTATATTTGGTTGTTAAAGTAATGACACGTCTCCACAAAGTCCTCCCTCCTTCCTGCCTAACACGGTGAAGTCTCCTGGCAGGGAGGGGGCTGGCTTATATTTAGGTCTGGCATTCCCTGGTAGGCATCCTGTTCTGAAATGGAAATTCTTTTAATAGCCAGCCAGCCCCGAGCATTTAATGAGCTGGTGTTTGACTTTTTGATTTCTTGTTCTTGGTGGAGGACTGTGAGCTGCCTCAGCTAATTAGGGGTCCCCCCCCTTCACAAAGCATCCTATTTTTTGAACATGGGGAAGAGGAGAGAATATTATTTCTCAATGTCCCCTTTTCCTTTTAGATTTCAGCCTCACCTGACAACTTTGCTTTCTGGGAGAAATTCACCTCTTCCAAGAAGTCTTCCCAGATATACCCACTTACCTCCAGCCATCTCCTTACTGTGACTCCAAAAGTGCCCTTGAGTCTTTTGCTAAGGTGCCTGCCACATGTTTCCAGCAGCAGCAGCATAAGAATGCCTGTCTCCTCTTTGGAATCAAAGCATGTTACAGCTGACTTGACCATCTAGGGTCAAGAATCCTTTCAAAGGCTGGTGTGTGGGGTGGCGGAAATGGGGGTATTGATGACAGGGAACGCGGACCCTGTACCCAGAAAAAATATGCATCTGCACAAAATGTGAATACAATTTCAGGGGTACTTGGACCCTCAAAACCCCATCCATGGACCCTAGGTGATCTAGTCCAACCTCCTTGACTCATGGTAGAAGGTAAGACCAAATTAGAGATGGAAAGTGATTTGCTCAAGGTCACACAGCCAGTGGGTGGCAGAACTAGGACTTGAACTCTGGCTTCTTCTCTGAGCCCCTCAGCCCACTGGGCTGCTTCTATCAGCACCACTCAGCAGTGCCTTTTCATGGGCTCCTGAACCCCCATCCCCCAGAACATCAGCCCACAAGGCCCAGGGCAGCAGGCTGTGCATTCAGAGGATGCTCACCTCTTGACAAAGACAGTGAGGAGAGACAGGCTGATTTGGTCCTGGGCTCACTGAGCCTCTGCAGATGCCCAGGGCGTGGAAGAAGGGAGGTATGGCATTTTGGACAGGGTGGGCTGTGCAGTGGTTCTGGTGGTGGACGCTGGCCCGCTCACTCCTGGGCAGTCCAGGGTAACCAGTATTGATCTCTCTATTCCCTCCTGGAAGGGCAGCTTCATTTGTCAAGCACAACTACCTTTGTATCTGCAACACAGAAATCGATCCACAGCAGGGCTAGTGGTTGGCATGTTAGGGGTGGGAGTGGGGAGGCAGGAGAAGGAAGCAAGCTGGAGAAGAGATTGATAGCATGATGCTGATGTGGAAAATGAAAATAGAAACCTTCCAGACGTGATGGGAAACATCTGCCTTGTCTGATGATATTTCCTGAGTTCTGGGATGGGGATAATGCAGTTTGAAAGTTGGCGAGCCGTGGGGTTTGGCATGCCTGTGCTGAGGAACAGGGGAAGGAGGAAAGAGGCTCTCTGTCTATGGATTCTCCAGGCAGGAATACTGGGTTGCTGTTCCCTTCTCTGGATCAAACCAGGGTCTTCTGCATTGCATTCTTTACCATCTGAGCCACTATGGGGCTGTGGGCGAGGTTAAATTCAACTTAGCAATTTCTTAGAAAAGCTGCAGTGTGTTTCAAAGACTGAATAGGACTTCATGAGGCAAAGGGAGGAGGAGAGGGCACTTCAGGGAAGGAAATGATTTAAGTAAAAGCTTAGAAAGGAAAGTGGAGTTTCTATAGCCATGTGAAACGATTTGACAAAGAAAACGATAGCGTGTCTCACCAAGGAACTGATGAGTCTCATCAAGGGTACTAATCCTTACCCAGAAATGAGCACAGGATGAGAAATGTAGGGAGGGAAATGATGAGTTAGTTTGACTTCTGTTCAGTCATCCAGTAAACATGTTGGTCTCTCCTGTAGACCAGTTACTGCGTCCTGCTCATGGAATACTATGGTGATCAGACATGGTGCCTGTCCTCATGGAGTTTAGAGTCCAGCCGAGGCACAGACATTTATCAAATAATCCCTCAAGCCACAGTATGGGGCACTGTGCTCCAAGAGCTCAGGGGTTGAAGAACTCGCTAAAGAAATGATGGGTGGCTGAGATCTGAAGGATGCGTAAAAGACAGAGAGGAGCATCCGGGGAAGCGGATAGTGTGTGCAAGGACCATGGCCAGCAAGGAAGGAGGGGAGGGAGAGGGGTCACCCTGTGGACATTGAGAAGAGGCAGGTGGGGGCCAGACCTGGGAGATGTCTCATGGGCCATGTTGAGAGTTGTGTCTTTTTCTGATTGCGCTGGCTGATGTGGGCAAAATGTCCCTTGTGCAGCTAGTCGGAAAGGGGGTAAACAGGCACATCCTCCCTGTAGGGGGGTGGGATGTGTAACTTGCCAGGAGACAGAAATACTGGGAATGCGCCCTTTGACTCAGCCATTCTGCTTCTAGGAATCCCCACTACAGAGATGTTAAGTATCCATTAGCACATGTGCAAAGAGATCCATAAGTCTTCCCAGGTGGCTACAGTGATAAAGAATCTGGCTGCCAATAGAGGAGACAGGGGTTCGATCCCTGGGTCAGGAAGACCCCCTGGAGAAGGGTATAGCAACTCACTGCAGTATTCTTGCCTGGAAAATCGCATGGACAGAGGAGCCTGGTGGACTACAGTCCATGAGGTCACAAAGAGTGGGACATGACTGAGCACAACACATAGCTCGAAAGAGATTTATGTAAGTTTGTTTGGGTTTGGGGTTTGGTTTTGTTTTGTTTTGCAGTATTACTTGTAGTTGCAGAAACCTAGAAGCAACTTCAATTCTCCAGAATAGAGAACTGGTTAAATAAATGGACATAACTGTGTGTCACTAAATACTGGGCAACCATTACAAAGAATAGAGTGACTCACTGCATGCCTGTAAGAAATAACTCCCCCAGGATATTTTACTTGGGAAAGAAACGCAGAAAAGAGGAGGCAGAAGGTACAGGGAAAAGAAACGCAGAAAAGAGGAGGCAGAAGGTACAGTGGACTCCTCTGAGAGGTTCATGGCGAAGACCACACCTCCATCACCCGTTCCTTCCAGTCTGTCCTTCCTGCTCATCCCCAGCAGGCCTGGCTCCTGCTAACTGATGCATGTTTTTGTTGTTGTTCAGTAGCTCAGTCGTGTCTGACTCTTTGCAACCCCATGGACTGCAGCACGCCAGACTTCCCTGTCCTTCACCAACTCCCGGAGTTTGCTCAAAACTCATGTCCATTGAGATGATGATACCATCCAACCATTTCATCCTCTGTCACCCCCTTCTCCTCCTGCCCTCAGTCTTTCCCAGCATCAAGGTCTTTTCCAGTGAGTAGGCTCTTTGCATCAGGTGGCCAAAGTATTGGAGCTTCAGCTTCAGCATCAGTCCTTCCAGTGAATATTCAGGGTTGATTTCCTTTAGGACTGACTGGTTTGATCTTCTTGCTATCCCAGGAAGTCTCAAGAGTCTCCTCTAGCACCACAATTCGAAAACATCAATTCTTCGGCACTTCTTCATGGTGTCACTACGTTTAGGGCTGGGGAGAGGAGAGGTCACCCCCATAAACTAACTAGAGATGCTTGTTGACAAGTTCTTTGTTGACTCATTAATCCCTTAGAAGGTCAGGAAAGAGCTTCCACCACCTGCCCAACACTGTACATTTAAGGGGTGAGGAGGTGTGCACGTAATATGTAGCCGGTGGGAGAAAGAAGGTGTGACCAGAAAATACAGTTGTAGCAACCAAAAGGGGTGGCGGCATTCTCTGTGGACTCCACAGGAAAGGAGCGGAGTGATCAAGTGTCTTGCTGGCATGAAGAATGTGCCCAGTCCATGGGGACTAGCCAGTTTCAGTCCCCAAGCCACTGGCTGGGAACTGTTTGACAGTCCAGTTACAAACTGGTGCCTCTTTGAGTGGGCAGGATGCACTGTTGGGTGTGCTGAGGGTTTATTCCTCTTTTAGAGGGAGGTGGGAATGGGATGGTTTCCAGGTCAAGAGTGATCACTGGGGCTCCCTTAGAAATTCTTAAAGAGAAGTTCATTAGGGCTTGAGGATCACAAGGCGACCAGGTCGGATGCATACAGCTCTCTGCACTGTCCCATTACTGCCACAGGAGAAGGTCAGAGTACAAAGACAGTCTTCCAGACTCTTAAACATTATATCTACCACTTCACTTCATCCAACATGTACTGTATATGAAGTTAAAAGGCAAACTACAAGTCAAAAAACTATCTGGAACAAATACAGCAATGGTCAAAATTGTTGTTCAGTTGGTAAGTTGTGTCTGACTCTTTGTGACCCCATAAAACTCTTCAGATAGAGCACTCTTCTAGATCATTAAGAAAACACTAACACCTGAGAAGAAAAAGGAACAAAGAACATGACAGAGAGTCACAAAGAAATAAAAACCGTTGATACAAATATATTTAAGAATCAACCTCACTAGTAATCAAAAATGCAAATTAAAGCAAGCTGCCATTTTTGCCCTTTCAGTGTAGCACATCTTTTTAAATATATAATGCTCAGTGTTGGCAAAGGTCAGAAGGACTCTTCAGTAAACTGCAGATGATAGCAAAAATTGGTACAATATTTACAGTGATATGTGTCAATACTTATGGCAATATTTGTCAAAGAGCCTTAAAAATAATGTCTCCTGTAGATCTAATAATAATTTCATTTCTGGGAATTTATCCTAAGAAAATAACCAGAAAAATATAGATAAGTATTTTTAATGATGAAAAATCAGAAATGGTATAAATATCAACAGGGATTATTTAAATATATCACAGTGCATCAGTATAATGGACTGTCACCTGGGCATGAAATATACTATTAATAGTTTATAAAGACTGTTTAAAGCTATTAAAATGAAGAAAAAAATAATGATAAAATGTTCTCAGTTGAATCTGAAGAAAAATGAGCAGGAAATATGACTATGTACAATCTGATCTCAGCTATACTGAAGTGTGTATATGTATGTATGAAATGTGTATATGCAGGTATGTGTTTGTTTAAAACATATATAATTTAAGGAAATTCACCAAACCATTAATAGGGAAAGTTGGATTGTGGATTTCAATTCTTTTTTTTATATTTTTCAATATGTTTCAATTTTTTATAATAAGTATACTTTCTTTTTATGATCAGAAAAAAATGACTCAATAAAAGTTACATCTATTTGCAAGGCTGTGTTAACCATACCAGACCATTAAGTATTGATGTCATCCCTCCATTGTGGAACTGCTATATTCCACAATCACACTGCTGCTAAACTTTTCGTTTGTTCATGCATATTTCCCACCCAGATTTCCTCTGAGGCCTCATCCACCTGCCTCACCCACAGTCTTCACTCCGTGTCCTTACACAGGAGGTCTCAAAGCACATGTTGTGGGGTCAAATGTATACACCATGATGCTGATGAAACTTCTGTTAGTTTCCATGAGCGACCTCATTTCTCAAGATCTGCTTTCCTTCTAATGTAAATGGAGAGAGGAAGTTTTATTTCAGTTATTTTTATTGAAGTGTAGTTAATTAGGGACGTTGTGTTAGTTTCAAGTGTACAGCAAAGTGACTCAGTTATACGGACATGTATATTCTTTTTCAGATTTCTTCTTCATTATAGGTTTTTAAAAGATATTGAGTATAGTTCCTTGTGCTATACTGTAGGTCCTTGTTTATTTTATCTATTGTTGTTATGAGTCAACAGAGAATTTGTCAACAAGCATCTATTTTATCTATTGTTTATCTATTTTATCTATTATCTATCTGTTGTTTATCTATTTGATATATAGCAGAGTGTATATGCTAATCCCAAACTCATTATTTACCCCTACCCCCCTTCGCCCTTTGGTAACCATAAGTTTGTTTTCCACATCTGTGAGTGTATTTCTGTCTTGTAAGTAAGTTCATTTGTATCCAATGAACTTATTGGAGTTTTTAGATTCCACGTATGGTAATATCTGGATACCATATGGATATATGGTATCATATGGTAATATTCCACATATTTTATAATATATATTTGTCTCTGTCTAATTACTTCATGTAATATGATCACCTCCAGGTCCATCCATGTTGCTGCCTATGACATGATTTCATTCTTTTTATGGCTGAGTAATATTCCATCCTGTAAATATTGCAGCTGTGAAGAATCTGCCTGCAAGGCAGGAGTCGCAGGAGATGCAGGTTCCATTCCTGGGTTGGGAAGATCCTCTGGAGGAGGGCATGGCAATCCACTCCAGTATTCTTGCCTGGAGAATCCCATGGACAGAGAAGCCTGGAGGGCTATCATCCATAGGGTCACACAGAGTAGGACACGACTGAAGCAACTTAGCACAGACGTACAATATTGTGTTCTGTAAATATACCACGTCTTATTTATCCATTCATATATTGATGAACGTTTAGGTTGCTTCCAGAGAGAAAGTTTTAAAGTCACCACTTAAAGAGACTGCGGTCTCTTCCAGTTTAAAATAGTCTGTTGGGACTTAATGAGTAAATCCTCTTATGAGTTCCCGTGCTTTGTCAGGAATCTTTCCTCCCCACTGATGTGGCCTCTGGATTCGTCCTATCCAAGATGGCTTCTGGGCACAGGAAAATGTTCACCTTCTGGCATTTGGAATTGACCCCTCTGGGTCCTGCACTCCCTCTCGCTGCAAAGTTCTGTCCTCACCGCCTGTCCTGCTAAGGTCTTCACAGCTGGTGTGACCCAAAGTGTATTCTCTCAGCAAAGACAAGGCATGGGGGGACTCCCCTGGTGGTCCAGAGAAAGGGGGTATTATCTATGGAACCAGAGTGGGGTTGGGATGGGTGGGATGAATGGAACCTGTGTTAATTAAGAATGACTTCTTGTAAGAGTATATTTGGCTTCCCTGGTGGTTCACCAGTAAAGAATCCACCTGCCAATGCAGGAGGTGCAGGGGTGGGTCAGAAAGGTCCCCTGGGGGAGGAGATGGCAACCCACTCCAGTATGCTTGCCTGAAAAATCCCTTGGACACAGGAGCCTGGTGGACCACAGTCCATAGGGTCACAAAAGAGTTGGACACGACTTAGCACTGAACAACAACAAGTATGTTATATCTAAGGGTGGAAAGACTATAGCTATCTCCAACACTTGAAGGGGTATCATATGGAAAACAGATTACACTTATTTCAAGTTATAGCTACTAGCAGTGGGTAAACATTTAGGGAAGGGGAGTTGTTTGATTCCCAGAGCTGTTCTCAAGTGGAACAGGCAGGCTGGAGGCAGGGTTTGAACAAAGGCTGAGTTCTCCAGGAATACTGAAGACTCCTTCTGGAGGCCACAGAGGTCCAGAAAGGAAGAGAAGGTACTCCTATCCCCTGGTTTCCTCTCTGCTCCTCATTATCTACTCATGGGAGAACCTCAGGAGGAAGGAAAGAGGAGCCCCCAGCAGACCTAGAGTTCAATGAGAAGGGGTCATCACTACTCCAACAGTGATTCCCCACATTGCCCACAGAAAAGCCCCACCCTTGCTCTCCCCAATACACAGAAGGGAAGACTGAGACTAGAGATTGGAAAGGATAATAAACCATTGCTGTATTCTGAGCACTTACAGGCCCTGGGCCAGGCATTGTGTATGTACAGCCACTGACCCATATAACTGCCTACAGGGAGGCCGGCATTTGCCCTGTTGACAGATGAGGAAACTAAGGCTCGAGGAGATTAGGTGACTGCCCCACCCTGATGGCATGGCAGGAGAGAACCCACGCTAGGGTTCCAATCCAGGTCTGCCTGATTCCAGCCCATCACAATGCTCCCTGGGGCAGGAGAGCCTCACCTAGACAGCTTGAACTAAAGCCTCCTTCCACACCCTCTCATCTCTCCCCATCACCCCAACCTCCCTGCCATTTGTCCAGCCCTCCCTCCCAAGCACCTTCCTCCTGCAGGCCACCCTGACCTACTGCGGAAATCTAGTCCAACAAAGACAGACTCCGTGTGCCCAGAACTAAAAGAAGCCAGGTGGCAGAGTAAATGAAAGTTGGCTGAGGGCCTCTGCTTAAGTGCTTTTCCATTCTGCCTCGTCTCCGCATTCTGGGCTGCGCTGAGTTGCATGTGACTCCATGGGCAGAGAGAGAGCGCCGTGCTTGCTGCAGAGGGAAGCTTTCTGAGTTGTGATGGGGAATTGATACAAGGGTGTAGGAGGCCTGAGCTGAGCTCCCGGAGACAAGGGCAAGGTCAGCCCCAGCTTTCCCAGCCTAATTAGTGTCCCTGAGAAGTGTTGGTCAGACCAGCTCTGCCCTGGGGTAGGGAAGCGAACACAGGCATGGAGAAAGGTCATGCTGATCTAAAATCCAGGAGGGTGAGCGAGGCAGAGCAGAAGGGAGAGGATGCTCTTCAGCTGCCGTGGTTCCCAGAGCACCTGCCTCGTGTCCCCGTGGCAGGGCGCCCTGGATCCCAGACAGGCCTGGTTGCCAGAAAGGCAGGGCGGGCAGACTGGCATGGGAAGGGCTCTCCTTCCATTTCCATCTCTGGTTCCTCCATCCTGGGCTCCCAGGACAATCAAGCTCCGTGGCTCCTCACTCAATCCTCCACTGGAGCCCTCAGAGAGAAGCTAGAAGTGGAAGGAAAGAGGGTGGAGAGCAGGATTCGACGCGGGGAAAGCTGTCTGTGAACGGGCTTGGCCCACCCCATTTGAGCATGAATAAGTAAACAACTGCAATAATGAGGCAGCCGCCTTGCCACGCAGCTCCACAGCCAAGAGAGAATTCCTTCAAAAGAACAGAGCCGGTGCGGGTTCATTATTCATGAGCAGCGCCCTCCAAGGTGGGGGCCTCTGTTGTTTGTTGCAATTTAACACAGGCCTTGATGGAGAGGGAGGGCGGGGGGACACAGGCAGAGAGGTAGATCTCTGTGCATCAGCCAAATGCGTTAAGGGGCCAAGTTCACAGAAGCAGCCCCATGGCCAAGTTCACGGTCAGTGCAGTTTGCCCTCCTCTCTGACAACAGCAGGGGAGCTGTGGCCCTGTTGGATCACACACAGTACCTCTCTCTCCACCGCCCAGTACATGAACTAGTTTATGCCACCAAATGTTCAGTTCATTGTCAGGTACTGAACACCTGCCGTGGCCAGACACTGTGCACACATGCAGGGCTCCTGAAGATGAGTGAGACGCCTGCATTACCCACAAGGAGCTTATGCTCGAGGGCTGCCAGGGTGTGGAAGGCAGTCTGCTTAGGAGAAAGACCAAGCTTTGATTCAGACGGGCTTGGGTTTGAACACCAGCTCTCCCAGCGCACCAGCCATGGTACCTGCTCATCAGAGCTTCCTTGTCAGTTAAATGGGGATAAGCCCGCCTCCTTTGAAATATCATTTTGAGGATTATATTAATGAATAATGTTTAGGCACAATTCCTGACACATGGTAGATGCTCAGTATATTAGAGCTGCTGATGATAGTAAAAGAATTTGACCTTCCCACAAATCTCTCTCTCTCTTTTTTTTTTTTGGCCGTGCCGTACAGCATCTTAGTTCTCTGATCGGGGATCAAACTGGCATCCTTGGCAATGGAAGTGTGGAGTCCTAACCACTAGACCACCAGGGAACTTCCCCAATATCTCGATCTTCAAGATCATTCAGGAAATTGTCTAATGCTTTCTGTTTCTAGCCGAAGGTTTGACATTTCTCAGAGTAGCCCTCCTTACCCCGAATGATTCCACTCTTGTACCTCGCAGGAGGAAAGGCGTGCATCTGACTTCTTTGAGTGTAAAAGTCTTCCTGCGGGATGGATCCTGCTGCATGAGCTTATGACATGCGCCTTAGGCTTTAGGAAATGATACAAGTAAATCGCTAACATTTGCTGGGTGCTCGCTATGTGTCAGGCGCTAGGCTAAGTCTCTTATGGCCTCCATCTTATTTAATCTTTACAGCAAGCTCTGACACAGGTAGTGCTCTGTCACCCTTTTACAGATGATGAGACTGAGACCCAGAGAGGTTCATTTGCCTACAGTCACACGGCAAGTGATGGAGTGAAGGTTCGGGTACGCCTGACCCTGAGCACTCAGCCACCGGGCTGTTGACACGTGGGTTTCCTTCAGCTTGGAAGCCATGTGGATAGCACGTGATGCAGGATTGGGACACCACTGATGGACGAAATTCGGGCCAAGTTTGGTAGCAGTTTCAGGGTGAGTGTTGTAGCACACTGAGAATTCCCAGGGCAGGAGCTGGAAGATTCCCCGTCCATAGGTAAGCCGGTAGACTGTCTGCTCCCTCTCCTGTGGGGCCTCACTGCTCTCTTTGCTTAGCTGTGTGTGACATACTTGCCTTGCTGAAGACTATGAATTACTCAAAGTCAGGGACTGGCAACCAACAACCAGCATTTGTTTATTTATTTTATTTGGCCGTGCCGGGTTTTAGTTGCAGCATGTGGGATCTTTAGTTGCAGCGTGGGAACTCTTTGTTTTGGTATGTGGGATCTAGTTCCCTGACCAGGGATTAAACCTGGGGCCCCTGCAGGGGGCATGGAGTCTTAGCCACTGGACCACCAGGGAAGTCCCACAACTAGCACTTATTAGGCACCAGCTATGTGCCTTGCCTTGTGCTGAGTGCTGCAGAGTTTAAAGAGAGGGACCTTGCCTGCGAGGAATCACAGGCAGAGAAAGAACAGACGTATGTGCGCATGTGCCAAGACACCAGGCCACCTATGCCCAGGGCCTGATGTGGAGCAGAGGGAGCACTCTAGTCCCAGGGCCTGATGTGGAGCAGAGGGAGCACTCTAGTCCCAGCACCAGATTAACCATCTGCCTGTATCTGGGGGCACAAAGTGAAGTTCTGTGTTTGGACATCACCTAAAGGCAGCCCTTCTGGGCATGCCCCCAACAAAGATGCCAGTTGTGAGATGGGAACAGACACAGGAAATGCAGCGGTCCTCTCGGTAAATCCGTGCCTTTAAAAGGGAAACGAGCTGGGGCTTCGCTGGTGGGTGGCCTCATCACAGAAGCAGGAAATGCAGTGAGACTAAAAAGCAGTCCTTCCAGCGCTTGTCTGTCCAGGGATTGAACCCAGGGCTGCACTGTCCTGGGAAACCTAAATTCAGAGAGAGGACATTCGGCTGAGTTGGCCTGAACCCCAGTGTGCCCAGTTCTCTCCACCCAGGAACCGATGAATCAGAACTGGCTCTGGGGGAAAATATGAGGGCCTTCCGCACACAGATTCCTTGCTCTTCATTTTCCCTTCGGCTGGTGAAAGCTGTTTCCACCCATTCCAGGGAATAAGACTCTTGTGTCCTTCTTCCTTCCTTTATAATTGGTTCTTACTCTCAGAAAAGGCTGGAGGAATTTATCCTTCCTAAAGAGTAAATAACTGAATACATTTTATCATGTTGTCTCTCTTGGGGGTATTTGCACTGAAACCAGGATCAAGGGTTTAAGTGAAAGGAATAAAACACAGACAGTGGGATTTTAGATCGTAGTGGATGCTGAACAGTGTTTTGGATGGTGGAGTGCTTCTGGATCTTTCCTAATGGTCCCACCTGCTCTAGGCATCTCAGCTTGGCCTCTGAAGGTTAAAGTAGGTCTCCTTGCCAAAGCGTTTCTGTCCCCTCCCCGCACCAGCCATAGGAATCTGACCTTTGGATCTCAGTCTCCTGTTCTGCTGCGAAGGGTTTATGATCAGGGTTGGGGCATCAGTGTGAGATTCTCAGCCTTTAAGTCTTTTTTGTTTCTATGTTTCCTAAACCAGAAATGCTGGACCAGCATAACTAGACATCGTAGCCTTTGGATCACACTGTGGTTTATTTAGAGCTGGAGATGGGGGAGGGACAGAGGGGAGAATTAGTGGGTGGGAGGGGTGGGGGAAGGGAACAGCTGCTACAGAGCCTGCTCTCTGGATATACAGCAAAATTGTGGCTTTTAATACTTTTCAAGGGATAATCGCATTCAATAAATTCCAGCTGAGGGGGTGGGGACTACCCTCAGATGATTCCTGCCCTCCCTCCATCCCCCTCACCATGGCCTGCCAAGACCCCCACCGGCCTCCAACCAGTTGGGTCTATGGGGACCTATCACCTTGTCTCTGCCCCCTCCTCCTCCTCCAGCCCTGGCTCCCAGCCTCCTGCAGAGGCCACCTAGGGTGGGAAGAAAGGTGCTTGGTCCTTCATCAGTCACCTCTCCCTGGCTGGCAGTACCAGGGAGAGGAGTCGCCATCTCCACGGCCACGTGGCACAGTTACCAGCAATGCCAGGAGATAATGACAGGTTGAGTGTTCTCCGCCTGGTGAGGAGTTGCATGCAAATGACTCAGCTCTGAATGAATTTAATTGTCACTGCCTAATGTGGTGGCTCAGACCACCCCTCCTCCCTCCCCTGGTTGGGGGGAGGAGACAGCGGGGAGCAAAGGGGATCCTGCGGTTTGGAGAGGGATGGCTCAGAATGATCAGTGGGACCCAGAGCCCGAGGGCAAGAGAAGCTGGCATTTCCCCTCTGTGGGGCCAGCCTGCTAGTGCACAGCTGTGAGCAGGGAGCAGGGATTCACCCCCAGACACGATCCGGAGTGAGATGTAGCTCTACAACCGTAAATCCCTTTACGCATCGCAGCTCAGCCGCGAGAGGCTGTCATGTGCCTGCAAGACGTTCCCGCTTGGCCAGCCAAGCCCCAGAAGAAAGGGGAGGGGCTGCAAAGAACAGGCAATAAACGCTCTCCTTGTGTACGCACGCAGCCCTGCCCCAGCCCACCCTCTGGGACTCTGGCGCGAGTGCTGGCAGAACAGGGCACAAAGACTAAACAGGGAAAATGCGAGGGTGATCAGTAGTAGAGACAGCCGATAAGTATGGGCTGCTTCCTTCATTTTAGGCATTTTCTTAAACCAACGCTTATTCTCAGAATAAACTCATCCCCTTCTCACCATATTTCTATAATGTTGGATCTGTCACCAGCACCCATGTTTGCAGGTAAATAAAATGAGGCATAGAGAAGTTAAGTACAGTCATCCCTCGGTATCTCTGGGATAGCTTCAAGGGTCCCACTCCAAAATCTATGGATACAGAGGACCAAGTGTAACTTGCTCCAGATCACACACTGTGGCAGGGCCGATTCATATACAGACCCTGGCCCTACACTTTGCACCCTGCCATTCCCCTCCATGTAGTAAAGCCCCACCGCCCGACCCCAGTCCTCCTAGAGTTACTGGTCAGTCCTAAATGCTACTGTGGTGTCTGTCTCTGAGGACACAGCATTGTTGATCTGATGTTTGTACATCTGTGTGTGTTCTGTGCCCATCTTCTGACCCAGCTAAAAGTCATTTGACCCAACCTCGAGCCAGGGTCCTGCAGCCTTTACTCTGTTGGCTTCTGAATTGGAGTCCGGAATATATCTTGATAAAGAAGCATGGGGTGGTAGCAGTTGCCTAGTGTTCAGGGGAGAAGTCTGGAGAAGTCAGTGAACATGTTCACCCAGTATGGAGGGATTAGGGGTGCTGCTAAGCAGAGAGAGCTCTGAACCCCTAACAGGGGCCTTATCTAGGGCATCACCTTTTTCACTCATTCAATACCTTGGGGTTCCATGTAGAATTTCATTTGGAGAAAAGCATCCGTACCCCCAAAGAAAAGTTTCCAACACTAGAGGGTTTCTAAGAACCTATTCCATAATTCTAGAGCCTAAGTAATAAGGAATCACTGAAGACTTTTGATTAGGGAAAATCATCTGGAAATCTCCTTCCAGTCACTAGTATCCCAAGGTTAGGAAAGAGTATGGACCAGAACTAAAGCTGGACATCCAGTGGCCAAGGGCTGGAAGCCTGCAAAACCAGAAACCACCCCCAAAGTTCACCCCAAGCTGCAACAAAATAGTTCACATTAGATAGTTCTCTCACCACTGAAAGGAGACGCGACAAGAGCCTTATCACTGTGATAATTCTGTGACTCCACCATGTTAGTGTTATTTGAGTTCACTGAGTGATTACTCCCCAGGTGTTTAAATTCTTAATGTTTTTATCCTTTCAAAACTTTGGGCACCAATGTCAAATAAAAAAGACAACACCAGAGACCCTACTCCAAAAATGGGATAGTCAGAAGCCTTCCTCCAAACTCAGAGCTCTTAATCAGTTTAAGCCAAAGCAGTTCAGCCCTGATTTTGAGATGGTGACAAACATACCTTGGGTTCTAATTGTGCCCCCAGGTTGCTGTAGTGAAAGCTGGCACTGCTCTTCCTCACCAAGCAAAGAGCTCCCCTTGCCCCTTCTTCAAGCCCTACCCCCCCCCCCACCCCTGCCCCAAACCCTGAAATGATAGAGACAGGACAAAGAGACATTTGGAGCTTACGTTTGGGGAGTAAGAGATCATCGGTTTTGATGATCCTGAATGTAAACAGAGATGAAAAAGCCGAGTTTCTTTAGAGTCAAGAGCTTCTAACGTGAGCAGAAAGCATAATGGAGCCCGAACCGAGTTCGACCTAGTTTCCAGTGCTGCACGTCAACTAGCTACCATCTCCTAAGTCACCCTAGACACGCATGACGTAGCAGGATGTATCTGGGATTGGGATAATCGGAAACCTGAGTTCTGTTCCTTCCTTTGCTCTTCAGTCTGGGGCAAATTGCTGAACTAACTCCTACTCTTCAGCTAAATTGGGTAATAAGTTCTCCCTTTAGGATATGGGGAAACATTAAGGTTCTATGAAGGCTATTATTGTTTTTTATTTTTGTGTTGTAAAAATGCGTTACACCAAAAGGTAACTGTCACTCTAGATCTCTTTTACATAGACAGTGGGAGAAAGGAGAGATGGAGAGAATGTTTGAAAGTGTTATATTCTACGTTCTGTCATAAGCAGCAACCATCCACCCTGTTAAGAGAATATTTTTTTAACAACTAAATGACCAAGAAATTTATCAACTATATATTAAATGTATGCCTCCTCCAGCGCCCAACCTAAGTTTGCGGATAGGGCTCAGTGTGCCCATACACTCAACAGGCTTAATGTATCTTTGGTTGAATTTTTTTTTTCTTTAAATAATGATGATGTTCCCAAAGGTGGGGGGGAAAAAAGTGAGTTTATGGGTGATGATTCTGGGGTTGGCAGTTTTCTTTTCAAATTAGAGAAGGCACATTTAAGCTGCTAAAAGAGGAGGTCAGGAGAAGGCCGCACCCTAATGAAAAATCAGAAGTAATCCATGGCAGTTCCTTCTCCCAAGCTGACAAAAGCCCTGGCCTTGAACTCAGCTTGGGTCTTAACTGCTCAGGGCGCTGTTGCCATACACCTTTCAGTTTCCCTTGCAGCGGTCTCTCTGGCAAGTAAGGTGCCCGTGGCCCTTCTGGTGCTGTCCCAGGTCCTGAAATGTCACGGGTTCTCGGCTTGGTGATTAAAGTGGTTCCAGAGCGCTCCCCTCTAGTCAGCTGTTGTGTGGAAACTAATTTCCATATAATAACATTTTGTTATTTGTAATAAATCATACCCACAGTAAGGTGACTGGGTTATGTCATTATTTGCAAACCTACAGAATGTAATTATAATATGTCTGAAAACCTCCATGCAGAACAGTGCAGTTGCAGCCACGGCACCATCCAATAATAATAAAAATTTATATTGTGCTTTATGTGACCGCTCATCACATAACCGTTCTATGCCAAGGGAAAAGAAAGCCCACAGCAGTGACAAATTCACGGACGTGGAAACCTTGCAAATGCCAAACTAGTTGATTCCAAAGCTAAAGCTAGCTCCTGGGTTTCCTCCTCTTTTTTCCTATGAACCTTTTATGGTAACAGACGGGGTGTCCAGGTTTGCCTCTGCATTCAAAACAAGGAGCTCCTTTTGGAGTTTCCTTTTTATGCGTTAAATGCACGTGCATTCACCTCGGCTGATGTTGGTTCATAGGGATTAGCTTTTTGAAGAGTATACCTATGTCTTTCCCTTTCACATCTTTCTCCCTGTGTCCTTGTCTCCTATCTCCCATGCCTCATCTTACTTTTCTAGAATGCTTTCTGTGAGCATAGTAAAGCGTGTTCCAGGGGCAGTAACTGAGACACATCCTGTTATTCATCTTGCATGTTTCCAGCATTTTCTCTTGTTGAATTTCACTCAAGCATAAAAATACATTATTGCACATGCAGTGGGTTCTCCAATACCGCTATCTCTCCTCACAATCTGCTATTTCCCAGGCCTTTGGCACATCCTGAGATTTTTTTTTTCCCCTGAGAAGAATTGCAAATCTGACTGATCAGAAGAAACTCTGAGCTTCCAGAGAGGTTGTGTCTCCTGGTTGTAATCCTCTTCAGCATAGAGCTTATATTGAGTTGACCAAAAAGTTTGTTCAGATGTGTCCATAAGATGGTATGAAAAACCCAAACTCTGGGGTCAACCAATAGTTTTTTAAAATCTGGACTTAAGAGTGGCACTCTTCACCGTCTAGTACCTTGAGATCTTTTATAATGCCCCCCCCCCCCGTTTTAGCTGAGGTGGTCTTACTTTTAGTACATGTGTGGTGGTAGCAGGTCACTAGAGTAATTTTGCTTAGGGTTGTGAGATTTACCTTCAAGCCCAAAATTGAATTCAATCTACTGTTTTCAGCAGGAGCTATGGGCTTGTGTGTACATCTCTTTTCCAGGTATGTCTGCACTTATTGATGCTGAGTGTGGTCATTTATCACAGATAATACAGAACCAAAAAGAATTTATTGTTAAGTTTCCTGCTGCCACGTAATTTGTCTTAGAGCTTAAGATGTGACATTTTGTTCCTTAGCCACTTTTATTTGCATATTTCCATATCTGCCTCCTTTTATCCCTTCACTTTGGGAAAAATTTGTTGTTGAGAAAAGTTGGTCTTATGTCAGTTGTCATGCTTGAAAGATTGTTTTTGTTACCACACATGGGGTTGACAAAAATACATCTCAGGGTGGCCTACACAAGGGTAAAGATGGACGCTGCCAAGCTCTTTATGACTGCGAAGTGAGGGGGTGGACTACATCACCGGGAGAGGAGTTAATGCTTTGTCTCACGAGGTTATTGTGGAAACATTAGGTGGGGTCAGTCCTAACATCTTAGGGTTCTGGGATGCCTGGAAGGCTTATCACAGCCTATCCATAGAAGGAAATATTATGTAGTCCTTAAAATGAGGGCTTTGAAGATGATTTAGTGATACATAATAAAAGCTCTTACTCTAAAAGGAAAAAGCAACATATAAAATTGTATATGCAGCCTGATCTTGACCCATCTCCCTCCCCTGTGCAAAAAAAAAAATAAATAAAGAGTGGAAGAAAATGTACCAAATGCATCCCAAAAAATCAACTTTTATCTCATGTTGGTGGAACTACAAATAATTTTATTTTCTTATTTCTGCTTTTCTAAATTTTCCAGATGTCTTACACTGAATTTGTATATTTTAATCAGTGAGGGGAGTAGATATTTTTAAAAGCACTTTAGAGACAGCGGCTCCACTGACTTCCTTGATTCGTATTCTACTGAGTTGCTCCCCAATCCTGCCCCAGCTCCACTTGGAAGAAGGCCTTTCTCATTTAAGGCCCCCCTACAGCCTCCCCTTGCCCTCATGTCTTCAGAGAAGTATCTTAAGGAAATATCAAAGGATGCGTGTGTGTGCATTGTGTGCGTGTGTGTTGTATATATGCACGTGCACATCTGTGTGAGTGAAAGAGAAAGACAGAGTAATCATTAAATAAGGAAGGAAGAAACTTACCATAGAAATGCAAAACAGAGCAATAAAGAGAAAGGCTATGGGTGAACTACAGAGGAGTCGCACCTTGACAAAGATAACAGTGAGGAGTCAGAATCCCGCCAGAGAAGCTGTCAGGAGGCAAGGATGACAGGAGAACTGGATAACAGAGAAGGTCTATCCAGAGGGGAAAGGGACACGCCCTCGACCCTTCCCTGGCCCGCTTCCTTCTTTAGGCTCCAACCTCAGAGGACTAAGGATAAGACGTCTTGGGAGTCGAGGGAGGATGCCACAATCCAGGGAGGGGCCTGGGGAAGCCAGCCGGAGAGAGAGGACCAAAAGCTGGAGTCAGAGAGGGAGCTGGGGCTGCTTCAGGACCTTGGGTGGTGGTCGTCTGACCCGCTGGGGACCCCTAGAGTTAAGGTGAGGGTTAGACAGATGTCAAAGCCACGGCGCAGCCCCCTGTTTTGTGGAAGAGGCTGATGCTTAGAGGGAAGATGTGACTATTCCTGGAGCCTTAGGATGAGAGGCCCAAGCAGATATGCCCACCCTGCTAAGAGCACCACGAGTCGGATGGGCTTCTCCACCAGGGGTAGCATCACTCACCCCCACACCCCAACCCACGTGGGTGTCTGAACAGGGTGGGGGTGGAACAGGCGGCACATCTTATTGTCCCAAATGACTGAAGGTGCGCCCCACGTTCAGTGCGTGAAGATGGGGTAGACTCACGGGGGAAGGTGCCTGCCCAAATGCCAGCATTCCATACTGGGAATGGGAAATTTAGCGCTGAAATGGACTCGAGAGGGGGCCCAGTATCCGTGCACCTCTCCTGCAGTTCCTTGAGGCTTACCTTTAGAGCCCCTTGCTCCTTTTCTCTCCTGTGGCAAGGATGAGGAAGGCTGGAGTCTCACCTCCCTGGATAACCATGCCAGGGGAGGCTGGGCTGCCTGCTTAAAGGGCACTTAGAAATACAGCTGATACAGTTCAGTGCTGTGAGGAGTATGGGAGCCCCGCATCTCTGTGATGAGCGAAAGGAGGCTCCCCACTTTGCTTCTGTGAGGACCTCAAACCCAACCCTGGCCTTTGCCTAGTAAACGAGGTTCTCGTGCTGGCCTAGCACGAGACCTCTGGCACCAGGGGTGGTAAGAAGCCTGTGGGCCAACCGGGGTGAGAGCCTGACGCTCCCACTGCAGGGAGCCTGGGAGCCTCTTCCACTCTCCCATTTTCTAATCAAGGGACCCGCACAGCAGCCCTGGGGTGCCGCAGGGCCCACAGCCCCAGTGAGGCGCGCGGAGAGGCAGCTTCGTGGCTGCCGGGGGTGGGGAATCTGCCTTTCTAGGGAAGGTGTGCCAGAGACAGGTGTGGGGGTGGAGCAGATAGCTGTGCTGGAGGGCACAGGACGGCTGTTTTACTCGGGTCCGAGGCCAGAGTTTGCCCACCACCGAGCATCTCTGTGTAGAACAATTTGGCCAGATACTGCCAAGGGTGGGACAGACAAACACATGACCTTTGACCGTCTATCAGTGGATTGGGAAGCTGGGCTCCTCCCACCGCTGTCTCTTCTCCCCTCATAAGTGACTCAGGAGTGCCAGGTCCTGTGCTGGACACTTTGGAGACTTATGTTCATCTCATCTTCATGCACCCCCTGAGGTGGGCGCTCTTGGCCCTTTGTAGGAGAGAACACTGAGCCTGGAGGAGGTGACCACACAAGGTGGCAGTGCTGGAGTTCATGCGCAGAGCTGCCAGATGCTGAGCCCTTCCTCCCGAGCCCTGCCAGGCTGCTGCAGCAGCCGGAGCTTGGGCTCTGGGACCAGGCTGCCTGGGTTCAAATCCTGCTTCTCCATTTGCTAGCTGTGTGACCCTGAGGCCTGAAATCAACCTCTTTATACCTCAGTTTTCCCATCTGAAAAATGGGCTAATAATAGTACCTACCTCATAGGGTTATTGAAGGGACTGTATCATTGAATACTGTAAAGCCCTTAGAACACTGCTCAACACACAGTGGGTGCTGCAGACTATTAGCTATTAATACAGCGGCTGCAGTCCATTAGGGAGCCCAGGCTTCCTTATCCAGTCTTCGATAGTGAGAGACCCTCACAGTTAGGTGTCAGGGTGGAGGGGTCTTTGTAGACCTGTGACAGACTCTGGGAAGATACAGGGAAGGAAAAGACACAGGCCCAGCTCTCAGGGGGCTTTCAGGAAAATGAAAGACCCTGGACATGCGTGCCAGGACACACACACACACACACACTCTCAGAATGCTGAAGACACTGAATGATGATAGTGTGAGCTCTGGGTGTGCCTGCTGGACGACTTCACTCCAGGAGCCGTGGAACCATGGCTCCATCCGGGCTGGCTGGTGTTCTCAGCTGACTCGGTGTCCAGGAGGAGGTACACTGTGAGTTAGGGAGCAGAGGGGTGATAGGCTAGGGCTTAGGAGAGAATGTGAGATGGCAAACCCAGCAGCCCAGAGCTGTGGGGAACCTGGTATGCTGGGTATGCTGGGCCCCTGATGACTGGTGTCTGAGGCCCCGGCACTCACAATCGGCACAGTTCCCACCCTGGCCCAGGGGTCCTCCGCCTGCCCCCCTGGTGGAGATGACCAGCTCAGATCAGAAGCCTGGGCCCAACCTGACCCAGGGTATCTGAGCCGAGGCCTATGGCCCAACCCCCAAGCTGTGGCCTCTCCTGCCAGGTCCTTGTGGGATGCCCCCTTGACCCAGCCCTGCCTCCCCTTTGTCCAGACCTAGAGAAACCCACTTAGAACCGAGATCAAAGACCTGAGAGCCTGTAGTCTCTGATTAGGAGTGTTCAGCATGGAGGTGGACCCCAGGAACAGTCCTGGCTACACCAGGAGGCAGAGTCCTAGGGAAAGAAGAAACTCCCGGAGCCGCCTCCCTAGCAAGCGCACCTCCCTCTTTCCAGAATGTGCAGTGAGCAGGGCTCCCCGAGGCTTCAGTGACACAGGAACCTGAAGGAGAGAAGTTAGACGCCAGCACCAGAGTCCGTCAGAAAGCAGAGGTAATTTATGAGGAGGACGCTGAAGCAATGCAGGCAGAGCAGGGGAAGCAGAAGGAACGCAGCCCAGACACATAAATATCAAAACCAGAAGCGTGGGTTCCTACCTCTGCACGTCCCCAGACATATAATATTACCGGTTGCGGCTTGCATGGCGCTCGCATAATCCTGCCGCTCGGATATGGTACAGCAAATGCATTGTGACAGTAGCTGAGTGGATTCTACGTGCTGAACAGATGTCTTCTAGCAGACGAGGTTTCTGTGACTGTATCACATTGTGCTTTCATCAATTATACATCACTCCTCATTACAGAGGCAGGCGCTCATGACGGCGTGCATGGCTAGGTGAGACACCCAGCCAGACTGAGGAGTGCAGGGCAAACTCTGGGGGAGCTGGGATGCCCACTGGGTCCTGGGGATGCTGGGACCACCTCCTCTGCCCAAAGACCCTGCATCACTCCTCCTCCCTGCTGCCTCCTTCTAAGTCTTAAAACCCTGTTTCCTACACTAGCTAAGCTAGGGTTGTTTTTTTACGCCCTTCAAAAAATAATGATTATGAAGCATTTCAAAGGGTGTGAAAAAATGAATTGCAGATGCCCATCACCCCATCATGCAGATTCAACAACTGTTAAGATGTGTCCACCTTGGCTTCTTGCCTCCCCCCAACTTCATGCTCAAGTGTTTGAAAGTTACCCCCAGGCCTCCTATGATTTTGCTTCTATAACTCATTGTGAATCTTTCAAATATGGCCATTTCCCATAGAACCATGGGCTTCCCAGGCAAAGAATCCACCCGCAGTGTAGGAGATGCAGGAGACTCAGGTTCCGTCCCTGGGTAGGGAAGATCCCCTGGAGGAGGGCATGGAACTGCTCCAGTATTCTCGCTTGGAGAATCCCATGGACAGAGGAGCCTGGTGGGCTGCGGTCCACAGGGTCACAGAGTCAAACACGACTGAAGTGACTGAGCACGCACGCGTGGAACCATGAGGTCATTATCACTGCTTATAGAATCAACAGTACTCCATTGTCTTCGTGCAGTAGTCAGCCTGAAATTGAGGGTCTTTGGGATTTATGGCCACATGTCTCTTAACCATTGCTCTGTGACTTCCCCAACCTTGGCCCCCCACCCGCCAACGGCACTCTCCTATTAGAGTGTGATCTTTCTACAGCAGCTCTTAACTCTCCGATCCCCAGACCCACCAGGAACTCAGGCAGTATTCTGCCTTCAGCCTCATGCCCTCCCTCTAGGCTATGGCAGGGTCATAGGTATGAAGAGGACCTACTGCTAACCCCTGGGAAGACTTCTGTGGGAGGAATGATCCTTCCTGGCAGGTGTTGGGGCAGGGAAGTCAGTTAATGACAGCTGAGACATGCCAGGCTACTGCTTTGGGGTATAAGTCAGTGCTTCCCAAAATGTGGTGCACATGGGCAATTCTATCGGATAGATAAGCATTACAACAACAAAAAAAGAACTAATGTATTTATTTTCATCTTCATTTCAAAATGTCAGAATTGTACATCAAGCCCATGATTTCATATATATCATTACAGTCAACGAAGCCAGGCAAAAATGTTTGGCAATTTTAAGGTCGATTTGGAAAAAAATGTTAAATAAATAATCATACAGAGGTATTTGGATAAGGAAAAAAAATTCCTAGTGTGACCCAGTCCCTGAAGTCTAAGAGCCCTGGTACAATGGAAGGAGAGGAGGTTTAAACTAAGGTCATATTAGTCCAGGCTTTACTAAGACCCCTGCTTAATTATTAGCCAGCAAGCAAACCACTTCTCCTCTTGTGGCCTCACTCTTTCACCTGTACAATGGGGCTATATGCCTGTGTGCCTTGTTGATGTCAACCTCAAAGAGGGCAACTAAGACAAAGACAAGTTTTAAAAATAGGCTAGGAATGCTCCTGATTTAAGCCTTCTGTACCTCCTGTCGCTTACCCCACTCCCAAGGGTCTATGCAACACAAAACCTGGATCCATCCACTCCCATCAGCTCTAAGTGCTTCAGGTCGTTAAGCCTGGCCATTGTAATAAGCATTGATTACCATTAGCAACATTATTATATTTACCCAAGTTCCCTGGTGCATACGGAAATGCAGAGGGCTCTCCCGCATCTTCTGCTTTACAAGAACAATTTGCCGTGTCTAAAAACCATTTCTAGAATTAATTTGCCTACTGCAAACAATTTATATTAATGAAAACACATTGAGTTGGGGGAGGTTGGCGGGGGGTGTTCTGCCTGCAGAATATGTTTGCTTTGTTCACCTAGAATAAAAAGAGTTTGCATGCGTGTTTGTTTTGAATAAATGAATAGCTGGGTGACAGGAGGAAGGTCTGCCTGTGCATCTGATCCAACCTGGTCTAGCAGTCCTCTCCAGGGTGGCTGGGGACGTGGGCAGGAGACAGGGCCGGTTGCGTACATTTTAATACACGATGATGTCTGTCATCTGCTTCTCTGTATTTACGACCCCCTCACGCTTGCATTTGATCATGGTGGAGGAGGAAGCTGCCACCCCCTTCCCAAGTCACATCCAAGGCTTGGTGTCAGCCCAGGTGGGGGCCTCTGAGTCCACAACCCCAGCCCTCCCTGCATGAATCTCTGAAAACCATGCCCTGTTCTTTGCAGCAGCCACTCTCCCCCTGTGTGTGCTTATTTTATTTATTTGGGTCGATGAGGCTCATTTTCCTCTCTACAGATGGCAGCAGGGTCCCCTGATCCTGCATGATGTTCCCCGATTGTCAGAGCAGGAGGGAGATGGGAGGAAGAAGAAGAGGGGGAGAAGGATCCAAGGGGGTCGGGGGCTGTGAATTTGGGGACAGGCAACCTCACACATCCGCTTCCCATCCTGGGCATTGATGTCAACATTTGGGTCGCAACCTCCCCCACGCCACCCTACTGGATCCTTCTGTTTGGCTACAAGCGTCTCAGATGTTTCGTGCTCGACAGTCCCTTGATGACAATGTACTTCAGAGCTTTCTCCAGTAGCCGAGCTGAGGCTGTGGGGTGTGAAGGCTCCGGCTCTGCCTCGCCAGCATCCAGGGTACATGTGCGTTTGCATAATAACCCACAAAATCCTTCTTGCCCCTCGATGTGCCTGCTCAGGGGCCTTGGGGAGGAGGGCTTTGTCATCACAGCTTTGTGTGGGAACTGCAGCCTGTGTTAGCCTGGATTAATTTGCCCCTGCAGTTTGCATGGGCTACCTAAGGTCAGAAAGGAAACCAGAAGTGATAAGAATGGGGCCTCCCATGACCAGGGGGGGCACTTGGACCTCAATGAATGCACCCCTTTGTCCCAGAGAAGGGAAGGCTGCAATACCAGCACACAGCCCCCTCCCAGGAGGAGTCACTGACAAAAACAGCAGCCTCAGGGGTGTGTAATATCCAGACCCCGATGCCAGATGGCCTGGGCCACTCCCAGACCTGCTAGCTTCAAGCTATGTCCCCTGAGTGCCTCAGCTTCCTCACTCTTGAAATGAGGGTAACAGTGGGAACCTGGCCCAGAGGGTTGTCGTGGGATTAAGTGAGTTCATATCACCAATGTGCTTAGCATGGCACCTGCCTCGCTAAAGTGCAATGTCCGTGTTTGTGAAGTAAATATAATGTACTTTGTCACCCCCAGTGGTGAAAGGTTACCCGGAGGTTTAGAACGATAGTGTCACCAAGTCACAGAGGTTAGACCTCAAGATCTGAATCCTGGATAAAGAAGGGCAGGGACCTTCAGGCCCAAGGAGTCTCTGCACAGCCCTCCCAGTGACCCCCTACCCCACCGAGGAGGGAGCCCTCGAAAGGCCCCCATTGTGCAGGCTTGCTCTGCCTCTGACTCTCGGTCAGGTGGGAATAAGGGACACAGAGGCGGTGTGAAATCCTGAAAACCAAGGGAGCCTTTTTTAAAATTTGCAATTCCTTCCCTTTCAATCTCTGCTCCCAGAGGAATAACTGCTCCGATTCTGTCCCCTGCCCCGTTCGCTCATCATCTCGGAGACGGCTCTGCGGGACAGCCAGGGCTCCAGGCTGCAGAGAGACTTGGAGAACATTGGCCTGACTCAGCTCTGACAGGCAGCTCCTCCATCTGGGGTCCCAGGCTCCCTGGAGGAGGTGGGGGGGGGCGGGGGATGACATGGAGATGTCATCAACACTCAGAGCCGGGACCAGGCTGACGGCACTTTTTACATCCCTCAGACCTGCAGTAGGGCTGGGGAGCGGAGCAGGTGCTGGGAGGCAAATCACAGGATCACAGAGAAGCGAGGTGGTGGCGGGGAAAGGGAGAGTGGAGGGTGGCAGCATGAGGGAGGTTGGAAGGGGCATGGATCTGGGTGTCAAGAGCCTGTCTCACGGGAACCCAGGCTTCAGCATCTCCTAACTGGCTGACTTTGAGCAAGTTACTCACCTCCTTTCACTCTCAATTTCCTCCACTATTAAATAGAGATGATAATAGTGTCTGTATCACAGGACTGGTCTTTTGAGAGAGAATTAAATGAGATGTTTGTAGCTCTGATTCATTGCCTGGCACGTCAGCTATCTTGGTTACCCAGACAAGTGAAGGCAGTGGTGACAAGTCTTGGCCTCAGAAGGCATCCCCAGGGGTGGCAGCAATAGGAATGACTCTTGGAAAAAGTTGAGTGGATGCCATGGCATGTGGCCACCTGCCCAAAGAACTTGTCAAGTAAACAGCCATCCTGACTGTATGTCTGTCCTGGAGGACGAGATCAGATAGGACTGTAGGAGGCTGTTGGCTAGAACCCCAAGGGGCCTCACACCTTGTAATAATCACTGTGCTCCAGAAAGGTGAGCTTGGCCTTGGCACTGGGCGATCTTTACCCTCCAAAACCAAGGTGCCAGATGCCAGATCACTGAAACCCAGGGAGATGTCATCCTAGGTCCAGAAAATGGTTTCTCCTCCAGGAATCAACCTCAGTCAATGCCCTTTAGTGGATAAGAAAGCACTCTATCACCCAGCTCATGTAAAGGCTGCATTCTGAAGCCTCTTCCCTGCCCTTAGAAACCCATCACAGAAGCATTGGCTGGACGGAGAGAGGGTAGCCTGCCTCTCTGGAAAGTTCTGACTGGCTCCCTACATCCAAAGAGCCTTGCAGGAGACCTTCCCCCAGTTGTCTTGATTGAGCACTTTGGGCCCCTCCCCTCCAGCATTTCCCCTCTAGCCAAAGAGAAGTGAGGCCAAAGACTGGGGAGCTGGAAGGGGCAGGCATCAAGGGAAAGTCCCTCTGCAGTTGCCAGGACATCCCTGGAAGAGGAGGGAAGCAGGAAGGCCTGTCAGGAAAGAACCCCGGGGAGAGTTCTGCCTACCCTGTGCTGTCAGCCCCTTCCCCAGCACCACAGAGACCCCAGCTGTTGCTTCAGGAAGGGAAATGGGAACTGGGGAGAACATGGTTCAACCCAGCGCTGCTGTGGACTCTCTGATCTCCTGAAAAGGTTCAGGATTTAGATTTTGTGTCTCATGGCAAGCTTCAGTCTGCCCAAAGGACCAGTGGGATGTGTATTTGGAGCATAGGCAATAGGGTGTCTGGAAAGAGAACACTGGAAAAAAGAGGGTGTCTTTGCCAGGACTGACCTGAGGGGGAAGGAGAAGGGGTGAGATGCATTCTTAGCCCAGGGTGAGCTTTATTAGAAGTGGTACCCAACTTTGGTGGGGGTTAAAGCTCAGGCTGCCCTAAACCTAGGGGCTGGGAAGTTACAAATGTTGGTCTTCCCACTGGGATGTTGCAAGGGGGTAGGGGGCCCTCCCACACTCAGATGGCTACCTTGTTGGGTCACAATGGGAGATATGAAAGAATGCCTGTGTCCTGTACCTTGGGGGTGGGGTCCCCAGTTTCCCCATCCATGCTCCCACGGAGCCCCGATCATGCCCTCATGTCCACAGATGGAAGAGCGGGTAAGGTGGGAAGCAGGCAGCTGCAAGGTGCAGAGAACAGCACTCCGGGTCCAGAGTCAAGAGCCCTGCATTCTCATCCTAGCTCTGCCACCAACTGTGCGACCTTGGGGATGTCCCTTCCCCTCCCTGGTTTCTATAAAAGGAGGAGGTTGGTCCAGCTGGCTCTCAGGTCTCTCCTCCTGGATGCTAAGCTTCTAAAAGTGGCCAGTCACACCAAGGGCATTCATGCCATTATCAGCAAACGTTTACTGAGAGGCTCCCTGGCTGCAGGCATGGTGCTGGATACTCAGAACACCCGGATAAATCAGGGAGCATCCTGCCCTCAGGGCGCTAGAGGGGACAGACCCATGGTATAAAGGCAAATGCTATGAGAACGTGGAAAGGTATGATTCATTCTGACAGGAAATTGGCCAAGAAGGTTTCACAGAGGAAGTGACATTTCAGCTCAGCCTCCAGGAATGAATGGGGGCCCCCTGCCCTGGTGACTCGCATGCCCTGAGCTCCTCGACAGAATGCACCAGTTTTGCTCCCAGTCTTGTCCTGCTGCCGTCTCCTACGGCACGGCTCGGTGAAGACCAACAGGGGGTGCTCTTAGAAGTCAGCTGTACGACCCCAGAGTCCCGATGACATCCCCAAAATGCCAGTGCCACTGTTTATGTACTCGTACAGATGTATTTGTAGAAACTATGAAACCGCTCACTTGAGACAACAGATGACTCCCCCCAAATCATCTCCATTTGATTTGAAATGCACTTTAGGGGGTCGAAAATATGAATTCCTAATTCTGTTTTGCTGAGCATCAGGATGAGATGAGTCACATGGAAACACTGAATGACTGTGAAGAGAGGAAGCCCAGAATAATCTCGGGGTAGAATATTGGCAGAAATTATCTGGACGGTATCATCAAAATGAAACAGTAGCAAATAGTCAGGCCATCCATTACTAACTCGTAATCTTCGCTCTGGCTCTAAGTCACGTTATAATAACAAGAGGTAACATTTCCTTCCGACCAGCCCTGTGCCTCATCCTCCCAACAACTCAGTGAGGTCGGTCCTGCTGTCAAACCAGTCTACAGAGGAGGAGACCGAGTGCCCTGACCTGGGCCCATGCTCTTTTCCTCTGTGCTGCACGTGAATGTACCATACCCTCTCTGTTCACTCGGGATGATTGCATATTGATTTTTCCTGATTTAGAACATGGGACAAATAGTAGACATGCCAGGAGCCACCCAGACCCTGAGAAGGTTCCTCTGAGGACCCTGAAAGGTGGAGACAGAAGCGATCTAGTTTTACCCTAAGCAAGTCTCATTGATTCCACCAGGCATCCAAGGGGCACTCTCTGGATCTGGGGAAACCTGGTCCCAGGCAATTCCTTGATACAAGTCCAATGGCAGACAGATACCTTGCTTCCCAGCTCAGCTTTGAGATTGGTTAGTGAAAAGGAAAGAGAAAATGTTAGTTGCTCAGTCCTGTCCAACTCTTTGTGACACCATGGACTGTAGCCCACAGGCTCCTCTGTCCATGAAATTCTCCAGGCAAGAATACTAGAGCAGGTAGCCATTCCCTTCTCAGGGGATCTTTCTGACCCAGCAGGTCTTCTGGGTCTTCTGCTTTGCAGGCATATTCTTTACCATCCGAGCCACCAAATGCCCCATCTCAGGATTGAGTTTCCCTCTCCTCCTCCTGTTCCACACCCTCCAGGAACTGGTAGGACTCTTCATCTGGTGGGGTGGGAGTGGGGGTGTAGGGCAAGTAGTGAATTAGACTGAGATCCTGGCATCTGAGTCTCCATGTAGAAATGGAGCTAGAACAAAGCTGGGATCCCTGCCCCTCAGGGTTAGAGCCCAAAGTTAGAGACGAGGGAGATGAGGCCAGCGTGAGTCAGTCATCTGAATGCAAGAGGACAGAGGCGGAAAAGAATTTAAATGTGTTTCTATTTTCTTAGTTCCCAGAGGGTCCCTTCATTTTGCAGGGGGAGGTAGGGGAAAGGCAGTAGGGAGTAGAATAATCTCCACAAAGCAGGCTTGGCCCTTGGCCATGAGGAGATGACCCCCAACAGGGTACCAGGAAGCCCCCAACCCCACCCCAAAACGTCAGAGCTTCTTTCCTTTCCTGAAAGCGGCACGCCTGTTAAAATGCAAATTCCTGGAGAAGAGCTGTGCTGGACCATCAGCCCTTTTTGCCCTCTGTCTGAAGGGGTCCAGCATCCCTCACCAATCATAGGGAATGTGGGGTTGGAAAGGACCTCTAAGATCTCTGGGCTCAGCCCGCTCCCATGTAGTGGGGGAAGATGTGGAGAGGGCATGACCTGCCACAGAAAGTGGGGTTAAGGAGGGGTCTGGAGCTATGGTGTCAGAGGCTTACAGATCACAGGCTAATCGGGGGGCGGAGGCAGACAGGGACTTGGAATGGGGTGGCTAACAATGCACGGCCAAGGGTAATGGCACTGTGACAGGGGATAAGGGAGACAGCGGTGTGGCCTGGCACCATCAGGAAAGTCACCCAAAGAGCTGGGGCTGCAGCTGAGCCATGCAGGCTGGCGGGTATTTGGATTGAGATGGGTAGAGAATTCACACAGGAGTGAGGTGGATTAGGCCGTGGAGGCTGAACAGGCAGGCTTACACTTCGGAGAGCATCCCTTAGAGAGAGGGGAGCAGAGGACTCTTTAGAGGGTTGCTGAGGTGGGAGCAGTGTTGAGAAGATACGGGTGGCAGAAGGGTAAGCAGAAGGAACTGGAAAGGGACAGACACAGAGGCAAGGAGACTCAGACGTGAGCAGTCTGGTGATGGAAGAGGCACTGATAGGAAAGAAGAAATGAGGGGCAAGGATCCCAAGACTCTCCAGACCCCCAGAGCAATGTGGAGAAGGAAAAGGCCATGGTTTCATGAATCAGAAAACCACCTAGTCACTGGCTGGCCGTGAATCACTCGCTTCATCTTTCTGGGCCTCAGCGTCCTCATCTGTAAAATGGGAATGACTGTGTTAATAATATCCCTGCCTCCTGTGCAAAGTTGTAAGAACGAAATGAGATCATGATGTGTGAATGGATTCTGGAAAGAGTGAAGGGCTGGGAACATCTTCTGGTCCCCTTTCCCTCTTGAAAATCAGTACTGAAAAGCTATGCTCACATCCTAAACTTCAGCACATTCAACCTTATTTATTTCAAAGCACAAATAGAACCTCTTTCTTTCCAGCACACTGGGATAAACTAACCAGACTCCTGGTGGCCAGAAGTTGTTAGTCGGGGCTTTTACGGGCTCACTCCACTGTGCGGGCCTCACCCAGCAGCACTGGGGCCCATGGGAATCTGCATCCAGGCACAGACATGATCCGCTAGCCAGGGCACCAAGCTCAGCCAGCCACAGAAACGGAGGGTCCTGGCACTGAGGCTGGGCCCTGTGGCTGCCTTCCTTTCCCTTAGAGTCTGGTCCTCTCTGGTTTTCACTCAGTAGGCTTGCGGGCCCCTCATTCTCCATCCAACCATGAGCAACCCTCCCCCTTCCTCCCCACATGCTTCCCTGGGCATCCTTAGGCATAACCATTTAATTTATTTATATTTATGAAACCTCCAACTAGGTCAATGCACTTTCATGCACATCTTAATAATTGTTGATATAGTGGGAGGGGTGGGTAGAGAAAAGGGTCACATGGGCTGTGGAAACCGACTCATCCCTCTCCACCAGCGAGGTCATCAGGGACCCAGTGCAAGGAAAATGCCTTTGTTTGTGTACTAATTGCTGAGTCCGTATCAACGCTGCCTTCCACAGCTCCCGTCAGCACTTCTCCAAAGAAATGGAGGAGGGTTTTGTGGTTTCAAACCGCATTGCACCCCCAGATCCCATTGGACTTGTAAATGGATGCAGAGCCCCAAATCAACAAAGCATCAGCTGAGATGAATTTAGACACTGAGTCCAAAAGAAAGCAGGCTGTGATTCTCCCAAGAAAGGGAACTTAACCTTTCTCTTCTGCAAGTCCTTGACGCCTTTCTTGTCCCCTGCACTCACCCTGTCTTCTCAAAATGAGCTTGCTCTTACTTGATCCAGAGACCTCCTTGAGAACTGTGCTGTGTCTTACAGGAAGTTGTAACCTTCGGGTCAGGTGCGGGTCTCTAATGCATACACAAGAGGTGAATTTTGAGGCAACAGGAATGAACTCAGAGAACAAGAAGGGCCTCTGGAAAAAGAGAGCAGGATCAATTCAAACCATGAGCCAAGTCTGCTGTGTTGGTTTCCTAGAAAGACTCTGCCCTGCTCTGCTGAGGAAGTGTCACAGTGATTAAATCCATGGGCTCTGAGATCAAAAATCTGAGTTGAAATCCTGGTTCCAGTTACCTTACCAGCTGAGTGACCTTCATCAAGTTAACTAACATTTCTAAGCCTCAATTTCCACGTCTATAAAATGGGGATAAGAACAGCACGTAATTCAGAATCGTCTTGAGGATGAAAAGAGATAACGCGTGCACGTGAAATCGTCAGTGTGCGAATTTTACATGCATTAATCTCAATGCATTATGCTCAGATGCATTGTACTCGGTGAAAGAAGCCAGTCTCGAAAGGCTACCTGCTGTATAATTCCATTTATATGACATTCCAGAAAGGGCAAGACTACAAGGACAGAAACCAGATCAGTGGCTCCCGGGAGCGGGTGGTGAGGATGACCACAAAGGGAATGAAGGCGTCCAGCAGGTGATGGCGTTCTTCTGGACCTTGATTATGGTGTTTACAAGACTATCGGCGTTAGTCCAGATTTTTAGAACTGCACACTGAAAGGGTGAGTTATACTGAATGTGGATTGTACCTCGTTCAACCTGACTTCTCCAAAAAAAGAGAGGATGCGTTCATGGAAAACCCTAGATGCGTGTTGTTTACTAGAAAACTACACTTTCACGGGTAGTAGGCAATATATGGTGACTCTTCTCATGATCACTCTGGTGGGGAGTCCCTTCCTGCCTCAAAGCCCACAGGCACCGCACGTTCTTCAAAGGGGCGGAAGGGCCGAGTTCTCCGAGGAGACAGCCTTGATTCAGCCACCTTCAGTGGTCCCTTCCAGTCTGTGACATTTGCTAAAGGTACTCCACCTCCTTGGCTCACCACGGAATTTTGCGTGCGAATGACTGCGAGTTTTTTGTTCTGGTTTGAAGACCTTGGCAGGCTGGCAGACCCGGGGCCCCAGCCTCAGAGCTTAATAGCCACTTTCTCAACTGTCATTGTTCTGTAATCTGTATAATTTTAGGACCCTGTACGGCGCCTTCTCTAGGCTCATGGTTCCCATTAATAATCATGATCAGCACTTACCTAGGTGCTTTTCATTTTCAAAGCCCATTAATTAACACTAATTAATCCACACAGCAGTGCTGGAAGGAAGGGGAGCTATCATTATCCTGGTTATAAAAAAAAAAAAAAAGAAGCAGCAGAGACGAGGAAGGCTCCAGGTGACTTGCCTGTGGCTGCAAAGGGTAGGAAGGGACGAGGAAATTCTAGGCAGAGGATCCTGGGACCCAGGTCCCAGTTCAAGGCTGCAACTCTCAGTAATGATTAAAATGACCAACATTTACTGAGCAACTACAGTGTGCAGGGGACCCCACAAAGATCTTTCCGTGCATTTTCTCAGTTCGTCATCACAGCAACCCCATGAGCACCTCTGACTATGAATCATTCCTTTTTCTGAAGAAAGAAATGAAACAGAGAGATGAGCACCTGCCCGAGGTCACAGAGTGCACACACAGTCCAGACTTAACAACTCATTGGTCTCACTCTGCCTCCTGGCCAGACCGCCCTTAGAGCTAACGTTGACCTCAAGTTCCTGGAGGTGGCAACCAAGTGGGACAGGTGCTGGGGACTTCGCATTGATCTCACTATGTACAAGGAAGGATGGAAAGAAGCTTTGGAGGCAGCCAACCCAGCCAGTAGAGAACAAAGCTGACCGAGAGCCAGCCAAGTGTGCATAGCATCCCCCCACATCCTTATCACATTCCTTCCTCCTCCTCGTCCAGTTCCTTCCTTAGCCCAGGAGAAGACTATCCGCTCATGCTCTTCACCAACATCTGCGGAGCTCAGCACAACCCTGAGCTCTGGGAGCATCTAAAGATGAGTGAGGCCTGGTCCCTGTTTCCATGGAATTCACCGTGTCTCCTAGAAGCAGAGCTTTGAAGCTGGAAACATCCAGAAAGCTCAGTGGCTACAGGAAGCAGTGAAGCTCTTCCTCAATTACTCTATATTCAAAGCCACCTTCTTGCGCTCCACAAAACTTGTACACGGAATAACATAGTTAATTATTCAATATTCTTTTTTTGGATAAAGAATGTTCATTTTTAGTTTTTTTTAACTTGTTACACAATTTGAAAAAATATTTTAGTGGGGTTTTGGGTATTTTTTTAATATTCATTTATTTATTTGACTCAGTTTTGAAATTTATTTGGCTGTGCTGGGTCTCGCAGCACCCAAGATCTCTCCTTGTTGCAGCAGAGGCAGCGATAACTTGGAGAGAAGCAGGTGGATCTGGGATACCTTTGTTGATCAAGTCAACAAGACTTGCCAATGACTGGATAAGGGCAGAAAGAAAAAAGGCTAATGTGTGTATTTGGGGATTAGCATCTGACTAGGTTAAAATGGAAATAGAGTAGATTTATGGAGACTAGGAAGGCTGGAAGAAACAGGTTGGAACGCTAGGTTCTGTTGTGGACATGTTGCCTTGAAATGACTGTTAGACATCCAGGTAGAGGGGAAAAGGAGGCAGTTCTTTTCTTACTTTGGGACGATTAGGGCTACAGATTCAGACGTGGGAAGTCGTTGGCAGATGGGTGGGGTTTAAAGCCATGAAAGTAGATACGGAAACCAAAGCAGAGTCTAGATAGAGAAGGAGGTTTAGGACATTGTGGAGCACCCCTGTTTAGACGTAGAACAGAAGAACGGAATCAGGAAAGGAGAGGGAGAAGGTGTGGCGATGGGGAGGGCGTCGGAATCAGGATAAAATGCCATCATGGAAGCCAAGAGAAGTAAGGGTCTCAGTAAGGAGGGGTAAAGGCCTCCGATGGGACAAGTAGGACAAAAAGGTCTTCCCTGGCCCCACAGTTCCCAAGCATGAAAATCACTGTGGTTTTGTTTTTTTTTTAACATATTGATGCTCAGGCCCTACCAAGAGCTTTTGAATTAGGCAATCTAAAGGCAGGACCGGAATATCAGTACTTTGTAAAACATCCTCCAGGTGATTTTGGTCCAGCCAGGCCATGGACCAGGACCAGGGAACACTACTCCAGGTCCAGCTCCTGGGCCAGAGGCCAGAGAGACTCAGTAACCTTGGGTGATACCCGTACTAGGAGACTCTAGGGTTAGACCACGCTGCCTATTACATGGTTTGGTGCTCTGTCCATTTCACAGCAATGTTACTGTGGATTTGAGGGAGTGAGGATAGGGTTTACTGTGTAGAAATAAGTTGTAAGATAAATTTAAATCAGGGACTCAGTTTCAAAATGAAGTCCCAGCCATGTGTAAAATGTATTGCCTCTGTGTAAGATGCCTAGAATATTCAAGTCAATGGTAATTAGCCTTTGAAGGCGATCGTTGCTGTGCCTGCAACCCAGTTCTCAATTACCTGCACTTGGATTATCCACTTGCAGTGATGAAGATGTTGACTCTGCAGCTGATTGTTTCCTGACACTCAGGACACAGCGGGATCCTTCTCTCCATTAGCTCCTGCCTGATCAGGAACTGAAAGCAAGAAGGGTTTAGGGTACAGAGAGAAAAGAGCTCGCTGAGAACAGTCAGGCTTCGCTTGTGTTGTATGAGGCTTTGGGAAGGGGTGATGGGGAGGCTTCCTTCTCTAACCATGTCTCAGGTGCGAGGCACTGTGTTAGGAGCTTCCTGGATACTCTCTTCCTTAATAAGCACAGTATCTTAGCTCTCTAATTCATTTCTGTTGACTGAAAAGACTCTGGAAGTTGGAGAGTGATAAAAAATGTTGGCAGTAAAATGAGGGGGGATGAAGTAGAAAGCATCCAAGTAAACGTGAGTAGGTTCCAGTGCTGAGAAAGTCACCTGCTCGCTCGTAGGGTGGGGAAGGGGAAGGCCACACCCGCTGGGTGAGCCAGGTCAGTGATTATGCTCCACGGTGGCAGCCCCCTCGCACCCTGGAAAGATGGTTGACCCTTCCCCGTGGATGAAAACCCCCTCGTGGACCAATGTGGAGTTAGCAAAGCTGAGAATGAGGCCCTCGCCCCCAGCAGGCCAGCTGCCCTCCCATGGCAACTTGCCCGCAGGCCCTGTTGTTAAGTGGAAGCAGGTGGCCCCGGAGGATCTGGGTGAAGGGCCCGGACGCCTCATCACTGGAGTCATCACAGGGAGCTGGTGGGATCCAGCTTAGAGCCGGCCTCTGCTGACAAAGGACAGGACAGGAGCATCACTGGAGACAGGCTGGCCTTCACGGAGGCAGAGTCTGGGAATTCCAGACTTCTGTGCATCCTACCCAGAGCCCAGGCAAGGACTCAGGGACCAGACAAGAACCCCAGGACCAGCCACCCTCTCTCTGTTCTACAGTTCAGACAGGCCTCTCTCCCTAGCCATGTGGACACAGACTTTACTTTCTGAAAGCCACCCTACAGTACACCGCCGTGTGTGGAGAGAAGAGCCCTGCCTGCTATAGAGACCACGAATCACAGCACCTTAATTAGGGGGGAGGGAGGCCAGGTACAAGCCCCTCAGCCCCCGTTGTGCACCAGCATCTCCAGCAAAAGCAGATGCCAGGACCCCACCGCAGCCTACAAACTCAAACTTCACAGGTAGAGCCAAGGCTTCCAAACTTTGAAAAGTGACGCTAATACGCAAAGATTGAGAACCATTAGATCTATTATTTTAAAACTATTTTTGGCTGTGCTGGGTCTTTGTTGCTGCGAGGGCATGTCGCTAGTTGTGGCAAGCAGGGGCTGTTATCTGGCTGTGGTCGCGGGCTTCTCACTATGCTGGCTTCTCCGGCTGTGGAGCACAGGCTCTGAGGCACACAGGCTTCCGTGGTTGTGGCATGTGGGCTCAGCAGTTGCAGTCCCCGGACTCTGGAGCACAGGCTCAGTAGTGGTGCACAGACCTGGTTGCTCCCCGACATGTGGGATCTTCTCGGATCAGGGATTGAACTTGTGTCTCCTACCTTGGCAGATGGATTCACCACTGGGCCACCAGGAAAGCCCCAAGAACTACTGATTTAAAGTCGATCATCAGGTCCCCTGGAAGCCTTTCCCCTTCCAGGCAACTCATCATAACTGAGCTTCCCTTGAAACCCCATTGGCTCACATGGACCTGGGCCCCTGCGGTTTCATGTGGCCAGGTCTGCCGGGCCAGGCCCCCCCTTCCAGGCCTGTGCAGTGGACTCCATTTTTGCTTCACGTGGCACGGTTGGTGCTGGTGCCCAAGGAGTTCCCAGGTTTGCCATGGGCCCCAAGGCAGGTGAGAGCCCAGAGGACCTGATGCCCTAGTGCTCACCTGATCTGGGGCCTCGACCTCTGTCCTTGGGGGGTGGGAGGGAGCCAGGTTCAGGGGCCACATGCCTGGGACGGTCCTCAGAGGAGAGATCACAGCAGAGAGGATGCGGGTTCCTGGGGTTCCCATGTGAGGGCTGATGCTAGAGAGCCTGCGGGCCGGGGGACAGGCTACCCCACAGCTGTCTGGTGGAGGCTTGTCTGAGACAGAGGGCAGGGGGCAAGCAGACCACAGCAGCTCAGCTTCCAGGTAATAACAGCAGGCAGCCCCGTCCTGAGCCCACCTACCTTGTCTCCTCCTCACACTGGAGGGTCTCTAGGATCTTCTGAGAGCAGCACAAACACCCCCGGGCACAGGCCTCTGGGGACCAGCCAGGGAATCATAACGTGCTCTTCCTTCCCCGGCTAATGACACAGCGCCCACTGGTCCTGCTGTGGAGCTGGATCCCACAGGGGATACCTGAGACCCAAGGGCCAAAAAGAGGCCCGCCCAGGGTGGCCTGGGAGTCGAGGTCAGAGGTCAGGTGGGTGCTCTAAACCTCCCTCCCATCCAACCAATTCCTGGAACAAGAGTTTTGGCCCTCCTTCCTAGCTCCAGAAAACCCTGGGATTTTAGAGCTGGAGGGACCCAGGAGGGAGAAGGGGACCAACATAAGTCCACCTTAAAGCAGCTTTGGAGCCAGCCCTCCACTCCAGGGATGGAGGGATTTCCCCTAGAAAGCCTGGGTCTGGAGGAGCTCTTGGAGTAAGCCGACTCCTCACCAAGCTCGTGCCACAGCAGCCCTGGGCACCCAGGGGAATGGCTGTCCTGGAGGGACGGGAAGGACCCAGGACCCCAAGAGGTGTGTGAGGTCGAAGCCCAAGACACCCTGGCTCCCCAGCTTCCAGCCGTAGCAGCCTCACCCCCGAGGCGTGTCCTGCATGAAGGCCAGAAGGAGGACCTAGCGCAACAGCCTGGGGGCTTCAGCTGATCCAGAGAAGCCCTGGAATGCATGTGTCTGCAGACAAGCCTTTATTCCACTGTCCTTCCTTCCAGGAAGGCCCAGCCCCTCCACTCTGTTAACCAAATCGCCCCTGTCTTTAAAGCCTGAGCACCTGATATTCAGCAGAATCAGAGATGCCTTCCCTAAGTCAGCAGACTTACTTGTTTCAATCACGCTTAGTGGAACCTGGCTAAACACCTGTCACCCGTGTCAGCCTCATCTCTCCAACTATACTGTATCCTCCTTGAGGGCAGGGACTGTTAAATAGGCAGCTTTACATCATTTTCTCCCCCTTGCCCTGAATGCACAAAACACATATGATTACTTCGTGTATATGTGTGTGTCTATGTGTGTGTGTGCACACGAGCACACACAACAGGGTGGGCCAGGCTATGGATCTTCAAAGTTATATTGGCTCAAACACAGTAGAGGTTTATGTCCAAGGTGATGGCCTGGTCTGTAGGTGACTCTAGGCACCCAGGCCCTCTCCCATCTTACGGTTCCCCCACCCCTGGGGTCTCACGTTGGCTGCATCCCACCACAGAAGGGGAACTAGAACTTGGATATCCACTGCTTTGGAGAAGTCTTGGCCCCACAACAGCTCAGAGAGGGCTGGGAAGTGAGTTCTGTCTAATGCCCAGGAAGCAGGGAGGATGCTACTGAGTAAGCATTAGTGGCCACCAGGCTGCCCACCACAGCCTGGATGAGATGCCCAGCCCAAGTGATCAGTTCAAGTTCAGGGCTGAGGGAGCCCAGCAGGGGTCTCTCCTCCCTTTGGCCCTCAGTTTCTTTGCAAATAAGTGACCATAAAGCACCTGGCTTTCCCACAAACAGGATGGTGATGGGACCCAAAAGATGGAACAGCCCCTACGAGGGTTTCATACTTGACAAGCGGGAGGGCTTTTGTGCTGTTATTGGCACTGATGGGTCCTGCCTCCTCTTTGGCTCCTGGTCTCCAACAGCATTCGCCTCTCGAATGTTCCGCCAAGTGTGAGGGACCATACATCAGAGGAAGGCGGTCATAGCTGGCAGGTGCAGGGTCTTCTCCTGCTATGCCGGGGTTCCCAGAAGGGTGTGATAGGCTGGGTCACAGGGAGGAAGTCAATGCTCTCCTTCATTGGGAAAGGGGCGGCTGCCTGCCCCCCTCCAAAAGTCTCCTTGGGATGTTGCCCTTGGCTCTCCCTTGAGAAGGTATAGGGGAGAGCTTGGCCTAAGAGAGAACCTAGCACTCTAAGGGCGTCTGAACCACCCACATGGAGCTGGCATGATGGGCAGCAGAAGCTGCAGGGCAAAGAGGTTGCTGGCTTCACTGGGAGCTGCAATCTCTGCAGAGCCCTTGGGTGTTGGGACTCCAGGATTTCCACTGAGGGGGGATCAGCTGGGGCTGATGGAGCACAGGTGTGACATTCTCTGGGGCCAGGGATGAAGGGCTCAGGGGAAGGCTCTCAGGAATGGAGAGTAGACTGCCTCCTCACTGAAGCCAGGAGCTCAGGAGTGGTCTTGAGAGATTCCTCCAGACTGGAATCTGATTGGTCAACATCAGTACCCATCAGTAAGGACCCCTGGAGGCCGGACACAGGCTTGCAGAGAGCAGGTGGACAGTCAGCTCTGGGCATGACCCTCTGATAGGAGCAGATCGGGTTTGGATGTTCACATCCCTTCTGTCTGCTCCAGGATATGTGTGTGAGCTTTGGGTGCTGGCTAGAGCCCCTTAGCAGTAGCAGCAGAGTGACCCTGAATGTGTCCCCTGACTTCATCTCCCCATTTGGGGAAGGGGCTGCTGAAACAGTTCTTTCACATGCTGTTCTGAAGAACAGCTAAGACAGTATCAGTGAAGGTGCCGGGCTTCCAAACTGTTAGCTGACATTACCGAAGTCACCACTGTGACCGCAAAGGCTGGAAGAGACCAACACAGAGAGGTGTCTTTTCCCCTCCCTCCGCCCAGGGCAAAACCTAGTTGACCCCAGAGTTTGTGAGAACAGGGACTCTGAGGCTCTCCTGCAGGGTCTGGTTCTACCTGCACTTGAATGAGCCGAGGGGAACTTGAGCAATGATCTCTTATCTAATGAAAGAAGTACAGCAGGTAACCCGACTTTATTTCCCTTTCAGTGGGCAAGAATGGCTTGCTCACCTTCACGCGACTGAATTTTGAGGACCAGCTCTTTGCAAGGCCCATTCCGGCAGACAGTGGTCTTCATAATAATTCACCAGCAGGTACTTACTGACCACCTTCTAAAGGCCCAGCATTGGTGTTAGATTGGAAATAGGGCCAGCATGAGCTGAGTACACACCCCAGGACAAAACGGGGGTAGGGCAGGAAGGCCCTGGCAGGGAACCCAGGGATGGGGAGGGGAGGTCCCCAAGGACCATACCTCATAGCTTAAAATCCATGCTAACAATGACGACTGGGAAACACCAGTCAGGAATCTGGCTTTTCCTCCTGGCTTCTCCGCCACCAGCTGGCTGCCCTGGGACCACCTGCGGCCCCTCCTCAGCCTCACTCACCTCACCTCCCAGGACTAGGCTGGGAGGCCAACGAGGCCACAGCTGAGGGAACCCTTGTGGAGCCGCAACGAGCTTCTGCCATGTGAGGACTTTGACTTGAAGAGCAAGGCCAGTGCGCACAGCTGGAGCTGGGGGAGCATGGCGTGAGGCCCGGTCTTCCTCCACCGTCCTCTCACTGAGCTATTTTGAGCAGGAGAGCAGAGGACTTGCCAGGCCCCAGGGCCGAGTCTTCACCCGGGAAGGCCTGGATCACAGGAGCACAGAAGGGCAGGCTCTAGGGTTCCAGGAAGCCACAGAGAGTGGAGGGAAGAACACTGGGCAGCGAGTCCAGGACTGGGTTCCTCCTCCCAGCCTGGCCATCACTCACTCCAGGATCCTGGGCAAATCTCCCTCTCTCCCTCGCCTGCTCCCCTCCACCTCCACCCCACCCCTCCCCACCCCGTGTGCTTCAGTGTCAACATCTGTCAAATAAGGACATCAATCCCTACCTCTACGATGTTGAGAGTACTCTTACCAATGTCTCGTGCATAGTAGCTGCTCAGTAAATGGTAGCAATGACTGCAGTGATGAGGGTCCTCTACAAAACCCCTTCCTGCTCTGCAGTCCCTGCTCCCACCACAGAGATGCCTCTCAGACACTGACAACCACAGGTGCTTGAGCAAACTGAGCTGGGTACAGCCCCTGTCCTCCCTCCAGAGCTCTGGTCTCCCCATACCTTCCCCACCAGGGCTCGGGTCACTGGACCCTGCCTCTTCCCCTGATGAAGCTTGGATTTCATTATCTCATTTGCCTGAGCTCCTGGTGTCCAGCTGAAGATCATTTGATTCAGGAGCTGGGTCCTGCCCAAGGCCGGCATTAATCCTCAGAGCTTAGCCTCTCCCCTCAGCTGCCATGTGTGGAAAGCTGGCCTTGCAGCTGGCATGGAGCCAGGCTGGCGGGGAGCAGACCTAATCCCACTTTGAGCTCTTCAGGGAGGAAGGCCCCAGCCTCAGCACCAGCTTCCAGCCGCCTTGGCCAGGGATGTCCCTGTATTTTAGCTGAACCTCCCCACCCCCAACACATGAAGGGTCACGGCCCTCAGTGGTCCCTAGGGTCGGTAGGCATAGTCAGCAAAGAACTCCACCATCTGCCACTGGCCACTAGAGCAGCATTTCCAAAGTGTGATAGTCAGGAAAATTGTAATTGGTCTCATACACACAGGAACCCATTCTTTACGCAGGACTTCTCAGAGCCTTTAATCGCTCAGTCACCAAAAATACAATGAGCACCTGCCAAGTGCCGGGTCTGCAACTAGCTGCTGGGAATGGATGGAGAATAAGACAGACAAGTTTTGTGCTCTCACGGGGCTTACATTCTAGTGGAAGGAGATAGAAGATAAGCAAATGAGAGCTTTAAATAGTGGCAAGCGCTATGAAGCAGGTAAACCAGTAAAGGCTAGAAATTGATTGATGGGTTAGTGTGTGTTGTGAATCCCCAGGGGCAGGCAGGACCGAATTTTCTATGAACAGTTCTTAAGACCAGGATTCCTTGGAAAGGTCTTGAGGAAACAAGCGCTAGAATGATCTTTCTAAAACTCAAATTAAACATGTCAGTCTTTAGCGTTAAACCCCCTGAGTTCCCCGTCATCTCCAAAACAGCATGCAAGGTCTTCCTCTTGGCTGACCCCCACCATTCTAGCTCATTTGTCTCCTTCCCTCTCTAAAGGTTGCTGGTTTGACATGCTCCCTCACATTCCTAAGTTTGTCCAGGGTGGTCTCACTTCTCAGAAAGTCCTCTCCACTTTCTTTCTCTTTGCAAACATATCCTTCAGGGCTCTAATAGAAGGTAAGCAATCTGCTGTAATAAACAGCTCCAAGATCTCAATAACTTAGTACCTTACAAGTTTATTTCTCACATCACATCCCTCTGAGTCAATGGGGGCCAAGTTCTTCTCCTGAGGTCTCAGAGCCTTCCACTGAAATCCAGGTATGCGGCCAATAAGTGGAGAAGAAGAGGCGAGTGCGGAGGAACATGCAGCAGCTCTTGGGAGCCAGGCCTGGAGTGGGTGCATCATTTCAGCCTGCATCCCACTGTTCAGTCATACAGGCCTACTTGGCTGCAGGGAAGGCTGGGGAATGTAGTTTTCTCTTGGCCAGTAACAGTTATCTGAGCCACCAAGACCCAGTTCAAATGTCACCACTTCCATGAAGCCTGTCTGACTTATCCTTAGCAAAAATTAGTACAGAATAAACTAAAGGTGGTAGTTTAGTGTGATGGGAGGCAGGATGGGAATTAAGAGGCCTGGGTTCATGTTCTATCTCTGCAGTTTGCTTGCAGGGGTGGAGGGTAACCTACCTTCTGACTCCCTCACTTGCCCAGCTCTCTTAACTTTGCACAAGTTACTCTGTAGGTCTCCATTCCCTAAAACAAATATCATATAAAATAGATGATGATGATGATAAAAATCACCTGGAAGGATAGAGTAACTCAATCCACGTGAAGTGCCTGAGCCATAGTGAGCATTCAAAAATACTATCTGTGACTAGCATAAGCACTGAAAACTGGGTCAGGTCATCAGACCCTGGGGCGGGGGACACAGTTCCCCAGGAGACGCCTGCCCGTCTCACAGATGAACTGACTCTTCTGCAGCTTCGAGCTCCTGCACACGGGGTGGGGGTTGGGTGGGGCGTCTCCCCCATCCCTGACCTGGCCCTGCCTGCAACTTCCGGCTGCCTTTTTCACGCCTTGTGTGGTTTCCTCTCTGCCCTCGGTATGGTCCTCTCTGTTGCACAGTTCATCCCCTGGGGAAGCAGGGCAACATTTGTCATTTTCTCTCGGCTTCTCATTTTCCAGATTCTCCGCACGTCAGTACCCACGCTAATAGGTTTCTTCTTCGGCCCAGCACTTACTAACTCTTGCTGCTTTTACATTTTCCAAACAAGAAGGAGTTAACGTGATGGTGGTGAAATGCCTCAAAACTAAGCACAAACAGCAAGTGTGAGAGGCACACACGCCGTGACAGAGGAGGCCCAGATGACACAGGAGGGCGTTAAGGACCTCAGGGCAGCCGATGAGACTCAATTTCCCTCTGGCGCGTAGCTTTGTTCACATCTGTGAAAGTTTGGAGGTAGAAAGTTCACAAGGAGAGGAGCTTTTATCCCTTGTTTTTAAAATGCAGCTGGCCCCCGAACCCTCCTTCCCAGCCCTGCCTGGTTTCCGCCACAGTCGGGGTTGAGTATTTAACAAGCTTCTAGAGCTGGAGCTTTGGGGGTGAGGGGTAAGCCGGGCTGCCTGCACCGCGGATCCTGCCGCGCTGTCTACCTTGTACGATGCTGGTTTGTTCTTTGGGTGTGCTTTTTCCTCTCTTTCCTTTATCCTCATTTTCCTGAATTTTTTTTTTAAACTTTCCTTCTATGTGCAAGAAATAAGCACACTATAATAAAGCAGCCAATTGCCCCCCAGGACTGGTGTTGGGGTGGATGACACACCAACCAGGAATTGGGTTTGGTGCTCAGGAATGATTTTTGACATTCATCTCATGTCAGTAAGCAGTTGTCTGGGATGGGAGGTGTGGGTGGGGCACGCTGATGAATAGCAATAATTTTATCTATTTATTTTGGGCTGCACTGGGTCTTCGTTGCTACGTGCAGCTTCTCTCTGCAGTGGCTTTTGTTGTGAGCGTAGCTTCGAGAGTGCAGGCTCAGTAGTTGTGGCATATGGGTATAGCTGCCGCATGGCATGTGGGATCTTCCAGGACCAGGGATCGAACCTGTGTCCCCTGCATTGGCAGGCAGATTCTTAACCACTGGACCATCAGGGAAGTCCCAATGAGTAGCAATAATAGCAGCCCTTTATTTTCTACATTGGACCTTTCTATGCTGTGTCTGTCAGCCTTACAACATTCCTATAATATGGGAAAGAAGGAACTTGAGTCCTGAAAAGTGAAGCACCTTCACTCATTCACTCATTCATTTATTCACAAAGTGCCTACTCTGTGTCAGTTACTGGCAGAGAACTAACGTTCAGCCCAACTCTGTTGGTTTCCACTAATTGATTCTTCCTTGACCTTGGGCCTCAGAGAACTTACCTTCCACCAAGGACACCCACATGTCAACATTTCAGTGCAACTCACAATAGCATTAAACGCATGCCATGAGGTATGAGGTCTCAGAGCAAGAAACAGTTCTAAGGAGATCTGAGAAGTACACAGAGGAGGCGGTGTTCCCACAGAGGGTTGCATGGAGTCCAAGCACAAGGGGAGAAGGGCTGTGATGTGTTTAGGGAGAGGCATGCCCTAGGTGGGGAGCATTCGTGGGGCTCAATGGGCTGCCTGGGGACTCATGATATGTTACTAATGGGAGCTTGAGCTCTTCAGCCCCTCCTGGAAGGACGGCACCTTAGAGGGCCACGTCCCCACAGTCCCAGAACGCCTGCCCCTCTGAACCAAGGCTGAAGGCGGAAGGGCTTACCTCATCAGCCATTTATGATAGCCCATTCTCTCCCGCACTCTCGCCAGCAGAGGCTGTAAGGCTATTCTGGCTGCTTCCCCACCCCCTTCCTTCCCTCACCCCCCATCCTTGCCCTGAAACATGCGCCTCCTGGGCTTCTAAGCCCGTGGAATCATTGCATGCAATCATCTATTCATTCCGCATCCACCAAGCCACGCTGTGCAAGGCACTGGGGATAAGCTAGTGCTTATCCCATCCTCAGGGAGCACATGCTTGAACAGAGAAACGTGTCAAAGGCAAATGCACACAGTGGTGTGCAAGGAGCCCAGGGGCTCTGCCGCGTGTACAAGAGGCGTCCAGCCTGTCCCAGATGGTTCCTGCAGAGTGTTCAGTGGAAGTGAAAGCTAAGCTATTACTAAAGACAGGATGTTAGTGGAGGGAGCAGATGGGGTAGGAATCAGAGGCCCCAACCTTCACTGGCAGGTGGGGGAAGGGGTTTCCTGGGCAGAGACCCCAAGGAGAAGGAGAGAACTGGGGAAGGCTATGTGGTTCTGAGCAGATGGACTAAGGTGAGCGGCAGGGGACAGCTGGACATGTGGGCAGTACCCTCATCAGGAAAGGGCTCATGGAAGTTACAAAGGAGTTCAGCTTTCATCCCGACGGCAGCACAATGCCACAGCGGGGTTTAACAGTAGTGGTGGCATCAAAGTGCCCCAATTGGGCGAGGTCTAAAAAGTCATCTGGCCTAGTCCTCATTCTGCACAAAGAAGCCAGAGCTGGGAAATGGGAAGCAAGGGTCCAGGATCTCTTGGCTGAAGTGGTCAGGACACAGCCTCCTGATGCAGAGCTCAGCGCTCACTACCCCGGGTGCAGTCTAACTTCCTGTTAAGGGGTGATCTGAAGGCGCACGAGGAAAAGGGCATCTGCCTACCTTGCATTGCTCGAGTGAGAGGAGGGTCTTGTTCCCCGGGGTAGAGGGGTGCCATCCCACACAGCACACATGCCCAGTTTGCTACATGTTCCCTAGTGATCCCTGTACCCCAATCGCCTGGAGCATCTGCTTCTGCAGCCTGAGCTGTTCTGCTCACCTGTGGCTGTGCCCAGGAGCCCTGGTACCCACCCTCCAATCTCTGTCCATGGGCAGCCACGGAGCCCAGGCTTCGAGGCAGTTCATGGTCCAGGCCAGCCAGGACTGGGGAGTTTACGCTTTGTTAAGCATTTCCTGTCACTGCCTCATGAATTATTTAGTAAATGAAGATTAATTTTGCAATAATAAGGAAAGCCTCGAGGGGATGGGCAGTGGGGAAGAAGCAGTGCTGGCATGCCCAAGATGAAAGCCCATGCCCCATAGGCCAGGATGGCTGGGCAGAATCTTACGCCAATGTGCTCCCAGCCCATGGGCCTCTCCCAGGCCTGGTCCAGGGAGCTGGTGGGGTGGCTCCGGCAAGCTGCACAGAAGCTAGATGCAGCACCCCTATCGTGAAGAAGCAGAGGCAGAAGCGCTGCAGGAATGCTTGCCCTCTCCAAGTTCTAGAGAGTTCTGGAAATAGCCTCAGCTAGGAGTCAACAGGCTGAGTTCTAATTCTGGCTTTCCCACTAGTAAACTGGGTGTCCTCACTTTTCTTCAACGTAAAGAGGATTAGTGGTCTTTGCCCTGTCCGCTTCACTGGGCCATGTGCGTATCAGATGAGAGAGGACCAATATAAGGTATTGAAAGGATGTGACAGTAGAGACAGGGACTCTGCAATGATGACAAGGCTGCTTCTCACCAGCTTGGACCATCACTTCACCCCTCTGGGCTTCTTTGTGTACTACACTGAGTTATCATGTTGATCAAATGAGATACTTTATTAAAACATCTACCACTGTGCCTGGCACGAAGCAGATGCTCGACGGCCAGCAGCTGTGTTAGAGCTATTAGAATTTCCACCATCAGCATCATCCTCATTGCTAACAGAATGCAGTCTTCTCCAGCCCCTGACTCCTTCAATATGTCCCTGGTCAGAGTGGTCCCTCCTCCCTTCCAAGAAGAGGCCGACTTCAGCCCCTCCTTTGCTCATTCTGCTTGCCCCCTCCCTCCCAACAGCCAGACCTGTTCACTTGGGGAACTGGCCTCAGGAGCTCTAACCCGGGCTGCAGCTTCCTTGAGCTTGGGGCAGACCCTTCCCCTACCCCAACCCTACACCCCAGCTCCTGCTAACCTGGCCCTGACTCACCCCGGCCAGCCCGCACATCTCTGCACCTGAACAGCACCCTTCACGTGGCCTTTGACCTTGCTCAGACCTCTCTCTCTCTGCCCTTCTTCAGCCTGGCCTCCTCCTTACCTTGCATTTCTCCAGGGCACCTGGACCTGGTGTAGTGGGTCCTGATGGCAGCTTCTCAGCTTGTTCACAGCTGAATGGCCACTGCTGCTTCTGCTGACCCCACAGCACCGGGTGCTGCCCTGAGTCTGAGACACTGGTTAGAGCTGACTCCCCATCCCCCTCCTCCCTGCTTTCCCCCCCCCCCCCTCTCTCCTCTGATTCCACCCAACCAGGACTTCTCAGCCTCATCACTGTTGACATCTTGGACCTGATCACCCTTTGTTGAGGGGCTGCCCTGTGCTTGTGGGATGTTTAGTAGCATCCCTGGCCTCTACCTATCGGATGCCAGTGACAACTCCCCCTACCCAGGTGTGACAACCGAAATGTCTCCTAACACTGTTCCTGTCCCCTGAGGGGCAGAGTCACCCCCCACCATGGAAACCACCATTCTAGGCCTTTCCCCCCTTGGTCCCTAATGCTGTCTTCCCGGGGACTGTCCCCTCTGGCCTTCTCCTCATCTCAGAGCCATGCCCCCTCCCCTCCCATTACCACCAACAACACTTTACACCCCAGACTGGACTAATCACCTTCTCTAGCTAGAGCCACTGCTCTTTCCTCCAGTTGCCTAAAGCCAGGCCACTCAAGATGGAGATAGCAGATGCAGATTGCACGTAGAAAAATGCTTTGTTGGAGCCTGGGGCCTATCCTTTGTTTTCTGCTCAGATGAAAGGGAGGAAGATGGACTGGGGCTCTGGGAAGCTGAAGCTCCACTCCCTCCCGACTTCCACTGCACCCAACCCCACTGTTGACCCCGGGGCCTGGAATTGAGGGGAGGGGTGGGGGGGGAGCAGGGAGTGGGACTGGGACTGCGGGCCCAAAGGGGCCTAGTTTCCTCCAGGACAGGCGGCCTGAGCCAGTTCCATGCTCTGCAAAGGTGCAGAAGGCAGGTGGGAGCGAGGCTAAGCCTTCTCCCTGGAAGCCAGGGATCCCAAGTCCATGTCTGTCCCAGGGAAGCGGCCGGCAATGGCAGGGGCACTTGCAGCCTCATCCAGGAGGTCCCTTCTGTCTCCTGTCAGCGCCTCCTCTGCCAAACTGTCTCTGCTCTTGCTTCCCCAGGTCCCCATGCACTTGACCTCCCATCCATGGCAGTTGACCTCCCATCCGTGACACTTGACCCTCACTAGAGTTTCTAGGGAACATTTTCACTTCTTTTAGTATTACCATGAAGGCCTCCAAAGAAATCCTCTTGCTTGTTTTAAAGGATCCCTCATCCAAGGTCTAATCCAGCTTCAAGCCCAGCTGGTCCTGTCTAGACAGGCCCTTCCCTGCATCCATGTGCAGGAAAGACAATGCTCCCCACTTACTGGGGAGATGCCAACATCTCACCTCTTTATCAGCACTCTCTGCCCCACAAAACCAATTTAACCCAACAAAAGTGGATCAGCATCACAGCTAAGAAGATGCAGGTAAATGGACTGTTAAGTTCTAGGTGGCTGGCTGCAAAATGATGCCAACACTTCCTCCAGTGCATGTAAATCCTGCTGGACAAGTTTATTCCTCAGAGCACTTGACCTTCACTTGGAGGCGGAGGACATGACCACATCCATCTCTTCAGCTCCCGGCCTTCATGCGGGCACACGGGTGGTGTGCCTGCAGCGCCAGGCAGAGTCTCTGCTACCTGGGCTCTGGAGTCAAGCAGGATCTCATGTAGGGCATGTTGATAGGATCTTGTTGTCTCTAGCTTTTCTCCATGTCCCCTCTACCTGCTTCCTCTTGGACCCACTAGTAGGGCCAAGTTGGAGGATGGGAGAGACTGGGCAGGACTTTGATGACTGTGAGCTTGGAAAGGAAAAAGTCTGGTTCTCTCTCACTCACCTCCCAGTCCCTAGCCTCTCTCTCTCTCCCCTTCCCTCTTTCTCCCTCCCTCCCCTTTCCCTCCCTCTCCTTCTCCCTCCCCTTCTCTCCTCTGTAGACACAGCCCAATTCATCCTTCTAAAGCACTCTTCCCATCCTACACACCACCACCCAGAAACCTTCAGATAAGCCCAGACTCCTTGCCCTGGTCTTCAAAGGCTCTGCCTTCCAGCCCTCCCCTGTCAACCCCCTGGACCTCCTGTAGCCCCCAGTTTACCCCTCAGCTCCATGCACAGGTTTTTTGGTCCATAAACCTCCCACTGGAGCTAAGGACGAGCCCGCTCCCCCAGCTTCCTTCAGGGTCACAGAGCACCTGTGTGCCTGGCCTCGTGCTTATCACTTGTAACCTTTGAGTGAATGAGTGAGTGAGTGAGTGAATTAGTCTCATGTAATTGACATGGCATGCCTGAGATAGGTCCCACGATGAACCCTCTTTGGCTCATGTGGAAACTAGCATGGAGGCCTTGGAACCTGGCCTAAGTGACATCAGTAAGGGACAGAGTCAGGTCTTGGCCCCAGACTGCCGTCTCCTCTCTCTCTCCAGCAGACCCCTCCCTCCTCCCTTTCCTCCCCGTCCCTGCCCCGTCTTCTGTCAGGTACCAGGATTCCTGCAAAGGCTTCCTGCTGCTGCCATCTCTGGATTGCCTGCTGCCGCCCCCCACACTTTTGCCAGAGAGCTTTTCATGAATCAGAGTGGATCGTGGTGGTTCAGCTGACGGGTGTGCAGCGCTGACTGTGTGCCTGGCTCCTGAGCGCCCAGCCACGATGACACTCTCTCCTCAGCAGCCCCTCCATGCAGAGACTACAAGGCAAGCTCTTGACACTCTGGCCCCTTCACGTCATCGCCCCCTGCTCTGCCCTGATTCCCAGAGGCCCCCAGCCCTGTCATGCCTTATGCCTTCACCCCCACACTGGGAAGCAGGAACCCCCACACCAGGAGGCAGACACCCCAACTCCGAGAGGTGTCCTTCAGACCTCAGCTCAATGGTGACCTTGTCTCTGAGAGAGTGGTCACTTGGTCCTCTGGGTTCCCCAGAGCCTCAGGCCACCCCTCTCAGGGAACCGTTTCTATGGGTCTGAATCCTCCTCATCCAGTTATGAGCCCTTGGAAATCACGAAGGTGCTGGTCCACTCATCTTACCCATCACCTGCCTCGAAAGACTAGGGGTCCAGACCTTAGATCTCGCCCTTCAAGGAGCTCACTGTCTAAAGGGGAGAGAACACGAAAATAGCCCCTCTTGAGAAAAGTGATAAATCCCATGAGAGAGCTGGGCATGGAGTACTAGGGCAGTCTGGACAAAAGGTAACTCACCCATCCAGGGCAGTGCCCACCCTAAATGCAACAGGCCATGGAGGATGCCTTTGGGCCAATAAAGGAGCCCACTCAGAAGGAAGGGCTTGCAGAGGACCTGGGGGGCACAAAGGCACAGGGCCAGATGTTTCTAGAAGATACAGGGCCCCATCATGTCAGAGAAGCTGGAGCAGGAAAACTAGAGGCTGGAGGGGTGGAAGCAGCCAGAGGCAATGAGCTTCAGAAACTGCCTCCGTTAGGACGGCATTTGGCTGCATGTAACAAGAAGTCATCAGCAATGGCTCAGCCAAGTTGGAGAGTTGTTTTCCTCATATACCAGAGCCTGGGAGTAGGCAGCTCAGGGCTGGCCCAGTTGCTAAGAAACCAGACTTCTTTTCCCTTCCTGCTTTGCCACCCTCATGACTACCAGACAGGCTCTGTGCTTCTGAGCCATATATCCATCTTTTTAGCAGGAAAACGAGGAAGGGCAAAGGCTAAAAGTTTTGTGCCAGTAGAATCCGCCCTTTTGTTATTATTTTTCATTATGCTAGAATACACATAACATAAAATCTGCCATCTTCATCATTTGTAAGTGTATAGGAGAAGGAAATGGCAACCCACTCCAGTGTTCTTGCCTGGAGAATCCCAGGGACGGGGGAGCCTGGTGGGCTGCCGTCTATGGGGTCGCACAGAGTCGGACACAACTGAAGCGACTTAGCAGCAGCAGCAGCAGCAGCGGTGGCATTAAGTACATTCACACTGTTGTGCATCCGTCTTCTAAATAGTAATGTTTAAGTTCAGTTTGCAAAACTGAAATTCTGTACCCACTAAACAACAACTCCCCATTTTCCTCTGCCCTTGCAGTCCAAGGGACTCTCAAGAGTCTTCTCCAACACCACAGGTCAAAAGCATCAATTCTTCAGCACTTAGCTTTCTTTATTGTCCAACTCTCACATCCATACGTGACTACTGGAAAAACCATAGCTTTGACTATAAGGACCTTTGTCAGCATCTTTCTATCTGTCCCTAATTTATCACAGCTCCAGGTATATAATAAGTGCTCCATAAATGTTGAATGTTCCCCTGACTTCTCTTTATCTATCTATACCCCACACATCCTTTAGCACCTACTGAGAGTCCTGAGTCCTCCAGGAAGCCCTCCCTCCTCCATGACTTTTTGTCTGGCCCTTCTTGCTGTGCCCTTGGGTCTTTGTGGGAATGAGGGAGACACCCTGACTTGAACTGTTTTCGTTGCTCCGTGGATGTGACATCTCCTTCTCACCTGGATGCCAAGCTTCTTAAGGATTAGGACTCTGTCCTTGACCTCACTCTTTGTTTCCCCAGGCCAGCCTGGGAGAATTCTGAGTGCGTCATGGGCCCTTAATACACAGATACTAGGTTTGTGCCAAATGAAGTCCCTTGTCTAGTCAAAGACAAAGCCATGGAGTGATCTCCTGGCAGCAGAAATGACTGGATTTGAAACTAAAGTTTCAAGCCCTGGCTTCCTACTTGCACGTCCTTACCTCCAGTAAGACACTTAACCTTGTTATCTCGACTTCAGAATGACCCTGACAGTCACCTCTATTCATGTAAATGGTTCACAGATTGCAAGGTCCTCTTGTCCACGTTGTCCTTTTAATCCTGACAAGGACCCTGTGAAGTAGGTAGGGCAGGGTTTGGGCTTCCCTTGTGGCTCAAACGGTAAAGCGTCTGTCTGCAATGAGGAGACCCGGGTTCAATCCCTGGGTTGGAAAGATCCCCTGGAGAAGGAAATGGCAGCCCACTCCAGTATTCTTGCCTGGAAAATCCCATGGACGGCGGAGCCTGGTAGGCTACTGTCCATGGGGTCACAAAGAGTCGGACATGACTGAGCGACTTCACTTCACTTCATACTCAAGATGAGAAAATGATTGCTCAAGGAGGTTAAGTGATTGGCCCAAAAGCGTAAGCTATTAAGTGCCAGCAAGGACCCACTGAGCTCTGAGCCCTGTAGTTCCCTCTCTGCCTCTCTCATGGAGGCAGAATCAGGGAGAGAAGTGAGAAGCTGGACAGAAACATGCTTGGCAAACCCAGGGTGTTCTTTGCTCGATCCGCAGCTGCATAGACAGGGATGGTCCTCTTTGACCCATGAGAGATACAGCGAGATGGGGATTTGGCGAAAGAAAGAGGATTGAGAGCCTGCTTTTCTCCAAGCACCTGTTGTTCGGTCACTCAGTCGTGTCCAGCTCTTTGCAACCCCATGGGCTGCAGCACTCCACGGTTCCCTGTCCTTCACTCTCTCCTGCAGTTTGCTCAAACTCATGTCCATTCAATCAGTGATGCCATCCAACCATCTCGTCCTCTGTCGTCCCCTTCTCCTCCTGCCCTCAATCTTTCCCAGCATCAGGGTCTTTTCCAATGAGTCAGCTCTTCGTATCAGGTGGCCAAACTATTGGGCACTTATGGGTTCAGACAATTGGCAGGGCACGGAGGGTATTCCCAGCAGGGACTTAGCTGTCAGGGAGGGGGTTGCTCCTGGCCCCCAGGGCAGGGATGGAGCAGAGTTCTCTCTCCCCGAATGCCTGCCTCTCACAGGCCTTCTTCCCTGGAACCTGCATCTCTATAACCACAGCTCTCCTTCCTTCTCCAGGGCTCAGCCCCCATCACACTCTCCCTACCTCCCCTTCCCCTTCTTGCTTCCTCCTTTCGAGAAGCATAATGAGTTTGATAAGAAATTGTCTTGTTAACAGGATTAGCCACGGAAATCTCTCGTCCCCTCCCATTCATTCTGTAATGCTCCTGTCTCATGTCCTGTAATTTTCTGCTGGTATCAGAGGCCCCGGACCACCTCAGGAATATTCATTTCTACTTGTTCTTTGATCGTGTGACTGCTGATATGCCAGGACACCCCCCACAGCCGCTGGGCCACCGAGGCCTTGTGAAATTACACCGAGGCCCTCACTGGCTCACTCCCTCCAGAGCCAGCGGCTTTCAGATTTTCTGCTGCTGTGACCCACCCCCTCCCACCCCAACTCCTTCCCACCTCAGCTGCCAGTTCTATTGGTCTTTAGCTTAAAGACCAAGGAGGCAGATGTTACACCAAAGCTTTGTTTTGTTTGTTTTAGTTGCCAAGTCGTGTCCTACTCTTTTGCAGCCTTGTGGACTGCAGCCTGCCAGGCTTCTCTGTCCATGGGATTTCCCAGGCGGAATCTTCCTGACCTAGAGATCAAACCCAGTCTCCTGCACTGGCAGGCGGGTTCTTTACCACTGAGCCAAAGGCGCATGCTGGAGCTTACCTGGCAGAAGAGTGCTAGATGAATGCCCCACCCCCATGGCCTCCTTTCTACCCTTCCCCCTACATGTATCCCTCAGAAGATTCTAGAAAAGGAGAATACAGAAGTGTTTGGTACGGTGGATGACAGTGTCAAGCTTTGAACCTGGGTTCACTTCCTGGGTCTGTGGCACAGACAATTTCCCCAGCCTCTTTGGGCCTCAGTTTTCTCATCTGTACACTGGGAATGATGATGCTCATCTGCAACGCACGGAGTATAGTACCTGATACATAATAGCAACTCAGTTCATGCTCTTCCTTCTCTGCTCTTTCAAGACAGGAATGCTCCTGAGGGTGGGGCATACTTGGGATTTACCAAGAAATTATTGTTTTGGCTTTGACTCATATCCCCAGATTCTTTCCTAATACCAATTCCTTCTGACCTTTGTCCTCCCAAATTTCTTTCTCTTTACACTCTTTTAGGGACTTGTGCAGAGGAATCTTGATGGCCCCTTCAACATTAATTAAAAGAAAGTGCAGCATATAAGGTGAATCCCAAGAAAAGACAGCGGGAGAAGAAAGGAATTGCCTGTCCTGTGCCCCTAAACCATGGTTGAGGGCAAAGCAGAGGGTCATGCTAGGCAGAAAGCCGGCCTCTGCATCAGTGATTTTCAGGGAGAGGCAGAGGCACAGGGGGGCGGTGCCAGGAGGATGTAACCTACCCAGGAGGTAGAGAGGAAATCACTGGAGTTGGAAGAGGGGTGACTAGAGCTAAATCTAGGTTAATTTGGAAACAATTTTGTGATCAATTACACAGAAAGTGCCAGAGAGCAAGAGGTGGGAAATTGCACCTATGTGGGGAATGAGCTCAGAATTCCAATTGTGTGGGGAAGCCAGGGAGTTGGCGCCACTCTGGGCAAGGTGAGTGTAGCAGTGCGTGCCCAGGGGAGCTGGCAGGGCCAGAGCTGTGCTGAGAGGCCTTGTGTGTAGCCGGAGCCAGTGTCGCGCTCAGAACATACACACACCAGGAGCGTAGCCTCCCCGTGCGCCGGGCCAAGGGGGAAGCATTTACCTTGTTTATTTCTCATTTCTCGTTTAATGTTTGTATGTCCCTGAAAGATGGCTATGGTCAGCAGCTCACGTCAGTAACAGACCTACCAGGCCAGACCCATGAAATCCCATGGGGGATCTGAGGTGTCTGTCCTCAAGGAGCTGTGCAGTCAGACAAGCTGGGTCCAACTCCCAATTATGTTGTTTTCAGCTGAGTGACTTGGGCAAGCTTCTGTGTCTCTGTGAGCCCACTTTTCTCATCTGTGAAATGGGAATGCTACTGCTGCTCTCGGGGTTAAACTGGAGCCATGCCTGTGAGCTATCTAACCCTCTGGCTTCACATAATGGAAGTCCTTAAATGAGAAGTACCTCCCTATCACCCTCCCCTTTTCCTCCCCTCTGTGTGCTGCCACCAAGGAAGACGCCACTGATGCATAATTCAAATCAACAACAAAAAGCAAGTGTCTGATGAAAGCTGGATAAGGGGTACAGATCTTACAAGTTAGGGGAGGAAGAGATGAGAGAGAGCTAGATGGGGGAGAGGAGGTTCCTAGGTACATAGGATGTAATTTAGAGCCCAGAGGTGCTGAGATTGCAGGGCTTTGGGGGACAGTGAATGCGCTGGTGGAGTTGGGGCAAGTGCTTCTGTGTTAACATCACTTCTTTGAGACAGACTTGTTTTGAGAACTGATGAGATACAAATGTGGATGGGACTGTGAGCATTTCTACCTTTCCTGATAAGCTGGCAGCGCTGGTGTGTCATAGAGTCATGTTGATTAGCCTGTAAATAACAAAAACAGATGTTCAAAATAGCAAAACTGCCTAGGGAACAATCTAGAACCACCAACATGAGTGGTCACTCCAAGCTCCCAAGTGGGTTGAAGTAGACATTAGATGGATCTCCCTTCCCTGGAAGCTGGGTAGTCATAGCAATGAGAGCTATTGCTTATTTGAACTTTCACCATGCAGGCACCAGTCAGGTGCTTTAATTCTTGCAACAACTCCAACTCTGTGTGGTTGGAACTATCACTGGCAGAATTTTAGATAAGAATAAATGGAATCAGAGGGACGAGGTATGTTGTGAAGATCACACGGATGGAGCCAAAGTTTGGCTGACTTCAGAGCCTAAGTACTTACCATGGGGTAAAAAGGCTGAGACCCATGTGCTCGCTCCATTCATCATGCATTCGCTCAACAGATATGTTTTTGAGCATCACCACGTGCAGGTTGCTGTACACAAAACTGAGCAGTCGCTGCCTTCATGGAGGTCATGGTCTCATTCGTGAACATGCCCTGGGCCAGGCCTGGGCAGTGCTGGGGACTGGAAGGCAGAGGTGGACAGCCTGCCAGCTGCTCTCAGCCGCTCATCATGGGAGCATCGTCTCTGCAGCGTGTGGACACGGAAGGCCTCTGAACCAGGCCTGGGGGCGGGAAGGTGGTGAGTCTGGAGGCAAACACAGGAAGGATGGAGGGATGTCTCCACTGCTGTGGCAGGGCCCCTGGAGCCACATAAGATGACTTCGAGAGGCCATGGTACTGTGTCCCTTTTAGCCACACCTCCTTCTGGGACACTGTCAGACCAGCTTTCTCCTCCCCATCGTCACCAAACAGAGCCCCAAGGAAGGGACAGGACAAGAGGAGGCATGAGCTTCTGTGGGGCACTATCTCTGCTGCAGACCAGAGGCCTCACAGGCCCCAGTATCATCAGCACCACCTCCTGGACGAGGGGCTGAGGCTCAGAGGGTCCCTCTCGGGCCCTGCAGATACTAAGTGGCAGAGCAGCTCTCCCACCGGCAGATCCGGTGCTCTGTCAGTTGTGTATTTGCAGCCCTAGCCCAAAGGTACTGGGAGTTCAGAAGAGTCATGTATGCGCTCTTTAAGGCACCTGCAATCTACTGGGGATAGAAGAATGACCCCGCAGAACAGGTGGGAACATCCAAATGGGAAACTAGAGGCCCTTCCAGGTCCCAGGGTGCAGCCCCAGAATCTGAGTCTGCAGAAGGGGAGAGGGTTTGCACTAGCTGGACTCTCCAAGGGGCCTTCTAGAAGGAAGGCTTGAGAAGGACCTCGCTGAGTGCAGGGGAGTGGATGGCCCTCCATGCAGAAAGGGACCAGTGGGAATGCCCGTGGTACCAGGATGCATCAGAGCGAAAGCACAGCTTTGGGTTCAGATAGCTCTGCTTTGTGACTTGGGGCTAATTGCTTTGAACCCTCTGATTCTCAGTGTCTTCATCCTTTAGAGAAGAAAAATCCTCTGCCACAGTAAGGCGAGATGAAAGGAGAAAGCCCCCGGCACAGTGCCTGGTTTCCTTCCCATTGTTTTGAGCCTTTACCCCAGAGCAGCAGCCAGGACCCACCCTGCCCTGCCCTCAACGGGCTTGCAGTCTAGGGACAGTGCCAGGTCTTGAGCGACAAGTGTTCAGGGAAGAGGATGGGAGACAGAAGACATGTGGAAGCGTCTTCTTGCGGAAGGGAGTGTGAGCTGAGCCCTGGGGGATGGGGGCAGCGGGAACTTTGGGAAGGAGGTGAGAGAAGTGTTCTGAGCAGCAGCAAGGCACGGGAGGAGGCAGAAGCTGGGCACTGTAGAGGACGGAGGAAGGCCGTGGTGCCTGGAGCTGGGGCCAGGGCCAGAGGTGGAATGAAGGAGGGCCAGGGGAAGGATGGCGGGTTTCAACCGCCCTGTTAAGCATTTGGGTCTTCGTCCTAAGAAAAATGGGAAGCCACAGGATGGTTTTCAGTGGGATTAGATGTCCATTTTAAGAAAATCTGGCTATAGTGAAGGGGAATAAATTAGATGAGACCACCAGTAGGTATGGACACCTAGTAGGCAGGCCCTTGATCCATAGTAGGCCATTTATGGTACACCCAGTGTGTGTGCTGTGGAGAGAGTCCGTGCTCTGGGGAGGGGGTGGGGAACATGGAGCAAGGCCCTGGGGTCAGAATGGATCTCTTGCATCTGACCCTTCAGAGCCAACCAGGGTAAAAGAAAAATGCCAGCTACTCAGCAGCCCATGGGGATTCTGGGTGTGGGTGGTCATTCAGAGGGAGGGACAGTGGGGTGAGGGTCTGGAAGCCAAGCATGGAGGTTGGTGGAGGCGGGGAGACGGTGACCATCCCTCCCCGCTCCTGCAGGCGATGGCCTGGCTACTGGGGTTCTGTCGAAGCAAGGCAGCCTTCCCAAATTTTAATAACAGTTATTTCTATTACACCACAAGCATCTGCCACAGGGCACAAGGAGCTATGTAACCCCCGCAGTGGGCACCATAAAAGTGGGGGTGGGGGCTCCAGGGGGAGGGTTGGAGGCCGCCGCTCCCCGGCTGGGCTCCACCATGTGCAGCAGGAGGAGGGCTGAGAAGAAAGAGGCTTATTTCAGCACCCTGTTATTATGGCATCTTGTTTTCATAGTTTGTTCAACAAACCTCTCTCCCTCTCCGTCTCCCCCCACCGCTCGCCTCTTTTTTTTTTCATCTTCCTCTCTCAGCAAATCCATTTAAATGCAATTCTATTCTTAAAGCGCCCCTCTCATGCATGTCTAATGAATGTCAGGGAAATGCTATTACAATGGGGCCGAGGAGGATCCGATCGGCGGTGTGTGTACAAGTCATTTGAAAGGAAGCCTGGGAGCGCTCCAGTTTTATTACAGCATAATTAGAAATAAAATCTTGTTGCAATAGGAGAATGAGAGATGTGTGCTAATCCTGTGGTGCAGGGAGATAGAGCTGTGTTTAGAGGAAAGGACTCAGGCAGAGAGAGAAGCTAGCCCCTGGCCTTCTCCAGGATCCCCTTCCCGAGACCCTCCATCCACGCTCCCGCTGTAGTAACCCCAGCTCCCTGGGCACTGCTCTAGACACAGCACAGACCCCCTTCTAGATCTCCGCTGCCCAGAGCGGTCAGTTGGCAGGCTCCTGGGGAGCTGAGCCTGGTCTTCCTGGAAATTTACATTCTCCCACCTGTGAGAGGCCAGTTGTGGGCAGTTGGGAGGCTTGGAGGCTGAGACCTCAGTCAAGTTCTGAGTCTGCCCCCCTTACAGGGGTTATACATTCATTCATTCAATCATTCAGACCTTCAGTAACCACTGACCTTTTGTGTGCCAGGTACTGTGCTGGGCATGTTCATTGACGTTTTTCACTCTCCTAGCAAACAGGTTCAGAGAGGTTCAGTGATTCATCCAGCATCATTCAACTTGAGAGAGGAGTACAGTTCCAACCCTGCATCTCACTCAGGCCAGACTGTGTTTGCTCCATCATGCTGTTGGCTTGCCGGTTCCCCCCGCGGTTTCAGACACCTGCCCCCCCCCACCGGAACCCCTCTCCTGTAGAGCCCCAAAGGCAGAGCTGAAGATGGGGACCTGGCTAGTCCCTCTTCCTCGGTTCGCTCACTGTGTCTGACCCCTTGCGACCCCATGGACTGTAGCCCGCCAGGCTCCTCTGCCCCTGGGATTCTCCAGGCAAGAATACCAGAGTGGGTTGCTGTTTCCTCCTCTGGCTGATCCCTCCTATGGGGTAGAAAGGGGCATCGCCCCCTAGTTCCACATCTTCTTCCCTGACCACTCGCCATGTCATCTCAGAGGTGGTGGAGATAGAGGAGGGGCAGAGGCCGTTCCCACAGGCCCCTGGGGACACATGTGGGAGCTGGGGCCACCCACTTGGAGCCCGTCACACTAGCCCCCCGCCCAGCCTGGCATCACAGCTTTGGAGATGAACACAAGATCATGGTGTCTTCCCAAGCACCTGAGAGCCCCTGTGCCAGAAAGCAGACAGTGGACCTGTAACCTGTCCCTCAGAGGCTGTTAAGCTGCATACCAAAGGCCCCACCTCCGTCCATCCAGGCTCCCTACGACCCAGATATGCTCGCTCTGCCTGATTTCAGTTCTGTGGGGAAAGAGCAGTGGGTCTGGAGACAGGAGCCCTCTCCCGACAGCGCCACTCTGACCCAGACTGGCTATGTGACCCTCTCTCAGCTCCCTCGGATGCCCCGTGCAGCAGTGGGTCAGGCTGAGTGGTTGATGCCGAGTGTGGACGAGGCTCCCTGAGTGATCGCAGCCCCATTCCCTGCTCTGGCGCCCAGCCCACCTCATCCCTCCCTCTGCTATCAGCGCCCTGAGGGGTCTGGGGACCAGTCTCTCCCCACCCCTCACGCTCTCACTCTCTGACCCAGCCTGTGAGGTCCACCTGATGCCCGTCAGGACCAGCTCGTCCCTGTCCTCCTCCCCATTCCTGCCCTCCAGTCCTCACCCCAGTGTCTTATGGAGCAAGAGCCAACTCCAGAATCTTAGCACTGAGGGTCCTCAGGGAATCGCGTGTCAGGAGGGGGAGTACATTCATCTTCTAGGGCTTTCATGACAAAATGCCAGACCAGGTGGCTGGAACAACAGAAATGCAGGTCTCATAGCTCTGGATGCTGGAAGTCCAAGTTCGCAGTACTGGGCCCTCTCTGCCTGGCTTTGAGAAGGCCGCCCTCCCCCACATGGTCCACCTTCTGTGCCCTCACATCCCTGGCATCTCTCTTCTTCCTATCAGGATGCCTGTCATATTGTATTAGGGACCCTTAAGGCCCAATCTTCCAAAACAGTCCCACTGTGGGGTAAGGCTTCAACTGGGGAATTTTGTGGGGACACAAACAGTCCATGACTGGGAGGATCTAGGACTTAAAGCAGGCAAGCCAGAGCCAGGACTTGACTCGATTCCCCCGTAGCGTCTCCACTCTGCTGTAGCTCTCTCCCTGGGATCTCAGGTGATGGGATTACAACCCTGGGGTCCAAGAGTCCAAGGAAAGCGGAGGAGGCAGAACCAGGCCTTGGCTTCCTTTGGGCTTTCCAAACCCAGGCTGGCAGGTTCCCCCAGGTCCCTCACCATCAGCAGGAATCACAAAGGAGTGAGAGGAGTGTGCTCCGCAGAGTCAGCCTCCAATAGGTGCCTGTAGGCTGCCCTGGTGCTGGGCCCCCAGCAGGGCTAACCCTGCCAGCCCAGAAGAGCTGATCACCCCCACCCACCTGCCCTGGGAGGAGACAGCGGTCCTGCCACTGGGGTGAGTCATCTCATTGGTGTCACGAACCACCCACAGGCTCCAAGCAGCAGGAGGCCCCCACTGTTTTTGTAAATCTCCATTGGATGGAACAGGAACTAGTGACCTGTACTGACTGCAGTTTTTTTGGGAGGGCTGGGGAGGGGGAAGTGGGGGTTCCTTGGGGGCCAAGTGAGGCATCCTGAGGCCACCTGGGGAAACTCTGGGCTTGACAGACGATCTCTTTTCACACAAGAGAACCGGAGACCGAAGCCTGATCTCAGTGAAAAGCTTCATACATTCCTCCTGCCTCTCTTCCCCTACACACCTCCCAGTGCTTCCTGGGGCCTTCCTTGTCAGGGTCGCCCACCCCCAGCTCCTCTCTACTGCCAGGACTTATTCATTCAACACAATGCCAACACAAACACCTACACCCCACATACATGTTATGGACACATACACCCTGCGCTTTTACATACTTCATATTACACAATAGCATGAAGTTATTACCTTATTGCTTATTATGGCAGTAGCCTCTCCTTACATGTATACAGTGCCGTGCAGGCCACAAAGCCCTTCCACGGCCATCATCACGTGGGCACTACAAAAGAACCCTGTGAGCCCAGAAAAACCAGGGGTTAGGGTCCCCAGTTTGGAGCTAAGAGATCAGAATCCCAGAAAGGTTAAGGGATTTTCCTAAATCCACACAGTCGGTAGGTTGGTGGGTCTCAAATCTCCCATTTCTGACTCCAAATACAATGCCCCATACACCCACTGTAGCACAGGCCCCTCCTGAGCTGCTGCCTGGGGCTTCCCTGCTGGCTCCCACCTGCAAATGCTGAAGACGTGGGGTCGGTCCTGGGGAAGATCCCCTGAAGGAGGAAATGGCAACCCACTCCAGTACTCTTGCCTGGAGAATCCCCATGGACAGAGGAGCCTGGCAGGCTGCAGTCCATGGGGTCACAAAGAGTCAGACACGACTGAGCAGCTGAGCAACAACAGCAAGCTGCTACAGGTCCCTGGACACAAGTTTCCTTTCTCAAAGGCCCAACTCTGGAAACCTCTAAGATGCAGCAGGCTGAACTCACCCCAAGGCAGGCTGAGATGGAGTCACTCAGGGCAGTTCAGTTCCTGAGCTCGCCTCTTTGCAGAGGGGCGGGGTGCCACGCTGCCACCATGGCTGCGTTACATTGCCTCGTCTGATTGTCGGCCCCGGGACTCTCATGTGGTTCCATCTGGGAACAGCGAGCTCTGTTAGTGGGCAAGGGCAACATTTCTGCTCCAGTCTCCTAAGGAGGAGGCAGGTCTTGATCAGGGATGGGTAATGGGGGTCGAGCCTCAGGTCGGCTGGAGAAGAGGTGTCCTTGTCCCTCCCTTTCCCTGGGCCCAGCCTCCATGGGTCTCCACGTGTTTTAGGAGCTCCTGGGCAGTGTAGAGCCACCCCCTGGCTAGGGGGCTCTCCCTGAAGATGAGTCAGCCAGGGTGTGCACTCCAGACTGCCCAGCTCTGGCCACTGTTTATCTCCTTTTTTTATTTTTTCCTTTAGCTCCGTCTGGTTTTAGTGTCTCAGCCTGGAGCTAAGAGACGGAGACAAGGATCGGTGGCCTCACGGGGGAGCAGCGGCCCAAATCATTGCAGCGTGGCAGCAGGGGTTAGAGAGGGAAGAGACCCCAGGGTGGGAGGGACCTCGGCGCAGGACCCAGGCCTGAGGTGCAGCAGTCTCAGCCCGTTGGAAGTGCCTGCTCTACGGCAGGATTCATTCAGTCAGCACGTGTTCACTGAGCATCTAGGGAGCCAGGCACGTTCTGGAGTTGGGATGCTAAAATAACTCCTCTCAACACCATGTGCTCTGAAGACAAGAATTTTGATAAAGGGGTCAGGCAAGGCCTCTCCAAGGAGCTGGCATTTCAGCTGAGACTGAATGGGACGGGGTGTGAGTCAAGGAAAGAGCATGCCATTTCTACCCCAAAAGGCCCGGGGGTAGAAATGAGCACGTGCCCACTGATTTGACTTGGAAAACCACTGTAACAGATGATGTTCACGAGGTCTCGCTACTCAGCTTTCTTTAAGCTAAGAATTTTTAAATTGCTAGGAGGAAGGAAACTTAAAAAGTATCAGTTTATTTCCCTCATTTAATACTTAAGTCTTCTATGCAGTATCTCAGTGCTTCTTCAGCCTCTACTGAATTACCTCTGGTAGCAAGAAACTCACTACGTCACAAACACACTCATTCCAGTTCTTCATAATCTTGACTTTTAACATTTTAATTGTGGTAAAATACATATAATGTAAAATTTTCCATCTTAACCATTTTAAGTGTTCAGTAGTGTTTCAGCTTACAGTTCACTACTGTTTAACATTATGGATGAGATGGTTGCATGGTATCACCGATTCTATGGACATGAACTTGGGCAAACTCCGGGAATTGGTGAGGGACAGGGAGGCCTGGCGTGCTGCAATCCATGGGGTTCCAAAGAGTTGGACACGACTTGCTGGCTGAACAACAACAACAAGCACGTTAAACAGCTCCTCATTCCACCCTCCCTCTAGCCCTTGGCAACCAGCATTCACTTTGTGTCTAGGAATCTCACTATTCTAGGTACCTTTTATAAGTAGAGTCACACTGTATTTGTCCCTTTGCGTCTGGTTTATTTCACTTAGCCTCATGTCCTCAAGGTTTGTCCATGTTACAGCAATGTGACAGAATTTCCTTCCTTTTAAAGGCTGAGTAATATTCCATTGTATATATAGACCACATTTTCTTTATCCATTCACCCATCAACGGACACTTGTGTTGCTTCCTTCTCTTGGCTATTGTGAGTAATGCTGCTGTGAACAGGGGTAAACAGGTATCTTTTCAACACCCTGCTTTCAATTCTTTAGGATATTTTCCCAGAAGTGGAATTGCTGGATCATATAGTAATTCTATTTTTAATTTTTTAAGGAACTACCATACTATTAAATCTTGACTTTTGAATGTTCAAAATCGTTATTTTTGAAGGTCTAATTGAGTAGAGTAGAGGAAATGATTAGCAGTGGCAAGAGGTTTGCCAGACGTAGAAACACTCAGAAATGGGAGTGGGCTAATCTGGGAAGGCTTCCTGGAGGAGGCAAATTTAGAGCTGGGAGCTGCTTTTTCTGAGTTGCACATGAGGATTAAACAATGGTAGAATTTGGGGAAGTTTCTTTCATTTGTTCATTCATGTATTTATTCATTTCATTCTGGAGATATTTATCAAGGGTCTATTTTGTGACCAGCACTGCTTTCGCACTGAATGAAATGGGAAACTATTGGAGGGCTTTAAGCAAAGGAGCTGCGTGAATCTGACTGAGACTTTAAAGCATCACTCTGGCTGCCTGCTGGGAGCAGAAGGGGTGGGAGCAGAAGCAGGGAGGCCAGTAAAGAAGCTGCTGTCCTGCTCCATCCTTAATTCCCTTCCTTTGCTCTAGAGGCTGGGTAGGATCTGTCCAGTTCACACCTTCCAGCAAACCCTCACCACCCCCGCTCCTCTGCCCAGGACCCTCTCCCGACCAGCTCGTGCCTCCTGAGAGCAGGGAGAGAGAGGGGCCCACCATTGCAGAAGGCAGATTTTTCTCCCCCAGCCTTCAAGGGCCGCCAGGAGCCCTGAGGTTTCTGACCATTACCTTTCTGTGATTACTACAGCTCCAGGGAGTCTCCAAGGCCCAGCTCTCTGACCTCTTGGAAAAAGACAGAAAAGTTGCTGTCAGCTCAGTTATCACTTGTGTCCAGGGCCTCTGAATTGCCAAGGAGGGCCTCCTTTAGTTCCAGGTTCCTGGGAGGAAGGGGGAGACTGCAAGAAACCTGGCCATGGGAGGGGGCAGAGAGCCCCCTAACAGCAGCCAGCCCTCCATCTCTTGAGATGGAGCTGCTTGTGCTGACATTTAACGAGTACCACCCAAGTGCTGGAGACGGTTCCCTGCAGTAACTTGTCTTTCATCCAGTTCTTCCAATACTCCCAACAACTGTGTGACCTAAGTCCTATTTATTATCTGCATTTTCCTGAAGCAGGAATGGGACTCAGAGAAGTCTGGTGTAATTATAGAGACATCCACTGTCAGAGTGAAGGGCCTTACAGTTTGGTTAATCCAGGGGTTCTCCACCCTGGCTTCACATTACATCAGCCAAAAAGCTTTTTAAAAATACCAATTTCCAGGCCACACCCCTAGAGATTCTGAGTTTAATTTTAAAAGCTCCTTAGATGATTCTAATGTACAAACATAGTTAAAAATACATATCTCCTCCACCTCTTCCCTCCTTGTACAGGTGGGGAAGCTGAGGGCCTGAGAGAGGACTGGACTTCCTTCAGGTCACCCTGCATCCATTTCCCAGGGCTGCCTTAACAAATGACCACAAATGGGTGGCTTAAAACCACAGAGATTCACTGTCACGATTCTGGAGGTCAAAAGTCCAAAATCAAGGTGTGGGCAGGGCCCTGCTCCCTCTGCAGGCTCACAGAGGTGGGGATGGTAGGAGGGGGTGAGGATCTTTTCTTGCCTCTTGCTGGTTTCTGGGGTCACTGGGAATCCTTGGCATTTTTTTTTTTTACCATGCCACCCAACATATGAGATCTTAGTTCCCCAACCAGATATCAAACCCATGCATTGGAAGCATGGAGGCTTAACCACCGGACCACCAGGGAAGCCCAGCCCTTGGTTTTCTCTGCTCACAGTTACATCACTGCAGTCTCCACCTCCATCTTCACAGGCCTTCCCCCTGTGTGTCCCTGCCTGTGTAAGGACATCAGTCATACTGGATTTGGGGTCGACTTTATTCCATTATGGTCTCATTTTAACTTGATTCTATTTGCATTCACAAGCTCTGTATGGACACTTTTGTAGGGGACGCTATTCCACCGAGGATATGCCTCCTCATTAGTGGCAGAGTTAGGGTGCCAATTCAGTCTCCTAAGTCTCAGTCCTGGGCTTGTCCCCAATGCTGGGTGGCTTGGCCCCTCTTTATCTTCCTCTTCTCACTAATGGCTTCCACTGAGCCCCCTTGTCACCCTCTACCAGTCCCCATTACTAAAGGCTCAAGCTTCCCTGGTAGAAGAACATTCTTCTAACTGTGGAATCCCAGAGGGCAGAGGGCAAATTCAGGACTTCCCCGTGGAGCCCAGTTGAGCACACAGGGATGCTCCATGGAGACTTGATAAATGGGGCCAAACTGAATCGAATGGATGCCTGTGCCTTTGTGAGGAAGTGAAGACCCTTCCGATAGAAGCAATCAAGCAGAGGCTGGCTAAATGTATGTCTCTATAAGAGGTGCTGTTATTCTGGGAGAGTCAGCATAGCACAGAGCTTTAGAGGAATGTAGCAAGTAGGCTAATGGTCTAGGCGCTACCCCTTATTTTCTGGGTGACTGTGGGTGGTTTATTTAACCTCTCTGTTCCTTGGCTAGAAACAACAATAATGTCCATTTCAAAGGAGTGTGGGGATTAAATGAGATAATGTTCATAAAGCCCTTGGCCTAACATGTAATGGGTGCTCCGTAAACCAGATCACCAGGAGAAAGGATAATAGAGTATTCAAGTAATAATAAAAAGAAAAGGATTCATTAACCACGCACAGCACTCCCCTGGTCTTGGGTGTGTTCACAGATGACACTGCAGACTTTGAGATGTAACAGACAGGCAGCGCCAAAGGCAGAGTCCACACTGGAGCACAGTTCCATGTCCTCGTCCTAGAGCCTAAGGGAAAATGACCCTCCATGGGCACACTCTTCGAATTTAGAGTAGAACAGTTGTTGTCACTCTGACTTGACCACTAAATGTCATTAGTACACCCTCAAGTTTTGGTAACAACCAAAAATGCTCCCAGACACACATGTCCAAGTGGCCTCAGGGTGGAGGCCAGACCTGGTGGTCCTGCCTGCCACTCCATCCTTCCTCCAGCTGGACGCAGCCTACCCCAAGGAGGAGAAACCAAGACATTGGGATGGTAATGGCTCCTCTCCCCAATCCAAGGACAGGTGGTCCCACTGGGCTGCAGAGGATGAGCTGCCAGACTGCCAGGGCAGCCCCCTGGAGCCAGCCTCGGAGGCTAGCCGTGTTTGGAGTCCCAGACCCACCCCCCACCAGCAGACTATGCCTCCTCCCCCTCCACACCGAATGCCTTTCACTCTGCAGGCCCCCTTCTCCATCCTTCCCCAGCGGGGCCCATCATCTGATTCTCATCAAACATGCAGAACTGATGTCGCACACATCCCCCCAGTGGGGATTAACATAATACCCCTGATTTCTCCTTCCCCTCTTGCTCGCCATGCATCCCCCTGACTGCAGCCTGCCTTTGTTTCAGGAGGAGCGATACACTGTATCTGGAAATGTTACTGCAATTAAATATGCACAAGAAGGGGGGAAGGGAGGGGGAAAATGAGGACAATGAAGGATGTGAAACATCAGATGCAGCAGCTGCTTGTTGCTATAGAAACCCCAGATCCCCACCACCATCACCACAGCACCCCTCCCCAACTTAAAATTCCTCAGGGCCAAGTGCACCATTGCTGGTGTCGATCTGAGGATAACAGGGTCCTGGCTGTCCAGGCTGGAGCACCTGTGGGCCACTAAGGCTGATTTTCGGACGTTTCCTGTTTTTCCTCATCCCACCACCTCCAACCCTCGTACTTCTGATTGGCAGCAACACCCTCCAGTCGTCCTGCATTCCAGCCGCAGTTACATAATAAATTACAAGAGCGCTTCCACGTTTGACTTTGGGATGTCACAACATGGAGACAAAGCGGCAGGTGCAGAGTCTGGGTGGAGAGACTGGCTTCCTCCGTGCTTCCTGCGGGTCCTCTGACTGCCAGCAGCAGAGCCGGGCTCCTTCCTGCCTCTTTTTCTTCTTTTACCCACAGCGCTGAGTGGGGGTCTATAGAGCGTGGTCTTCGTGTTGCAGGGGGCAGGGCGGGGGTCCGCAAGCTCCAGGCAGCCTGCCAGCTGGCCAAGTGTTCCTCTAAGGAGATTCAACAAGATGTTACTCAGTAGGGATCTGCATGAAGTCCTGGACCCAGATCCAATTAGCCGAGGGTGTCCAAGAGTGGAGAGAGGGAAGGTAGCCTAGAAATAGCTTGTGGACACATAACAAGGACCTTTAAATCAGAGTATGAAGCAGTAGTAAAATTGATCTGCCCCTCATCCCTACTCAATCCCCCCTGAAAAGTTAATGCAGCTTAGGTGGGTGGTTGGTAGCCCTGCTCTATTCTGCCCTCCTCAGATAGATCCCCACCCTCAGCAAAATGCCGGGCACCTAGCAGTCTCTAAATCATGTCTGAGTCTTTGTGACCCCTTGGACTATAGCTCTCCAGGCTCTTCTGTCCATGGTATTTCCCAGCAAGCATACTGGAGTGGGCTGCCATTTCCTTCTCCAGGAGGCCTAGTCATGTACAAAGATATATGGGAAGGAGAGAAGAGAAGGGGCGTGGGGAAGTGGGAAAGAGGGAGGAAAATTTAAGAGATTTGTAGATAAACCAAAATGTATTAAGAAGCCAGAGACCAGCTAGATTGAAGAAGCTATTTGAAACCCTACTACATAACAATTAAAAAATATAATCCTTAAGACTCTTGAAAAGTCAAAGAGCCTGATTGCTGCCTTCCAGTGTGTGAGGGAGTGTGTCAGTCACATGAGTTTAGGCTGCTCTGTAGGGCTACTCCAAGGAGTAGAAACCAGGATCCATGGAGACCAGTTGTGACCAAGGAAGACCTTTCTCAAAGTCAGCATGGTCAACTTCACAATGGGTCGCTGAATGAGGTAGTGAGTTCCCCAGCCCTGGAGGTATTCAGATGAAAGCCAGAGAAGCTTTGTCAAAGAAGCAGTCAAATGCATTCAGCTTTTCAACCCTGCGGTTCTCCAGGTTTCATTGTTGGAAAATGTCCTTTCAGGAGGTCCCTGTCCATGGTGCTGAGATCTTGGGCTTTTGCTTGGCAGGATGAGACACCGCAAAATACTCCTAACCAGAGAGTGTCAGAGCTCTTGACTGAGAGGGTTCACTCAGCCCCCAGGTGGGAGGAAGCAGACCTCAAATAACAGGATTTGAAGTGGATGGGGCTCCCCAAAATGTTTCCTTGTGAAAGCCTGGCAGTCTGGTGTTAGCAAGTCCTTTGTCTGAGGTCAGCATTACCCTCTCTCCAGCAGCTTTCTTGTAAGTCATCATCACTGTCCTGATTCTGATGCCCCCTCTTGTAGAAATGGCAGCCTGGGCTCTTCTGTGTCTGCCTGGGGAAGCAGCTACGCCCTCAGAGAGCAAGGATGAGGGACCCTAGGTTAGCTTTTCCATCTCAGTCTGGCTGGATCTTGGGTGGGAGACCATAAGCTTAGAGAGTCCCAAAGCCAAATACAAGCCTTTCCCCAACTTTGAGTCCATATTCTCCCCATTTTAAAATCAGCCCTAAAAAAATAAATAAAACAAAACAGCCCTGACCAAGCTCAAGTTCAGGGTTTGCCTTAGGATCTTGGACGAGGAAATCCACTCTACCTCTGAGTGGAGTCTTATCTTATAATCAGCCAAATGGGTGAAACTACTCTTTCCTTCCCGCTTCCCAGCCAAGTCACCACAGGGAGACCACAGAGAGGGCAGGGAAAGTAAAACACAGTACAAGCGCCTTGGCCTTGCACGATGAGGGCTTCCCTGGCGGTCCACTGGCTGAGACTCTGTGTTCCCAATGCAAGGGGCCTGCGTTCGATCCTTGATTAGGGAACTGGATCCCCCATGCCACAAGTAAGGATCCTGCATGCTACTACAACTAAGACCTGGCACAGCCAAATAAGCAAAATAAATAAACAAATAAAAAAGAACTGCATGATGAATTAGCATCGTAGCTCTGCATCTCCGCACCCCCACCCTTAGTATAACTTAGTCTCAGTAATTGTTTCTTGAGTGAATAAATAGCTGACATTGAAAGAAAAGAATTTAGGCTTGTTTGGCTCAGTGCAGGGGGAGAGCTAGGTGCTGGCAAAAGGCCTGAGTTCTGATCCACTTACTGCCTGTGTGATTTTAAAATGGGGATGACACCTCAGACAGTTGTAAGAACAAACAAGCAACGATTGTTAAAGCTTTGCAAACTCTCGCCAAGAGATAGGAAAGAGGAGGACTGATACTCCGTAAGTGAGCACTTGCTGAGTGCCAGACACTTTATTATTTTTGTCATCATAATATCCACTCCATGAAGTATTGTTTGCACTCTGTTGTGCAGATAAGACTCAGACAGCTTAATTAACTTCCCCACAGTCACACAGCTAATAAGTGGAAGAGTCAGATTGGAACCCAGATCTTGACTCCAAAGCCCTGCATCTTTCTGCGAAAAGCTGAAGCATCTACACTTAAAGAAATAATTATTGTGATTTCTCTTTGTTTACACGTGGAAAATGCTCATCTGTGAGAGATGCTCTCCTCACAGCTTCAGCCCCTTTTCCCCATCATCTCCCATCCCCTGGGCAACAGGGCAACCTGGCCCGAGTTGCTTCTGGTGGCAGGTCCAGCCAGAGAAGTAATCAACTGTGTCCTGATTATGTCTCCAGAGAACAGGTTTTTTATCACTTCCCACGGCGGGCTGTACATCTCTGACGTGCAGAAGGAGGACGCCCTCTCCACCTACCGCTGCATCACCAAGCACAAGTATAGCGGGGAGACCCGGCAGAGCAACGGGGCCCGCCTCTCTGTGACAGGTAGGCCGGAGGGCTGCAGACGAAGGGAGGGTACCAGCCCGACCCCAAGACCGGGTGGGCATGTCGGCTCCATGGATCAGGGAGTCTGCCGTGTAATCAGGGCATTCAAGAGAAGCAGATTCAAGAACACAGGTACAGAAAGCATTGAGCAGACCTTGTCTGGCTTGATTGGGGATGTTTTTCATATCCAGAACTCTACAGTTCAGTTCTTTTCAGGAGTCTGCCTGAGAAAGCTGAAGGCCCCTGAAGAGCTGTTTGCTGTTTTTGTTTAGTCGCTCAGTCATGTCCATTTCTTTGTAACCCCATGGACTGTAGCCTCCAGGCTCCTCTGTCCATGGGATTTTCCAGGCAAGAATCCTGGAGTGGGTTGCCATTTCCTTCTCCAGGGGCTCTTTCTGACCCAGGGATCGAACCTGCATCTCCTGCATTGGCAGGCGGATTCTTTACCCCTGTTCAGTTCAGTCCAGTTCAGTTCAGTTCAGTTCAGTTCAGTCGCTCAGTCGTGTCCGACTCTTTGCGACCCCATGAATCGCAGCACGACAGGCCTCCCTGTCCATCACCAACTCCTGGAGTTCACTCAGACTCGCGTCCATCCAGTCCATGATGCCATCCAGCCATCTCATCCTCGGCCGTCCCCTTCTCCTCCTGCCCCCAATCCCTCCCAGCATCAGAGTCTTTTCCAATGAGTCAACTCTTCACATGAGGTGCCCAAAGTACCGGAGTTTCAGCTTCAGCATCATTCCCTCCAAAGAAATCCCAGGGCTGATCTCCTTCAGAATGGACTGGTTGGATCTCCTTGCGGTCCAAGGGACTCTCAAGAGTCTTCTTCAACACCACATTTCAAAAGCATCAATTCTTTGGCACTCAGCTTTCTTCACAGTCCAACTCTCACATCCATACATGACCACTGGAAAAACCATAGCCTTGACTAGACCACTGTACCATTTATCAAATAATGGGGGATATGGAGCCCATCCCCTCTCTGCTTTTTTGCCTTTGCCTCCTGGAAGCTCATAGATATAATCTACTGCTCCAACGCAGTAATGATTGGATTGGATTGGATTAGGGAGATTTTGTATTTCCTTGTGTCTCTTCTTTTTTTTTTTTAAGATTCTATTAGTTTATTTATTTTTGAATACATATATACCTTTCGTTAGGGGCTTCCCCAGTGGGTCAGCAGTTAAGAATTAGTCTGCAATGCAATGGCTTCAGGAGGCACAGGTTTGATCTCTGGGTGGAGAATATCCACTGGAGAAGGGCATGGTGACCCACTCCAGTATTCTTGCCTGGAGAATCCCGTAGACAGAGGAGCCTGGTGGGCTCTAGTCCACAGCGTCACAGAGTCGGATACGACTGGAGCGACTGAGCGCTCCTGCATGTTTTTATTACAGCCTACCTCACAAGATTTGAAAGTAGGCAAACACAAGGTAAAAAAAAAAATCTCTAAATTAAATAAAGGATCTTTATTCTGGAGTGGCTTCTTACAGAAGGATGGAAGCTGCTGTTTCCTGAATCTCCAAGTGCCAGAAATTTCATGTATGTACTGTTTCTTAGGCACTATCATAGCCGGGTAAGGTGTGCACTGCACTTCGTATTTCTATAGGTAAGAAAATCAGACCTTAGGGAAGCCAGGCCACTTATCCCAACTGTTTAACCAGTGGGAGGCACAGCCAGAATTCACATCCTCCAGCCACAGACCCCCCATGGAAGGGGCTAATCGAACACCATACAGATGCTCCGGTTACAGAGGAAAGAAGGTCACCTGGTGCTCTTCAAGGGAGGCCTCCTGGAATAGCGCTTTTCAGACTCTTGACAGTGATCCTCAGACATCATCAGCGATGCCATGCATGCATGGTGTTTCCTACCACACACCCTGTGACGCACTCTGATAGTTCCTATTCTACTCTATCCTGTCTCAGTTTATCTAAATGCTGGTCACCACTCACCATGTGGATTCCATCACTTCCCAACCGTGTGTGACCTGCAGTTTGAAGATTCCTGCTCTTATGGAAGTGGGGTCAGAGTAGCTTCTGGAAGGAACATGAACTGATTGTCAGAACACCTGGTTTGGGGACTAGTACCACCAAATCGCTCAACCCTTTGGGTCTCCGTAAAAACGAGCTAGATTAGGTGACTTCTCAAATTCCTTTTCTTTCTTTCTTTCTTTTTTTTTTTTTTTTTTGAGTATAGTTGCTTTGGGCTTCCCTGGTGGCTCAGAAGGTAGAGAATATGCCCGCTATGCAGGAGACCTGGGTTCGATCCCTGGGTCTGGAAGATCCCCTGGAGGAGAAAATGGCAACCCACTCCAGTATTCTTGCCTGGAGAATTCCATGGACAGAGGAGCCTGGCATTCTACAGTCGATGGGGTTGCAAAGAGTTAGACACGACTGAGCAGCTAACACATAGCTCATATAGCTGCTTTCTAGTGTTAGTGTCTACTCCACAGCAAAGTGAATCAGCTGTGTGTATACACATATCTCAGCTTTTTTTGGATTTCTTTCCCATTTAGGTCACCACCGAGCACTGAGTAGTTTCCTGTGCCACACAATAGGTTCTCATTAGTTATCTGTCTTATACACAGTAGTGTATGTCTCAGAGAAGGCGATGGCCCCCACTCCAGTGCTCTCGCCTGGAAAATCCCACGGACGGAGGAGCCTGGTGGGCTGCAGTCCATGGGGTCGCGAAGAGTCGGACACGACTGAGCGACTTCACTTTCACGTTTCACTTTCATGCACTGGAGAAGGAAATGGCAACCCACTCCAGTATTCTTGCCTAGAGAATCTCAGGGACGGGGGAGCCTGGTGGGCTGACATCTATGGGTTCGCACAGAGTCGGACACGACTGAAGCGACTCAGCAGCAGCAGCAGCAGCAGTGTGTGTTTGCCGATCCCAGTCTCCCAGTCCATCCCACCCTCCTTCCCCTCTTGGTGCCCATATGTTTGTTCTCTATCTCTGTGAGATGACTTCTTGGATTCCGTCTATCTCTCTCCTGTGATTTGGGGAGGATTACCCTGACCAGCAGGTGACTGTATCAAGGGCCCCCTCTTATTTGCCTGGTGCATTTTGGGGGCAAGACCAGAAGCCAGAAGAGCAAGGATCGGGCTCTCTTTTTCTCCCTTGTGTCTCCAAAGCTTGGACCTGTGCCTGGCACATAGTAGGTGCTAAGTCAATATTTATGGTTAAAACTAACCAATGCCAAATGAAACTGCACTGTCACATGGGGAGGAGATGGGACTGCACAATGTGGCCCCATCTTTGTGGCTAGACCTTGCCATCTGCAGCCCAGTTCCCAAATGTGCCAGTGGTTCCCTTCCAAATTATAGGGACTTGTGTGTGTGGTGTTTTGCATCTCATTTGCATGCCTCTCATCCGGCACAGAATCCCCCATCCTGCTGGTCTGCTGCTTTCCCTTGCATGAATATTTAGCCCCTTCATCCTACTAATCTTACTTCTGCTCTTGGCCCTCCAAAAAGATACCCTTTAAACTAGAGAAGGGACTTTCCTGGTGGTCCAGTGGTTAGACTCCGCACTTCCAGCGCAGGGGGTGCAGGTTCAATCCCTGGTAGGGAAATGAAAATCCCACATGCCACATGGTGCTGCCAAAAAATGGGGGGTGGGGAACTGGAGAATATGCCAACCCTTCTTCCTCTGGGGGGCTGTGGTGAGTGCCTGCCAGTTGGGGCTGGGGGATGTGGAGAATGGGAGATGCCACTCAGAGACTCAGAGATAAAGCCCAGAGAAACAGAGAAGCAAAGACAGGGAGGCACCCGGATGACAAAAGAGGAGAGACGTGGGCTCAGAGGGAGCAAGACGGGGATGGAGGAAAACAGAAACCTACCAGAGAGATGAGGTAGACAAGACGACAGCGGCAGGGAGACAGAGACCCAGAGGAAGCCGCTGGCAGCACAGGGGCGCCCAGGGAAGGGGCCCCGGGACTGACGCAGGCCCTGACGTGATACGACGTGACGAGGAAATCTACACACTGCTTGTCTTGGCAGAAATGCGACTGATACCCAGGCAAGGCAGTGCAGAGGGGAATTCGTGCCAGGGGGTGCTCAGGCCGCAGCCCCCCAACCTCAATTCTCAGATCCATTCCCTGAGTCAAGGGTAGGAATCAGCTTTCACCTGAGCAGAGGCAGACTTAAGGAAAGTCTGAGCCCCCTCAAAAAAGGCCTAATAACCATTCGACACATTGAGGTGCTCTTTAGACTTTATTACCCAGTGCTGTCGTGAGCATCTTCTCTGTGGAGGAGGCACCTTCATCTGCATTCATAAAGGAGGGGACCTCCATTCATAAAGAGCAACCAGAGAGGCTGAGAGGCCACACCTGGGTTCCCCAGCTCACAGGATGCCAAGCCGGGTGCAGAAGCCATGTTCCAGGGCGGCATTGTCCAGCCAGCTGAGGGAGGTCCCAGCAGCATCCCCCCAACTCCGGGGCACCCTGACCCCCTCACACCAGCCCTGCCTCGGCCCCAGAGATTTCTCGGGGCCTGGCCATCTGTCTCCCCCAGCCCTGGCAGCACCCGATCCCCCCAGGCTATCACCGTACACGCCACGGCATTTTACTTCTGCTCCCGAGTAATGAAAGAGGTTTCTTTCCTTCAGAATTTAATTTCACGCCTGAGACTCGGTGATTAATTCCCTCCCACCGCCCCCCACCACCACCGCCCCTTCTTCCACCGCCCCGTCGGCCCCTCCGCTTGTAAATTCTGCGATGTGCCACGGAATTTGTGTATTTTGCATCAATTAAGTGTCACGTTGAGTAATTCTTCCCTGGCACCGGGTTTGTTTATCCCAACCGTTCCCACAGGGTTGTAGGGGAAGAGGCCGCAGAAGCTGGCGGGGAGGGTGGGCGGGCACGGAATAGTAATCGCCCAGCGCATCTGCGTGGCAGCTCAGCGTCAGCCTGGCTCTTTGACATACGCTGTGCTTTGTTGCCCACCACAGCCTGGGGAGATCTGGAGATGGCAGTGTCACCTCTGCGTGCAGGAGGTACAGACTCTGGGAGGTCATAAGACACCCCCACCCACTCACCCAAGGTCACCCAGCTCAGCAGTGATGCCGGCCACTGACATCAGGGTCGCCTGATTCCCACTCCCCAGCTCCTCATGAGAAGCCCTGGAGGGTGGGAAAAGAGCAGAGTCTTCTAGAAAGTCTTTCTGCAGGGAGGAGCCTTCCAAGCGCAGCCCCTCTCCAAGGGGGTGGGTAGGGGGCAGTCACAGGGTGAGCCGAGAACAGAGGACATTTCCCATTTCGTCAGGAGGGGCCAGCGGGGTGTCAGCGCTCTCACCATTCACCCTGGAGCCGGATCCAGTGTTAGATTCTTCCGTCTCAGAGCGCATTTACTGAACAAGCGTGGGGAGACCTGGTTTTAGATCCTGGCTCTGCAGTCAGATCCTGGGCAGGTCACTGCACTTCTCTGGTCTCAGGGTCCCCATCTGTGTATGCCCCCCAAGTCCCTAAGGACCTCCCCCTGGTGGCTCAGAGGGTAAAGAATCCTGCAATGCGGGAGACCCAGGTTCGATCCCTGGGTTGGGAAGATGCCCTGGAGAAGGAAATGGCAACCCATGCTGGTATTCTTGCCTGGAGAATCCCATGGACAACAGAACCTGGCGGGCTACAGTCCATGGGGTTGCAAAGAGTGGGACACAACTGCGCGACTTCACTTTCACTTTCCAAGTCCATAAGTCGGCTCTACTGTTCCATGAGCCTATGAAGTTCCGCGATGTGGGAAAGGCAGACCGCTGGCCCACCCCCTGCCCGTGTGCCTCCATTCTCCCTCCCTCGGATGTCTATGGCTCGGGCAGCCCAGGCACGTGGGGATGCCACAGGGGATCAGCACTGCCTCAAGGAGCTTCCAGGGAAACCGGATACACGGCCTGGTGCAGACAGCTGCTGGCAAGAGCGGTCGGGGTGAGGGGAGGGGGCAGCAACAGTGGTTGCCTCTGGGAGGGAAACGGGGCAACTGGAAGCGCAGTGAGGGGCCCCCCTTTTCACTATATGATCTTGTCTACTTTCAGAACTTTTGCCATGTGTGTGTATTGTGCTTTTTTTTTAATCTTTTAAAAAGAAAAATTTGCTTGAAAATAAAATGAAAGAAAAAGAAAACCCTATGGGAGTCCAGTGAGGGTGGCCTGGGGGAGATGTCCAGAAAGGGTGAGATTGAAGCTTTTTCTGAAAGATCAGCAGGAGTTGGCCAAGCAGAACGGGCTGGTAGGGCACTCAGGTGTCAGGCAGTGTGCTGACAACGTGCCTGGTGTGGGGAAGTGGTGACATCAGAAGGTTGGGGCAGGCCAGGCCAGGGAACCTGGTTGGGGTGAGATCACAGATCACAGAGGCCTAACTCAGGATAGGAAGTGGGGATTGTAATATGTAGGTAAAGGGAGCCTGTGGGGTGTACATCAGGGGAAGGTCCCTAGTGGGCAGAACACCCAGGCAGGCCTTTCAGGGTGAGAACTAGACTGAGGCAGCAGCCAGAATGTTGCTCAGATGGCAGGGATGCGGCACACCGAATCCCACCAATGAGGGCCTGGTCTCCTGGAGTGTGGGGCCGCAGGCCCACAGTCACTGCTTGCTTGTGGTTTGGGAACACAAAAGAGAGGAGCGTTGGTGGATGGCAGGTGTATTTTACAGAAGGCTTAACTTCTAAATCTTTCTGGGCTTGGGGAGAAAAACACTACCTCCTCTGAGCCCACCCAGATTGCAGGTGGGAGCAGACAGGACAGAACCGAGGTGCCCATCCTTGACAGACCCAGACCAAAATGGACCAGAATTATAGTCCCAAGAGGTCGTGATCTTCATGCCACGGGGACTGTGTATATGAACGTCTCTCCCTCCCTCTTGTGGTTTTGCTTTCTCCCTCTGTTTGTCATTCTAACCTAGTCTGCCCACCACATCCTCACCTCCCTCAGCCCCCGCTCCCAGCCATGCTTTCCAGGGCCTCCATCTGGCTGAGCAGGAGAGTCTGGGCCAGAGTCTGGAGCACCAGGGGATCCAGTGAGCCATCCCACTGGGCATCACTCACTCCGGGCACCAGTGGGCAGCAAGTTCTGGGTGCCTGCCTTCCCACCCCGACCCCCACCCCACCCTTCTCAGGACTGCCCAGGACCACTCACGCTCTCTGCCTTCCAGATCCTGCCGAGTCAATCCCCACCATCCTGGACGGCTTCCACTCCCAGGAAGTGTGGGCCGGCCACACCATGGAGCTGCCCTGCACCGCCTCTGGTTACCCCATCCCTGCCATCCGCTGGCTCAAGGATGGCCGACCCCTCCCAGCTGACAGCCGCTGGACCAAGCGCATCACGGGGCTGACCATCAGTGACCTGCGGACCGAGGACAGCGGCACCTACATTTGTGAGGTCACCAACACCTTCGGATCAGCAGAGGTCACAGGCACCCTCACGGTCATTGGTGAGTGGGGGAGCCCCTCTTCCAGCCCCAGTAAGCTTTGAGAGCAATGCCTCTGGTGGGGAGGGACATGAGGGCAGCCCAATGCTTCTGGCTGGCCACAGAGATGATCCCCTCGTTGGGAAGGCAGGTTGGTGCCCTGAGAAAAGCACTGGATTTGAAATCAGAAGACCTGCCTTTAAAAAGACCTGCCTTTGATGTCATCAGATAGTAACTGACCTGGGGAAAATCATATAACCATGAGCATCACCTCTGTGCCCTTTTCTGTCGAAGAGGATAATAACACTGCCCCTCCTACATCCTAGAGGTCACGAGGGTCATAGGGAACAATGACGGTGATGTGACAATCTCATGGGGCTTCTCAGCTTCTTGGGAGGAGGCAGTGTCTATACTAAAGGGAACGACACTGATGTGAATCTAGTAGAGGACATATGAACCCATCAGTGGCGACATTCAGAGTATTTAGGGATAACTTCTAGGGAGACATTGGGGGTAAACACCCAGGGCAGCCTTTCCAGGACCTGCCAGTTGGGCATGAACTCTGGTCCTTCCTGTTGCTCCTCCCATTCCAGAGCCCCAGGGTCCAGGGAGCACGGGTGGAGAGCAGGAGGCCTTCACAGACCCCTGCTGCTGCTGAGCCCCTGGAAGGGCAGAGGGGCTGAGATCGGGGTGGGGGAGGGGGAAACCCCTGGAGGGGAAGTGATGAGACCCGGAGCATTCTTCCCCCACCCAGCCTCATCTCTCTCTAGGGTTCCCTGCTCTTGGGGCTTCAGGGAAGGTGTTGGCAGCAGAGGGGCTGAGACTTGGAGACCCTGTGGAATCCCAGTCCTGTGGGGCAGCAAGAGCCTGAGTCCATGAACTCTGAACCTAATGACATCATGGGGGATTCAGCCTGGGCAGTGGAAAGAGGCTATCCAGAGGTGGTCCCGTCCCCATCCCCCACCTCTGCCATTGAGATTGACCAAAGAGACTCTCTGCTCAGCTCACCCCCTGTCTCATAAGCACAGAGCTGCAGGTCTGCAGACCCTCAGCTGGACCAGGGGACCGCACAGAGCCCACCTCCTCTGGACTGACCTTCTGGGCCTAACATTCTGTCACCCTCAGCCCAGATATGGGCCCAGTCTCCTCCCCATAACCGCAGGGATCTTGGCAGTTGGGGCATGTTTATCTGCAGTACAGGGAGGAGACCCTCCCCATGTGAATTCACTGTGAAGCTGGAAGAGCAGAAAGAGCCCCCAAGAAATGCTCTGGGAGCAACAGTTTGTGATACAAACACTTAGGTTAAAATGCTGGAAGCTTAGGGGCGGGGGAAGGTCCTCTCATACAAACAAGATGTGGACCACAGAGTAGGCAGGTAGGAGGACCGGGATCCATACCCTCTTCTAAGCTCCATCCTAAACTGTTTGGCCTGCAATGCAGGGGACCTGGGTTTGATCCCCGGGTTGGGAAGATCCCCTGGAGGAGGGCATGGCAACCCACTCCAGTATTCTTGCCTGGAGAATCCCCGTGGACAGAAGAGTCTGGTGGGCTACAGTCCATGGGGTCGCAGAGTCAGACATAACTGAGCGACAGATCTGAACTGAACTGAACTGAAGGCTCTTGCAGGTCTCTGGCTCGTGAAATCCCCAAGCACACAGTATTACCTTCACCCCCTTCAACCTCTTCTGCTACACTCAAACACATACGCACACTCACACACTCACACTATCTCAGGGAACAGGTCAGGAGGGCTGTGTACCCCCATCCTTGAAAATTAGCACACCTCACTCTGAGTTAATTTGATGTTCCAAGCTCCAGCTTCAGTACAGACAGGCAAGCAAGTACTTACACGCACACATCCAGGCAGATGTGTTGGAAGCTCACATGCCCACTTCCCTGCACACACATGCAGACATACATGGTGTCTGTGTGCACCCACAGGCACACACACTCATCCTAGAGCACATGGACACACAGTAAGTAACTGCCTAGAGCTGTGTGCACACGCTCTGCCCCTGTGGGCATGGATAATCCTGACGCTCTGAGATGCAGAGCTCCCCACCCTCCCCCTCACTGGGCTGGGCTGGATAACCAGGTTCAAGAGGAAGTGACATGGCTTTTCTCTGTCTTCCTTCCCCTCTGATAGCACCTCTTTGCCAGGTTCATGGAGAGGAAAGCAGTGTTTGTTTTCATATCCCCCTCATTCTGCCACCCAACCTCCCACCCATCCTCCGTGAGGCCCTGTGCAGAAGCAATGAGGAGAGAGCTGCTGGCTGGCAGGTCCTGGGAGCCCTGGCTGGTACCTGGGGCGAGTGGAATGCCACCTGCATCATGGCGCACTGATGTTCCCTGGGTAGCAGGCAGAGGGTCTGGGAGTGAACAGGCTAAGCATAGTGTGAGCAGACTCCTGCATGCTTTGACTGTGCCCACCCAGGCAGGCCTGCCGTATGCCCCTCTCCTGCAGGCTCCATTACTGGGGGTCTAGACAGGGAGGCCTGGCGTGCTGCAATTCATGGGTTTGCAAAGAGTCGGACACAACTGAGCGACAGAACTGAACTGAACTGAAGGCTCCTGCAGGTCTCTGGCTCCTGAAATCCCCAAGCCCATGGAGATCAAGGGAGAGAGGCCAGCTTGGGGCTGGTAACCAGCCAGCCAGTCAATCAATAAACATGACTCAGACAGCAGTTGTGATACAAAGATGAGAGTCTCTGCCCTGCTTTCAAGTGGCTCACAGTCCAGAGGGAGAAAGAGAAACAAAGTGGCGATTGGAAGACGTGAGCTTGGTGTTCTGTTAGTTACACACAGGGAGCCTTGGAAGAGGAATCCTTAGCCCAGTCTGGGAGGGGAATAGTATCCAGGAAGGCTTCTTGGAAGGGGTGGCACCTGAGTTTGGTGTGAAGGATGAGTAGGAAATAGGCAAAGGGGGCCAAGAGTGCCCTGGGTGTGCGGGAACCACAGGCAGGATGCTGCTCTAGAGACTGCATAGCTGAGAAGGGGGCCAGGTCTCAAGGGCCTCCATGGCCTTGGATGCCGAGCTGAGAGTTGTTGGGTGCCATGGAAGTTATGAGCAGGGCAGTGGCTGGCTGCAGTGAAGAAGACCGATGGAAGGTCATGAGGAAAAAGGAGGAATGGAGAAGTACCGCATGGGTCCAGGCCTGGAGCTCTGGGCCTGCAGCTGGACAGGGGCAGTGGAGGTGAAGAGTAGGGAGTTGACTGATGCGTATAGAAGAAGTCAGACCAGCAGAAGGTAGCGGCTGGTTATCTGGATAAGCACGGGAGACAGGTGGCGGGCTGTGGGTGTCTCCCTGGTTTCTAGGGTGGGTGACAGTGAGAACAATGAGCCAGCCAAGCTCCCATCCTCCTCATGAGCCAGAGGGTGCTTTCCAACCCTGCCCCAGCAAGGACCCCACATCAGGACAACACGAGCCATCAGAACAACAGGTGCCAAGACATCCTCTGGCCTGACCCTGCCATTTCACAGATGGGTAAACTGAGCCCTAGGAATTCACTCAGCCTGGTTCCCACCCATGCGCCACCCCCTCCCCCGCCCCGCCCCGACACACACGCAAGACATCTTGGAGACAAAGCCAGGGTCTCCTGACTCCCAGGGCCTTTTATGATCGCCGCCCACCCACAACCACACTCCACTCACACTGAGTCCTTTTGCTTTTCTTTTCCTCCCCATTTCCCCTTGCCTTTCCCCTGCCTGGTCCGGCCCAGACCCCCTTCACGTGACCCTGACACCAAAGAACCTGAAGACTGGCATCGGCAGCACGGTCATCCTCTCCTGTGCCCTCCTGGGCTCCCCGGAGTTCACCATCCGCTGGTACCGCAACACCGAGCTGGTGCTGCCCAGCGAGGCCATTTCCATCCGCGGGCTCAGCAACGAGACGCTGCTCATCACCTCGGCCCAGAAGAGCCACTCAGGGGCCTACCAGTGCTTCGCCACGCGCAAGACCCAGACTGCCCAGGACTTCGCCATCATCGTGCTGGAAGGTGAGTTGGGGGAGGGGGGCAGCTGGGCGGGTTCCGGATTCCTGCAGCCAGGCCAGGAGGTACCCCGCCCTCCCAACAGGAAGCATTCATCCAGCGCTCACTACACACCAAGGAGATGCCCTGCCTCGTTTCATCCTCCCACGGGCCCTGCTTGGAGGTATTTTTTAAAAAATAATATCTATTTTGCAATTGAGGAAACTGAGGCTTTGGTCACTTGCCCAAGGTCACACAGTTCTGCCAAGGAACTGGGTTTGAACTCAAGTCTCTTCAACAACTCCATTGCCTCTACAAAATTACTAGAACTGCACTATTAGAGGGTTTCCCAGGTGACGCTGCTGGCAAAGAATCCACCTGACAAGGCAGGAGACACTGGTTCTATCCCTGGGTTGGGAAGACCCCCTGGAGAAGGAAGTGGCAACCCACTCCAGGGTTCTTGCCTGGAGAATCCCATGAACAGAGTAGCCTGGCAGGCTATAATCCATGGGGTCTCAAAGAGTCGGATATGACTTAGCAACTAAACCACCACCAATCCTTTATAGCATTCCTGCGTGGAAGGATGGCCAGTGTTAATGACTACATACCCATGATCCATGGAGGAAGTGGGGGCCTGGGGGCCCAGTCTTCCGTTAACTAAGATTTAAGCCCCATCACAGACACCTCCCCCCACCATGGCAGCCTCTGGGCAGCTTGCATCTTAAGCCTCAAACTTTCAGCTTTTTGACGCCACCCCTCCCACTGAAATAAGCTGGAATTAGATTCTTCAGGTCCAGTCCCTTCAAGTCCTGGTTCCACACATAGTTAACCTCTGAGCCTCTATGTCTTTATTAATAAAGTTAGAAGAAAGAGGTGGAAAAGGAAAAGTTGAGAGGATCTAACATTTATTAAGCACTTACAAAGTGCTGTGTAAGCATCTTTAATGCATTAATTCATTTACTCCTCACATCCATATAAGGATATAATCATTGCCTCCATGATCTCCATCGTCCGTGGAGGGAAGCTGGCAAGACTCAGAGATGTTAAATAACTTGCCCAAAGACACAGAGCTAACCAAGCGACTGAGACTGGATTCAAATCCAAGGGTCTTCATTCATATGCAATAGTAATAGGGCACCCAGCAGGGTTTTATGGATAGCACGTGATGAGGTGGGGTGGCCTGGTCGGGACAGTCTCTCCACGACTCAGTGACCCTGAAGGGTGCTCCTCACTCCCTGCAGATGGCACGCCCCGCATCGTCTCATCCTTCAGCGAGAAGGTGGTCAACCCCGGGGAGCAGTTCTCACTGATGTGCGCGGCCAAGGGCGCCCCGCCCCCCACCATCACCTGGGCCCTGGACGACGAGCCCATCGTGCGGGATGGCAGCCACCGCACCAACCAGTACACCATGTCTGATGGCACCACCGTCAGCCACATGAACGTCACGGGGCCCCAGATCCGTGACGGGGGCGTGTACCGGTGCACGGCACGGAACTCGGTGGGCAGTGCTGAATATCAGGCGCGAATAAACGTAAGAGGTGCCTGTCTACATTTAAATATCAGAATAGGCTTTTAAGTTCCTTTGCCATCTCTGTGGTTACCATTATTCTTGTGGTGATTAGTACTTATTATTATTCGTCATTTTGATTTTAGTAGAGGTCTCTCTCCTGTCCTCCTCTCCCTGCCCCCCGCAAATGCCATCATCCATTTGTGTGTGTGTGTGTGTGTGTCTGGTACTGTTCACCCTCTTTGCATTCCCATTCTCCTCCTCCCTTCACACCTCCCACAATCCTGCCCCCTACCCCGTCCCTCCCCTCAGTCTCTCTGGCTCCAGGTACATTGAGCACTCCACTGGCATCTGCGTCCCACCCAGGCCTTGCAAGGACAGGCACAGGGCAGGGGGCGGTGGCCCAGTGTGCCCTTTGATAGAGATGTCCACCAAAGCTTTATCCCCATGTACCCCTACGGAGCCACCCCTGAGGTGCTCCAGGAGCTGCGAGCAGCCAGGAGCCAGGGAACCATCTTCTCTCAATCCACCATCTCCTGGCTACCCTCTAAGACCCCAGCCATGAAGACTAGGGGGTTCAGGCTGGGTGAGGGTGCCCCAAGGCAGGCACCTCCATGAGTGGAGGAAGGAGGCCTCATGGCCGCCTTCCCCGTGCCTCAGGTCTCCAACTTGCTGTGGTGAGAACAGAGGCTCCTCTGAAGCGCTCTGTAGCCACGTGGGGTCAGACTAGTCCTCGTCTGACCCTACCAGTGAGCCCTGACCCAAGAGCAGAGGAGGCGCAGGGGAGTGGGAGGGCCCTGGTCCAGGGGCGCTGGTGGCTGCCATGGAAACAGGGAAGGGGAGTGGCGAGGTCATGCAGAATTCATCTGTGCCAGGTCTCTGACCCTGACATGAGAAACGGGGTCTCCCTTTGACCACCCTCCTGCCCTCTGAATTGGAAGGGGACAGGCTGCCCAGTCATGGGAGATGCCTTGGTCCAGCCCCTCATCTGCTGGGTGAGGGGGCAGCTGGAAGCCCAGAGTTTTATTTACCTGCTCCAGCACTAACCCTGCCTGGTAGCCTCTGAGCCCCCTTTGCAATTCCCATGAAGCCAGCTGCCCACTGACCCAGCCTATGACCCTCCCCACTTCTGCCAGTGTGATCAGAGCCCCTCTTTGTAGCCCCTTCCCAGGGGCGCACAGAACACATTTATTGTTGAAAGAAGAGCATCCAAGGAAGACCTTCCTATTGTCCTTTAAGTAGTTAATACACATGAGGTCTAAGACCATTGTGAGCAAATCGAATGAAAGTAACAGCATCTCATCTTAATCTCCTCCTAAATGAGGACTCACCCTCCGAGATCCCCATGACTTCTTGGTGAGGCTTCGGTTTGCTCATCTAGCCCATCCCAGTAGGGGAATGGATTCTCGCCCCAGGGCATGAATGAACTGTCTCTGCAACTGTTTGAAGCTAGTAACAGTGAATCCTGGAGAGACCCCAGGTGCCCCCAGTTCCAGCCGCTGCCTCGTAAAAAAAAAAAAAAAAAAAGGCCTCCCTTTCTCCCTGCCGAATTTCCATCCCCTAAGAGTTTCCAAGGCCAAACAACTGAGAAGAGCACCCCAGGGCGATGCCTGGCTGTCCCTGGCTAACCGCACCATCACCCGTCCTCTCCTCCTCCTTCCCGACTCCTGCCCAGGCCCCCCCAGCATCCGGGCGATGAGGAACATCACGGCCGTGGCTGGGCGGGACACCCTTGTCAACTGCAGGGTCATCGGCTACCCCTACTACTCCATCAAGTGGTATAAAGACGCCCTCCTGCTGCCCGACAACCACCGGCAGGTGGTGTTCGAGAACGGGACCCTCAAGCTGACGGATGTGCAGAAGGGCATGGACGAGGGGGAGTACCTGTGCAGCGTCCTCATCCAGCCGCAGCTCTCCATCAGCCAGAGCGTCCACGTGGCTGTCAAAGGTAGGCTTTCCCCTGCTGCCACCCGGAACCGGAGCACCCCCGTGGTCACCCAGGACTGCAGGCTCCTCTCCGCAGCCGCTCAGCTGGCGGCACTCCTGAGTGGACTCCAAGAAAGAGAAGGCTCTGGCCTGGAGTTTGGAAAAAGTGGGGCAGGGAGATTGCACAGGGGCAGGGGCACAAGAAGGCCATGGGTACCTCTACATCCAGTTCTGGCTGTGGGCTGCAGGTCAAGGCCACGCTGGCCCCAGAGGTGATCAGCTATATTTTTCCCCTGTGTCAGCATGGAGCCACCCAGAACTCAGCTGGGCCCATTAGAGACCAGCAGGCGCACAAGGGGCAGGACTCAGAATGGAAGCAGCAGGAGGTAGGGTGGAAGGCGCAGGCGCTGGGTGCCCTGACTCTCTTCCGGGGCTCAGACAGGCGAGGCTGCTTTTCCATAATTGACAAGGACCTTTCAGCTGCTAAGGGCTTCACTGGTGACTCATATGGTAGAGAATCTGCCCGCAGTGCAGGAGACACAAGTTCAATCTCTCAGTCAGGAAGATCCCCAGGAGAAGGATATGGCAACCCACTCCAGTATTCTTGCCTGGGAAATCCCATGGACAGAGGAGCCTGGGGGGCTACAAGTCCATGAGGTCACTAGGAGTCAGACACAGCTGAGCGACTAACACTTTCAGCTAATGCTGCTAGAGGCCTGGAACCTAAAGCCCTCATCCCTCCCAGGCCCTCCACGCTCACCCGGGCGAGGTCTGTGTTCTGCTCAGACACTTGATACTGTGCCTGGCACACGGCAGCCATTCAGTAAATGTTTGTGGATTAAAGCAATGAAGGCATATACGCAAGCAAATATATGAATGCCTGACTGAGACAGACGTCCCCCTGGGTCAGGGCCTGTGTGGCACTGCGAAGCTCCCTCTCAAACACATTCTTTGAAACTGACAGGCCTGGAGATTGTCTGGATGGTGGGTGAGAGCTGGGTGGCCTGGTTTCCCAGGGGGCAGGGTGGAGAGGTGGGGCCTGCCTCCTGGCTGAGGAGAGGTCCCTGAAAGCCAGGCAGCTGGGGTGCAGGGTCATTGGGCCAGTGGTGGCCGTGACGGATAAGGGCATCTGTCCCTTTCTGAAGAGCCGGGGCAGGCTCCAGCATATCCCCAAATGCGAAACATGAACCCAGAGAGGAAGCCAGCCTGGGCCCTCGAGCCCACAGGAAGGAGAAAGCTGTGGGCTCCGGGCTTGAAAAGGGCTCTAACACGGGGGGAGGGTCCAGGGGGCCCAGATTTCTGAAGCGAGATGGAGTGGAGGTCTTGTGGACAGGAAGAGGGGGTCTCGGGGGCATCTGGGCCTTGTGGACAGGAAGAGGGGGTCTCGGGGGCATCTGGGCCTTGTGGACAGGAAGAGAGGAGTCTAGGGGAAGGACTGGTTTGGGGAAACAGGTGCTGCCTCTGGTTTAGACCCCTCCAAGCGTGCGGTGAAGATGGGCCATCCAGGGGGCAATGTCAGAACCGCTGGGGAGATGGAAGGTGCAGCAAAGGGCGCAGTCAGGGCTTCGCTCCTCCGCTGCCTGTCACCCGGGCTCTCCTGTCGGCCCACCGGGACCACGTCACATGCCCCCTCGTGCACACACCACCTGTCGCAGTGCCAGACAGTGTGTGCTGCTGGAGCCAAAACTCAGACTTTAGTCTGGGTTGCGGTGACTTTCCGGGAAGCCTGGCTCTGAGCCTGCGAACTGGGGGAGGGGCCGTCCTGGTGGCCCTTTCAGGCTTGGCGGCGAGAGACCTCAACAGCATCTGCCTCCTGCCTCCTCACTGCTGCACCCCAGACAGGCAGAGGGCCATTCTGGCCCCTCTCTCAGCCTGAAACCTCTGCCCAGCCCAGCGTCCTCATGCCAGCAGGAACCTCCCAACCCCCGTGCCCATCCCCAGCCTGGCTCCCGGCATCACGGGGCAACCTGCCTGTATCCATTTCTGTTACACGCAGTGGACTGAGAGTTCACAGTGTAAACATCACATATTAAAACATCTAACCTTTGCTCTATTCCCTTCGCCCAGCCGCACCAGTGAGCATTCGGCCGGATTTGTTGACTTAAAAAAAAAATAATAACAGGGCTCCAGTGAGCCTCGTAGTACACAGAACATCCTGAAAGCTGCTTCTGCTCATCAATTATTCAACCCCATTCAGGGAGCGATCAGCCCTAATGAATTGAATCTGATGCATTCCGTCTCAGCGACTCGCTGGGCCTGTTGTGATTGTGCTGAGCGACAGTGTCTCCGGGCCCAGGGCGAGGGAAGGGGTGTGTGTGTGTGTGTGTGTGTGTGTGTGTGTGTAATCCCAGAGCGCAGAGCCACTGCACTCGGCACGTCTGGCTCCCAGCATGCAGCGCGAGCTTGGCGTTCACAAGCAGAGATGTGATGTGTGTGTATAGTGCACAGGTGCGTGTGCACACGCGGCCCCTTCCCTGCCCGCAGGGTCTGCAAATCCAGCCACAGAAGGGGTACAGTCCTCCGTTTTCTCTCCAGACCAGTGCAGGGGCTCTGTGACCCTGTGCCCCTGCCCATCCGAAAGCTTAAATCCATTCTCCCCCTCCTTCCCAGACTCCCTCTCCCCACCTCATTAGAATGCGCTTTTGCAGAAGAATCCATCAGAGCTGATTGTGAGCACGCTGCTTGATTAGCTGATGTGCTGTTCGAAGAGCTACTCGAGGAGGAGGAGGGTGGAGTAGGCGCCTCTGGGTGTGGAAAGGGGACCCAATTCTGGCGGGGGAGGAGACCCAAGGGCAGACCTCTAGACCCACTCCTGCCTCTCTGCCTGGGACATGCGTCCCACCCAGAGGATCAGAGCAGAGATTTAGAGTGTAGGGATGGGTGCATAGGGGTGAGATGGGGCACTGGAAGCTTGGGATCAGATGGAAGTCCTACCCCCTCATCTCTCTGTAGGGCCAAGTACCTGCAGGCAGGGCAGGGCAGGGCAAAACCCCACACTACTCCGTGAGCTGGTAAAACCCCTGTTGACTCTATTCCTTCTGGGACTGCTTGTCTTCTGATGAATTTTCCAAACACTGGGGTGAGACAAGCAGAACACACCAGACACACATGCATGCCCACGCATGTGCAGAGAGCTGTGTGCATGGGTACACACGCATGGACACACTGTATGTTTGTATGCGTGTGCCTGCAACAGACAGACGCACGTCAGCCTGTCCACACTTCACACATACCACACGCAGTGGTATATACTCCAAAGGTTCCCTCTGTCCACATCCTCCCGTGAAGCGACATTCCTGAGCCACGGACGGTAGCTGCAGGTGCTACCGTAGAGGAGATCCCCCAAGTGAGCCTGCTGTGACCAGCAAGGCAGAGAGGGTGAGGGTGCTTCCACGGCTGCCTGGACTCGGGTGCGTGTGACCCTGACTGGCAGGGGAGAGCCAGGCTGTGAGAAAGGCGAGGTTTATCTCTGGGCATCCAGAAAGAGTCTTAGTAGGATGCTGAGAGGAAGGCATGGAGATTCAACCTAGATTTGGTGTCTTTAGGGCCCCCTGTAGCTGAAAAATAATGTAGCATAAAAGCATCTCTGGGCACGCAGGCTGAATGTTTAATTACCTAAGAAAGCAGGGCTGTAACAGGAGCTCCTTGGCTTTGGCCCAGCAAAGGAACATCTCCATCCCCACATCTGAGCCTCCGGAGGCCCTTCAAAACAAGGGCATGAGTTGCTCTCTGCCCATTCTCAGTAAGGCCAGGACCCGGAGGCAGTGCCAGGTCCCTCTGGATAGCAGAGAACACACACATGCAGGCACACACTCTCCCAAGCACACTCCTCACCCACACGCCTTCCCTCGCTGCTCAACCAGTCCCTGCTGTGTGCTTGGGGGGTTTCTACGGTCGATCGTGGGGCTTAAGAGAGAGCTGGTTCCCTGGCCAAATGCATGCCATTGGCACAGATGGAGATTTAGAAGGAACCCCCTGGAATCCACAGGAACTGGGCATGACGGGTTCCCAGGGGCAAGTTGCCCAATGCACTGGGGGAAGGACACCGAGAATGCTGCTGCCCACAGCCCTGTTCCTCAGCAGAGGAAGCCAGGGGCACCGGAGCAAGCCTCCTCCTCACTGGACAGACAGGGCTCACGCGACGGCAGTGCTGAGGATGAAGCAGCGTCTATCTGTCCATTCGGAGAGGTTGACTGTGCCCCCACTCTCTTCCAGGCACTATGCTATGAACACCATTGTGCTCAAGACAGGCAAAATTCCTGCCCTTGGGGAACTTACATTCTGGTGGGGAAATGGTTAGTGTGTGCAATAGGTGAAAGATGCTTCATGGCAAACAGGGAGTGGGGAGCAGAATGCCAAGGGGCGTGGAGAGGGGTTTGCAGTTTTAAATAGGGCGGTCAGGGAAGGCCTTCTGGAGAAGAGGGGGGCTATGTTTAAAAAAAAACTGAAGTGACCATATTCCTAAAATATGAGACTTGTTACAACTGGAAGATCAGTGTCAGGCTTTAGTGCCTGTTGGGTCCAGCTGCCCCATTTTGCAGATGAAAAACTGAGGCTCGGGGGCAGAGCAGGGTGGTGGCTAGAGGGCAGCATGCCCACATTGCTCTTGGATAACAGAGTCTTTCCCCATCTCCATGCTGCACAAGCAGGGAAGCTCCAGCTTTGCACAGTGTCCATTCTCTGCCAAATAGTGTAATAAATAAAAAGATTCAGTCTTGAAGAGAGCTCATGAGAGACACCATAAAGTGTTTATGGGCTGGGCTGGTGGTCAGCGTGGCCTCCTCTGCACAGCGCCCCCACACACGCAGCCGTAACAGCTTTATGGTGGCCGGGGACGCCAGGGACTGCCACGACTGCTCTGTCGTCTGAGCCACGTGAGCCTCTGACTTCTTCGCCATCACAACAGCTTGCTCCGACCCTGTGTCCCACACAGCTGAGAGTTGCCCTCTCACCAAAGATGACTGTGGCCAGAGCAGGGCTTCCAGAGAGAAATCCCTTCATTACATGGCATTCATGTCCCCTACCTTCAGACTGTGTGCTAGGGAGATGCTAGGAGTCAGGGCAGGAGGGTCCCTGAAGAAATTCCTGGGCATCACTGCCATGGAGGTGATCTAATCCTCAGCTTCTTCTTTCTCAGATGTGGGGATGGACACACACACCCCACACACTCAAGGAGCCTGTGTCCGCCTCTGAGTGCGGGGGAGACACCACCACAGCCCCCGTCCACATTGCAGGGCCCCTGCCCTGATTCTCAGAACCTCCCACTCACAGCCTCCTCACGGTGTTCAGCAAGCCCGTGACGGAGCCAGGGTCCCTAGGCTTTCTTCTCCTCCAGGCAGTCCTTGTGTGCCTGGATTTATGGGGTTGTAGGAATGCCATCCTGGAGCCGAGGAATTCTGTGAGCAGCTCTGGCCTCTACCACCCTGTCCAAGGAGCTTCTCAGGGGACATTTATCCCCCACAATACCATACCTGCCCATCTACTGCAGCAGGGGGCAGTGGCGAGGGGAGCAAGGAACCTTACTCTTTGGACCCCCGGGGGGTTGTCTGGTCATCTGCCTCCTGCAGGGCATCAGTGCAGGAGAGCTCTGGCCATCCCAGGTGACTGTCTAACCCCCAGGATGGATGTTGATCGCTCTCTCCTTCCATGGACGCTCATATTGCCATCAGTATGATTCTGGGAGACCAGAAGGGAACAATAGCCTGTGATTGGCCCCTGCCTCTCGGCTCAGCCTTCTCCTGCATTCTCATTCATATATTTTGTAGAGCACATGTGTCCTTTAACTCTGTCCAAATGCCACTTCCTCCATGCAGCTGCAGATGCAACCAGATGACACGCTCTCTGCTCTGAGTTCAGCATCTGTGTTTTCAGGTGGAGCTTGTTCAGTAACCACCAAGGGAGATGTCTTACCTTCCCAAGCAAATGCTAAGCTTCCGGAGGTACTATCCACAATTCAAAGCATGTTCCTACTTTCCCCAGCCCACAAGGAACATAATGCCTTCACAGTGCAGGCATTTCATAAATATTTGATGAACTAGTTAATTAATGAATTAACCTGCCTTAGTAACTTGTTCCGTTATCTAACTCCCTTCTTACTGAGAGAGATGATCTTCCCCTTGCCTGAGCTAAATCTTCCTGCCTCATTGCAGTCTCCACTTGCTCTGTTCTCGATGGAAATGGAGTGCTTGGCCATCCATCCCTGAGGCACGGCCCTCTCCTCCTAGGTAGAGCCACCTGCCCCATGCCTTGCTTGCCCCACAGACTTCTTTCATAACTGTTTGAGTCTCCTCTCATCCATGGAGCCGGCTCTTATTCTAGGACAGCAAGTGCCTGACCCCCGGGGAAGAACTAAGGGAGAAGCTCCTGGCTCCCAAATCATGTCGCATAAATACAGCATCTTGAGACACACGGTAGAGCTCCCTCTTTTCTGGACCAACCCCCATCCTGTGCTTTCCCCACCCCTTGCCCCCCTCTAAGGTCCACACAAGAAATTATAGCCAGACATATATTTACTCATCTGACAAGCACTTACTGGGCTCTTTCAATTTGCCAGGTATAATAAATACTGCCCTGTAGGGGCTCTCAGACCTCCCAGGGAAGGTGGTACTTAGAACACTGACCTCACTGGCTTGTGATCAGGGCCATGATCAAGTGTGGACCAAATGCTGCAGGGCTGTGCAGGAGGAGAGCAGGCTTCACAGAGGAGGTGGTATGGAGCCAGGTCTGAAAGGATGAAGAGGAGTTTCCCATGAGGCCTCCTCGACTCTAGCTTTGAGCCTTTGTGGGAAGAAAGGCTGGACCAGAACTGGTTCTGCTAAGCCAAAGGAGACACACTGGCTGGCAGATCTGGGTCTGTGCAACAGTTCCATCAAAAAGTCCATGGTGGCCAGAGTACTCAATCTGATCTAAGTTCCCAGCGAAGGGAGGATGGAACCTCCCAGGAAGGTCAGCGGAACCCAACAAGGAATCTCTGGGAAACTTCAGCAATGAGCACTGGGCCATTTCTAGAGTCAGGGATCCAGAGACATCTCATTGGAGATATGCAAGATCCAAACCACTCAGAATATGGGGATAAGACCCCGACCCAGAGAGCAGCTGCAGCCAGAGGTTGGGACGCAGAGATCCAAACCATGACCAGAGTCCCAGAAAAGCTGGCTAGACTGAGGACCTGGACTGGGGCTCATGGTGGAGCCCCCATGGTAGTTATTTCCACCCAGTGCCCAGCTGTGTTCACTAGGCCTGGGCTGAGATTTCGGAGCTGTGGGTGTTCATGGTGAGCTAATGGAGCCCTCATGGTCAGAGTGAAGGGTATGGTGGGAGGTGGCGTTGAGAAGGTCAGGTCAGTAAAGGCCCCTGCTCCATCCCATAGGCCTTGGGGATAATGTCTCTCCACAGTGTCACTTCCTCTAGACCTAGAACTCTTGACCAGGAACTTTCCCAAAGGTCCAAAGGGCTGCCAAGGGTTTTGCCACACCTGGTTGCTTCTCAGGGGCTGCTCCCTACTGAACCCTGAAAATCCTTGGGGTGCAGGGAGAGACTGGGACATACGTATGATGTCACTCACCCCTTTCCCCTCTAGGTTGATCACCCCACCCTCACCTGCTGTGTCCACTCTGGGTGGGGAGGATAAGCTGGGTGGGGAGGATAGCAGGCTTCCAGGAGGGATGGGGCTGGTGCCTGGGAGGAGGCCGGAGGACTGTGGACGGCTTGGTAATTTAATTATTTGACTGCAGAAGGAGATCTCATCTACTGGGTGCTCATCCTTGTTAAGCTAATTGTCTGTCTCCTTCTCTCTCTTCTCCCCCCACTTGCCGGGGAAGTCGCTGTGGCCTAATTGAGTTATCATAAAGATAATGGCTGATGCTCTAGCCAGGGCTGAGAAAGGAGGATCCCTCTTACAGCGGCTCAGGCTCCAGACAGGCACCCACCTCCACCCAGGAGCTGAGATGTGGGCAGTAGGTGGAGGAGGGGGTGGGGAGGCTGAGTGGATGATGCTTAGCCAGATGAGTCTACTCACAGATGACAGGGCTCCCCCTCTGCTCTTTCCTGCCACCCAAGGAGAGCTTATGAATGAGACAAAAGAGTCTCTGATCTGGGCATGTTTGGGGCTTTCTCAACAAGGCAACAAGGTAGCATAAAGAAGAGGTTTTGGACTTGGAGAATAGAGAGACCAGGTTTTAAATCCCACAGTCCCCTCTTATAAGCTGGATGATGGAAGGCAAATGATTGCTCTGAACTCAGTTCTCTCATCTGTGAAATGGAGACAGCTCAGCTCACACCTCATTCTTGGTGGGAGGATTCAACAAGGTGTGGATAAAGCAGCTGAAACAACCAGTGACGGGAGCTTCCACCCTCCTGTCCTAGCACCTGATGGCAATGGAAAGGGATGGGCTGGGTGACAGGGCCTCCGCAGGAGGAGGTGAGGATACAGCAGCCTGGCTGGGGGACAGCCCGAGCACCTGGGCACCTCATCTTTACCCATGCCAGGCCCCCAGACAGCTGGAGATGCAGCTCTGGGATACCACGGTGAGCACAGGGGCAGCGAGGGATGGCAGGCAAGTCAGGGTACAAGCTGAGCAGTGTGTCAGCAAGCAGACAGGAGTCAAGAAGCACAGGAGTCGTCACCATTCAAGTTCCAGGACAAAGCTGAAGGTGATGATGAATGCAGGCCAGCCCAGGCCCTGGAGAGAGAGCAGATTCCAGGCCCGGGTAGGCAAGCGGATGGAAGCCAGGGGATGATGTCAGGGCACCCGGGAGATTCTGCATTTATATATATATAGGAGAACAGGCACCCGTGCCCAGGGGACTCTGACTGCAGCCCACAGGGTTGGGAGGAGCCGGAAGGCCAGGCAGGGGCGGGCGTGCTGCCAGCCAGGCTGGGGCACACGGGGGCCTGACTGCAGCACTCCCCTGCCTTCCCAGTGCCCCCTCTCATCCAGCCCTTCGAGTTCCCGCCTGCCTCCATCGGCCAGCTGCTCTACATCCCCTGTGTGGTGTCCTCGGGGGACATGCCCATCCGCATCACGTGGAGGAAAGACGGGCAGGTGATCATCTCGGGCTCGGGCGTGACCATCGAGAGCAAGGAGTTCATGAGCTCCCTGCAGATCTCCAGCGTCTCCCTCAAGCACAACGGCAACTATACGTGCATCGCCAGCAACGCAGCGGCCACCGTGAGCAGGGAGCGCCAGCTCATTGTGCGTGGTGAGTGGGACAGGCCAGCCCCGTCGGGGGAGCAGGGCCCCAGCTCTGCTGTGGCTGGATACAGGCTCTCTAGATTTCCAGTCTGAATCACAGGCTCAGAGAAAGTTGACTCCAGCAGGGACCTTAAGGATCAAGAAGTTCAAACCTCTTACTCTCCGGGAAACTGAGGATGAGGGGAGGACTCAGTTGGTCACTGGTGATGTCAGAATTGGCGCTCAGAATTCCCAGTGTCCAACCTGATATGACTGGCAAAAGCTCTCAACATCTTGGGTTTCAGAGGTGTCTGCTCCCCAACTTTGTAATGGTCCAGGAGGGTTGACGTTAGCTAGAAGGTGCCTAGAGCCCCAGGAAACCTATCAGGGACCAAGATGATCTGTTCCTCCCCCCACCCCCCTCTTTCTGTAGTGCCCCCTCGATTCGTGGTGCAGCCCAACAACCAGGATGGCATCTATGGCAAGGCTGGTGTGCTCAACTGCTCAGTGGATGGCTACCCCCCACCCAAGGTCATGTGGAAGCATGCCAAAGGTAAGTCCCTGGCCAGCCAGCATCTCTGACACAGCCGGGTGGGGAGGGGAGGATGCTAATGTGACTGAAGCCTAGTCCCTATGCAGGACTCCTGGTCCTAGGTTCTGAGCTCTCAGGGACCCCAGGCTATACCTGAACAGGAGGTCCTTCCCAGCCACCCCCAAGGGTCTATGGACGAGGAACAGCTGGGGTCAAGCTAGTTCTGAATTTCCTGTTGTCCCCATAGATTGACCTCTGCCGTCTTCTCTCCAGCTCTAGAACTCAATCCAGTCCACTTTCCCTATTCCTCCCCAAGTCTCCCCAGCCCACCCTGGGATCCCAGAGCCTCATCGACCCCTGCTCCTCACCTGTCAAACCTATTCTGGGATCTCGGTCCCTCTTGGAACCCGACTTCATCCCAAGGATGCGTTTGGTATCTGACAAAGTCCCACACCAACCTCTTATCCTTACTGTGTCCATGGCTGACTCTGGAGGAAGGGGAGGAGAGACTTGAAGCCCTACCCATCCCCAGCCTTGGAGGGTGGCTGGTCTCTTTCCCAGGCCTGACTGCCTAAGACCAGGCAAGTACCGCACGAGGGATCAGTCTTCCCTTTGCCGTTTGCCAAGTGGCCCAAAGATAACTCTTTCTTCCTCTCCAAGGAATTCAGCCCAAAGGAAGCTCAGTGCTAAGGCGGGCATCAAGCTGAGGCCCCCGAGCCCGTCTCATTCCTCAGATCTGGGGCAGGCTCACCCTCTGTGAGGGTCTTTCCTGTTTCCCAGGAAACAGGAACTGTGTGAGCTCCCAGCCCTTTGGGGATGCTTCAAAACGGCCCTAAATCAGCAAAAGAAAGGTGTCGGGGCTGTTCCTTGAGGCACTGTGATCCCCCCAGCTCACTCCCTGACCCGGCCACCGGCCCTCCTCTCTTCTGCCTCCTTGCAGGGAGCGGGAACCCCCAGCAATACCACCCAGTGCCCCTCACCGGCCGCATCCAGATCCTGCCCAACAGCTCGCTGCTGATCCGCCACGTCCTGGAAGAGGACATCGGCTACTACCTCTGCCAGGCCAGCAACGGCGTGGGCACCGACATCAGCAAGTCCATGTTCCTCACCGTGAAGAGTGAGTTTTGCCCCCGTGAGCCCCTCCTAGCACTCCCTGATCACAGGCCAAGGGCCCATGCCTGCACTCACCCTGCCTCCCCGCCTGGTCTCCATTGCTCCTTCTGGGAGAGGGAAGCAGGAAGGATTCCTAGGCAGAGGTGGGCTTAGGAACTCTGAGGAGGGATTCAAAATCACTCTTATCTGAGACAGTGGCCTCACTGTGAATGGCCCCAGCTCACTCTGCTCTTAACATGATAAACAGGTTAGGTTAAGTCACTAAGTCACGTCTGACTCTTTGTGACCCCATGGACTGTAGCCCACCAGGCTCCTCTGTCCATGGGATTTCCCAGGCAAGAATACTGAAGTGGGCTGCCATGCCCTTCTCCAGGGGATCTTCCCAACCCAGGGATCAAATTCGGGTCTCCTGCATTGCAGGCAGACTCTCTACTCACTCAGCCACTAGGGAAGCATTTCCTATACCAAAGTATCATGTGGCAGCCTATTTATTTTGCTCTGTAGGTTGGCAATTCCATCTGAATAGTCATGTCGAACAATCTTTTTTTTTTTCTGTTATTTAAATGCCTGCTTGTGTATAACCTATTAGTGGCTTAGAAAAGAAGAGAGCATATACACAGTATAGGAGAAAAGCCTGTGGGATCTGGGTTCTGATTCCAGGTCCACCTTTTGATCTTCCTGGCTTTGGGCAAGTGACTTAACATCTTTAAGCTCCTTTCCTCACCTGTGCTAGAGGTTCGTTCCCAGACCACTAGGCTCACAAAATCATTGTGCTTAACCCAGGAAATGATCATGGAAAAGGGAAGACAATTCAGAAAGGGCCAAAAAGCAATACAACTCACCTTAGCTCGGTGCCATACCTCTGGCTTCTAAATCCCCAGACCTAGAGTCAGAATCAATCGCCTTGAAGTCTGGAATAGCCTTGAGTTCTGTTAAGTTACCCACAGACATTCCTACTGGACAAACCTATCCCTTCATGCTGTTAGGGGTCTATACTTATGATTCATGGGGTCGCAAAGAGTCGGACACGACTGAGCGACTGAACTGAACTGACCTAAGAGTCATGTCAGGGCAGTGTCTGAAACAGACCACAGGCCACAGAGAAGAGCAGTTAAACCCTGAGTTTTAGCATCTGGCCAAGCCAGCTGTGAATCTGGGCATAATCACTGTGACCTCTCTGGGTTTTCTTGGGCTCTGTATCTCACGTTCCTGCTGTACAAAAATGAGAGTCACGAGAGCACCTTACCTGTTATATTTTGTATCAAAAGTAGGGCAGATGACGTGTGTAACGCAACCAGTATGGTACCTGGCACCCAGTAGGCCAACAGAGATTCAGCCACCAGTTTTGGTTTTAATGGGAGACCCTCCAGGGTACGTGTAGGAAAGGCTGATGAAAGCAGTGCCCAGTGTACGGTCTGCCCTGCATCTCCCTGGAGGCCCCGCCTTTAAGAGTCATAGTTTCTTTATCGCTTGCCAAACCCATGTTCAGCTCAGCACAAGACGGGGAAGCCCCGGCCATCGATCGATGCTCAGGGAGCTCCGGGCGCCGGAATCCCCGCCCTGGGGAGCTGCTTCCCTCACACTATCAAAAAGCACTTTGTCCTTAATAAAACCAGGCAATCAATCTACATCCCTCAGCCAGGGAGAGGAGAACACTGCTAATTCTGCCTGCGTGAGGTGAGAGGAATAGTAGGCACCTCGCGGAACTAGCCTGGCTCTTTGATCCTTATCTCCCCACTGTCAGCAGGAAAAAAAGAGCTCAAACTCTCAGCCTTTTCTTTTTTTTTTTGGTTTTTGCTCTTTTCCTCTAAGTTAAAGGATTGCACTGGGCAAGCGTGGCTGTATCTTTGGGCCCATGGTTCCTCTGTGTCAATGAGGCAGACGTGGGTGATGGGAGATGTGGTGATCAGGAGGTGGGAGATGTGTGGGGAGAAACAGTTCACATCAGGCTGTCTCTGATGTCCTGGGGTCCTGGGCAAGTCACCTCCCCCCACCCCCCAGACCTGCATTTTTCCGGGCCGTCCATCCTCACTTCACAGCCCAGGCAGGAGCTACAAAAGCGTGTTTTGTAAAAATCCAGGGCAGCCTCATGAGCACGTGCAGCAGCAGATCACACGCTCAGCCACCCACATTCACAGGAGTGTCCACCTCTGGCCCCTCTTCCAAGGGATGCCGGCAGCTCCGCACTCCTTGTCACTTGTGGGCAGAATCTGGCCCTTGATCCTCCCGCCCCCTAGCCTTGTCCTGTTTCAGCCGCTTTGTCACTTGGCTCCGCCTCCTTCCATAGTAAGGCGCACGCACGGGGCTCTCCCTAGGTCTGCGTCCGCCCTGACCCACAAACTCCTCCGGGTTTTTCCCTCTCACTGCGCCTCCCTCATCTGCCGCCCGTGACACAGTCTCTCTGCCCTGCTCATCCAGCCCTCTGCCCTCTCCTCCTCCAAACTCCCCACAGGCTGCTGTTCAGCTGCGCCCCCACGCCCTCTGCACACCTGGGGTCCCCCAAACCATCACCCACAGGTGCTGCCTCAGATGGCCCTTTCTTCACACCCTTTCTCCATCACAGTGCCTCCTTCTCTTTCCACTTCTGCTCTCCCCAGTGACCCGCCAGCCACTCTAAAGGCCCCTACACCACCCCAAAAGCCGGCAGGAGAGGGGGAAGCAGGGGCTGGGGCATTTGAGGTCCAAGGGCAGTCAGTGTGGAGGCTGAGTGTGGCCAGGGCCTCTGCTGGGGGTTGAAGGTCTGACTGCTTTTCAGTGGTGTCCTCAATCATTCACACAGCGCCCGGCTGCCAGAAGAGGCTCCTGTGACCATGGGGCACTGCCGGGGCGTGGGAGGGGGCAGGAAAGGGGCCAAGAGCTCCCAACCTTCTTTGGGAAATTCCGCTGTGCCTCCTGCTGCTTTTCTGTGGGCACATTGCTCCAGGCAACCCACGCTCAGCTCCTCCCGGAGAACATCCTTCCCCCCCGACCCCCACCTCCACCTCCTCTGCCCTCTTCCTCCTTCATTGTCCCTCAACCTCTCCCACCTCCCCACAGGACACAGGTAGATGGGGAAAAACCCCACAGGATCTGAGTGCGTGGGTCACACAAGGGATTGCCAGGGCAAAGCGCCTCCTGGTCATCCCTCAGTCCATCTCAGACAGCCCGCACCAATACTCCCCCACTCACCTGCAGGCTAGCTACGGAAAAACCTGCCATTTGCTAAGTCAATGGCACGGCTTTCCTTGATGCCTCTAACACTCTCAGGAAAATGTTGCCCCTATACGGCTCCACATTGTCAGACCTCACACTCGTGTGACCTGTCAGAGGGCAAACTGAACTTCATCCCTACATTAGCCAAGTAGAAGTAAGAAAGTAATATAGCTAAGGGACATACATCATAAAAAGCATTCACGGGTCAAACTGGACTTTTGTGGTTGGCCTCTGTTGGAAAGTGTCCTCACCATTGACCCTGATGGTTTCCGATGATAACAGAGGCTCTCTGGGCCCTCACTAAATAATCCATAAAACTCTGTGGATTAGAGCACAGACTTTAGAACCAGACAAACCGGGGTTCAAACTCCAACTCTGCCACTTGATGGTTGTGGGATCTTGGACAAGAAATGGTCTCTGTAAGCCCCAGATTCCTCCTCTGTAAGTTTGAAGCTATAATGCCATTTATTCATTGGTGAAATTCAAGTGAGACACGCACTTAGAACATTAAGACAGTACCTGGCGCAAAACTCACATCCAATAATCATTAGCAATCATTAGTTTTAGGTGCTGAAGATCTAGAGATGGATAAAATGGAGATGCTATCCTCAGGCAATTTAGAATCTTGAAGAGGACATAGACATATACCCAAAATAGCTATGGTACATGAAGTGATAGGAAAGTGTGAAAGTGTTAGTCACTCAGTCATGTCTGACTCTTTGTGACCCCCTTGGACTATAGTCCACCAGGTTCCTTTGTCCATGGAATTCTCAAGGCAAAGATTACTGTATTGGGTAGCCATTCCCTTCACCAGGTCTTCCCAACCAGGATCTAACCCGAGTCTCCAACATTGCAGGCAGATTCTTTACCATCTGAGCCACCAGGAAAGCCCATACGTGCCTTAAAAAGCTACAAACAAGGGGATACAAAGAGAATCAGGATCAATTTTAATTCAGGTAGCCATTAAGGGAATATTAAGAAAAGTTCCAAAAAAGGAGCAGTTGCTAAGTAGGACTTGAAGGATGAGAAGGATGCTGACAAGATCCAAAGGAAGCCAAGGTCTTTCCATTCCAGGATGAGGACAAAGTATTGCAAGAGTGTGGAAGGCAGACAAGTCCATGCATTCCAGGTGGAACTTAGGGTTTCTGGTGGAGAGTGAAGGGAGGATAGGCAGGGAGAATACACATGAGGTGCTTGTGGGTTTTGGAAGCAAAAGGTTTTCTTTCTATGCTGTGTTGACTCTTGATATCAGGCACCAAACCAGAGTTGCAGAAGCCCAGGGGTCTGGTGTAGGTTGGGATTCCAGAACTGGTTCTTGGAGAATTCCTTTCCTCAAGGCCCCAGATTTCTAAGAATTTGTTAGAGGAAGCAAAAGGCTTTCCTAGTCTCTGGATACGCTTGTTGGCAACCATCCAGGCCCAGCTGGTCCCCAGTCCTCCCTGACCCCCAGAATGTGGGTGCTGCTGAGGCCATGCGTACCTGAGCATACATCCCAGCCTCAGCACTGTCACAGCACAGCGCTTGACAGTTTACAAAGCCCATACCCAGCCTGTGATGTTGGCGCACAGTAGTCCTTCTCAGGAAAGGAAAGATCCCAGATCAAAGTGACTGAGTGATAAAATCCCAACTGAGACAGGTGCTTGCCTCTGTGGACTCATGTTTTGATAGAGACAGCACAGACCAAGAGATGGAAGACTGGTTGCTGATCCCGGCTCTGTGACTCACTGGCTCTGTATCCACGAGCCATCCTTTCCCTTCTCTGGGCGTCAGTTTCCTCATTTGTACAGTGACCCCTGCACTAGAATCTAGGGCATAGCTGATCCCAGGGTCCCCATCAGCTCAGACAGTCTGTGATTCTAGCTATGTGCATGGTCCTTTTAGGGCACCAGACCACCTCCCAGAACTTGGTTGAAAATAAATGTAATTAACAGATGAAAATACTGCATCCACGGGACTACCTTTTATCTCCCTGTTAAAATGTAAAATGAAACAAGAAAGATAATGACCAAAAGGAGGAGGAGGCAGTCCCCCTCCATCTGACAGTGGGGCAGAAGTAAAGCATCTTCAGAGAGAATGCTTCACCAAGAGGCAGGGACAAAGAAGGGCCGCTTAGTCTGAGGTGCAAGAGCCGGCTGTGTTCTGATGCCACTGCTGCATGGGGCTCAGTCGTCCCTTTGTGCCACAGGTTACCTGACTAGACAGGTTCTGTTACACCCCCAGACTCCCCTCCACTCTGTGAAGGCTCCAGTGATGGGCCCAAGGCAAAGCCCACGGCCGATTAAACCTATAAGGGCTCTTTGTTTGGTCTGGGTTTTGATTTGTTTGTTTAGCAAAATGTCAGACCAATTAAAGCCAGATCCAAGAGCCCTCCAGAGCTCGCAGGCAGCTGCAGAACCACAGAATTCAAGAGGGAGGAGAGGAGGAGCCAAGTGGGGAGAAGGGGGGAGTGGAGGGAGGGGGACCCACCCTGGTGGAAGGAAGTCCCGGGCCTGGGTAGACCAGGTCATCTACCAGCGGTTGACCATTGGTGCAGAGGCTGGGATGCCGAACCTTGGAAAGACAATTGTGTATCCAGTGACCTGAGATGTTCCTAATTTCACATTTGCTCAAAGGTAACTCCTTCTGTTGGGCAGAAGCAGCCCCTCCCTTGGACCTGGTGGCCAGGGCTCCTGGTCTAGAGCTTCTTCTGCCCTCCTCAGCCCCTACCCTTCCCACGGGGCAAGGAACCTATGACCAAAGGGCACGGCTGTCCAGAACCCACTCCTCCCTTTCTCGACCATGCTCCAGGCACCCAGGCTGGAGACGTCCCGTCACCAGGCCAGGCTCCCTCCTACGGCCCCCACGGAACCCTGGTCAGGAGGTCCCAGTCTGAGCACACCCACCCTACGCAGGACCCAGGGAGGCCAAAATGAGTAGCCGTAGCTTAGCAGACAGGAAGATCCTGACCAGGGAGACAAGAGTCCCGACTTCCCGTCCCCATGTGCCCCACTGCTTCCGGATAAACCGGGGTCAGTCCCTCTCTCTCCCTGAGGCTCAGATTGCTCCTCTGTTCAGAGAAGTCATGACCTTCCTCTCCCTTTGCCTCAGCCCCTGAGGCGTTAACAGAGCTCAACAAGTGAGTGATACTTGCTGTGCCAGTGAAGACCCAGTGGGGCGTGTGAGCACAGCTCCAGAACCTACCTTGCAGAAGCCCTTGGTGTTTCAGGGCAGCGGCCACCAACTTCTTTGGCCCCAGGGACCGCTTTCATGGAAGACAGTTTTTCCATGGACTGGGGTGGGGGGTGGTTTCAGAATGATTCGAGCATATTACATTTATTGTACACTTTATTTCCATCATTTTTACATCAGCTCCACCTCAGGTCAGCTGGTCTTAGATCCCAGGGGTTGACGCTCAGTCGTGTCCTACAACTCTTGCAGGCCCATGGACTGTAGCCCCGACTCCTTGCATTCCCTGCCCTTCGTCCCCACCAACCCTCAGGCTCCCGTCTGGGCCTCTCGGGTCTACAGAGACTTGAGACCTGCAAAGTCAAGATTCTGAGAAAACTTCCTCCTGCTCGTGTGATTCACGCCCAGGCCTGCCACTCCCACAGGCAGCAGGTGCCCACCCCAGGGCCAGGTGCTGTCCACAGAGCTGAGAGTGTGATAGGGGTGAGCTCCCCACAGGGCAAGGGCAGTAACGCCCACAACCTCCCACCTCAAGCAGCCCCTCCAGTTCCACGGGGACTGGCTGTGACTGTCCTCCTGGACTCAGCGTAGGGAATTTCTGTCACACACTGGAACCTTGTATTTGCTCCCTAGAGCCGCTGTAACAGAGTTCCACAAACCAGGTAGCTTAAAAGAACAGAATTATATTCTCCCACAGTTCTTGAAGGCTCGAAATTCCAGGTGCCAGTAGGGCTGTGCTGTCTCTGCAGGCTCTAAGGAAACCTGTTTTTCTTGCCTCTGCCGGTGGCTGCCAGCCATCCTTGGCATCGCTCCCTCAGATGGGAGTCTCTGCCTGCATCTCCCTGGGTGTCTTCATGCCAGCTTCCCTCTGTGTGTGTCTCCCCTCTCCTTCTTATAAGGACACCAGTCATAGTGGACTACGGGCCCTTCCTACTCCAGGAAGACATCTCTTTAAAAAATATCTATTTATGTGTATTTACTTGGCTGTGCGGGGTCTTAGCTGTGGCACACAGGGTCTTCCATCTTTGTTGTGGCACACGGGATCTTTAGTTGCAGCATGTGGGATCTAGTTCCCTGACCAGGGATCGAAGTCGGGGACCCCTGCAGTGTGGGAGCCTGGAGTCTGAGCCACTGGACCACCAGGGAAGTCCCAAGACATTACTAATAGCTGATATCTACAAAGATCCTATTTCCAAATAAGGCCATGTTCACAGGTACCAGAGTCTAGGACTCGAGATATCTTTGGGGGGAACATGAGTCAAACCACAACAATCCCCAGGCCCAGTGGTTTAGTGTTCACAGCTGCTTCCTAGAACTCTGGGAGCAGAAGTGCCCTCCTTTTCAGGATGCCACCACTGCCCTTGTCTGAATACACCCAGCCTCCTCACCAAAACTCTTTCTTGGTCGAGCGAGAGCTGACGAACCCAGCCTCCCCTGTGCATTAGCCCTAGAGCAGGGGTCAGCAAATGGCCAGTGGCCGTATCTGGCCAGCTGCCCCTTCTGCTGGAGCACAGCCGTGCCCATCCTTCACACCCTATTACCTGTGGCTGCTTTCAGAGCTACAGGCACTGAATTGAGTCACTGAAACACAGACCTGTGGCCTTCAAAGCTTAGCATATGTGTAAGTACTGTGGGTCTTTTGCAGGAAAGTTTAGGGTATTCACAACAATGACCCCAAAATACTACCTTCTGAGTAATTAAAGAAAGATGGGGCAATGTCTCCTTTTGCCTCTAAAAGGATTCTGATGTTCAGGCTCATTTCAGAGTGGAGTGTTTTCTCATCTCTAAGGTGGGGATAAAAGTACTACCCACCCCCTTGGGTTGGAGCTGGTGGATTTAATGAAATAATTCAAATAGAGCATTAACCAGGGTGCATAGCACATAATGAACAATCAATAAACATCAGCTATTTTCATTATTGCTGTCATTTTCCTGTTATTCTGGGAAGTGTAGAAGACCAAAGGTGAGGGAAAACCAGGTCTCACCCTCACATGAGAAAACTAGCCCCCACCTCCTGACCCCTGACCCTGTGCTTCTGCTTCTCAGCAAGCAGCCAAGAGAGGGACTGACTGATCCATTTTCTGGCTGGAGAAAGCGAGGCCTGGTGAGTTTGAAGGCCTTGGCCGGCCCACCAGGCAGCAGAAACAGGGCTGCAGTCCAAATGTCAAAGGCTCCACGGTTCTCCATGACCCGCACCCCACCCCCTTCAACACACACGCTGTTTGTCAGTTCTGTGCCCCATGCACACGGGCAGTGGATGGCTAGGGTCCCCCCGGCACCTCCCCACCAGCTCTTGGAGCCAAGGCTGATTGCTTCCATGCAATTTGAATTAATCTCATGCTTCAGGTGGAGCTTGGCTAATCAGGGGAGACAAGAAGCCGAAGTGGGTGCAATCAAATTAACAACGCTAGGCCCTGGCTCTTTAAGAAGGAGAAAACAAAGCAGGCACCAGAAGGCACCTCCCCCCACCCCAGCCAGCTCTTCCCTGGGGAAGCCTGACATGGCTGCCAGGGCTGAGCAGAGCTTCTCCCACCCTACCCCACCCTGGGCCGACCACCCCACGCGCCAACAATGCCCCTTTGTGGCAGCTTATCTCACACCGCCAAACAGCCTGTGGTTCTTGTCGGCATCTTGTTAACAAGGAGCAGAGACACAAGCCTTTGCGGGGAGGGGAGGAAGTGGGCTGAGTTGGGGGGAAGGAGGGGCCCACTCACCTCGAATGGGTGAATGGGTGCCTGTATTCCTTTCAGAAACAAAAGGAGATGCGAGCCTCCCAGCTGGGCAGCTCCCTTCTCCCCTGGGGAGGAGGGCCTGCAGAACTCTCTTGAGCCTTCAGGGCATGTGCTGTCCCCTGGAGAAGGAGTCCATCCAGAAAAGCATTTTAACATGTCAGAGAGTGCATCCTTTTTAGCAAAAAAAAAAAAAAAAAAAACTACGGGACTCCTGGAGAGATTTCAGTTAGACTCTCAGAAGGACTTCCTGAAACAGTCAAGTCAGGTCCTTGGGGTTGATGAAGAATACTGTGACTTTGCTGCTCTTCCAACCCTCCTGGCCTTGAGGTCGTCCTCCCTGAGGAGAGGAGGGACCAGAGGGGCATCCACTTGAATGGGGAGAGGAGAACCATCCAGCCCTGTGGTTCTTCCCTCAGACCTTGTGAGTAGCTCCTGAAGCCCCTCTCCCAGGCCATCCACCTGGAAAAACAGAGCAGCCTAACCCCTGGGTGTCCTGGCTCCCAGACCCATCTGCCTCACCCCCAGTTTGGCTGCACTTCTCTTCAGGGACACGGCGGTCTTTGCATGCTCCTTCTGCTCCCCCACCTCCTGCCCTTCTTCAACCAGCGTCACATCAGCGGTAAAATCACAGGTGCCCTGGATCCTGGCTTTGCTGCTCTCTAGCTGTGTGGCCTTGGGCGGTTTACTTCTCTAAGCCTCAGTTTGCCCATCTATAAGTGAAAGTGTTAGACGCTCAGCCGTGTCCAAACTCTGAGACCCCTGCCAGGCTCTTCTGTCCATGGAGTTCTCCAAGCAAGAATACTGAAGGGCATTGCCATTCCCTTCTCCAGGGGATCTTCCCAACTCAGTGATGGAATCGGGGTCTCCTGCATTGTGAGCAGATTCTTTACCATCTGAGTAAAGTGGGAGTAAAAACAGGGTTGTTGTTGTGAGGATTAAATGAGTTAATGCATTTGAAGGAATGCAGAATAGTGTCTAGCAAATAGTAAGCCCTCAATAACGTAAACTTCCAGGATTATCCTGTACTGGTGCCTCAAGCTTCTTTTTTTTTTTTTTAATCTTTAAATACATATTTATTTTATTTATTATTGGCTGCGCCGGGTCTTAGTTGTACCATGCGGGATCTAATTCCCTACCAGGGATCAAACTCAGGCCCCCTGCATTGGGAGTGTGGAGTCTTAGCCACTGGACCGCCAGGGAAGTCCCCCAAGCTTCCCTTTGAAGCGTAGCATTCCACACCCCTTCCCCATTTTATCAGGCTTCTCCCAACAGCTGGTGGCATTCACGTCCTTTTTCTTCCACATCCTCCTTCCCACACGCACTGCTCTTCTCCTCTGGGTATTGGGAACTGAATCTTCCCTCCCTGGTGATTTGGGGACTGTCAGAAACACCAGCTGAGCTCCAATCACCAGCGGAAGAGAGGGAGGGCCACAGAGACAGAGAAGGCCAACTCATCGCCTCCCTGACTCCTGCCCCCAGGCCCGGCCAGCCCTGGACTGGCCCCCTGGCCCCGCCCTCCTCCAGTTCTCAGCTTCCAGCTCTCCCTTTGGAATTCCTCCATGCCATGCCACTCCCACCCAGCTTCCCACTTCTGGGACAAAGCCCACGATGGGAGAACAGCCCACCAGGGCAGCAGGAGAGAAGTCTGGATCAAACCAGAGGAAGGGATGCTGGTGAGCTGTTGGGACTTGGGGCGTCTTCTTGGCACTCCTCAGCTGTGTGACTATTTAGACAAACCACGTCACCTCTCTGAGCTTCCATTGCCTCACTGGTACTCTTGGTGCTAAAATCCCCCAGGCCACCTTCTTGCTCTTAAACTGCAAAGATCAGCCCAACCCAGCTTATGCATGGGACCCCAGAGAAGGGGGAAGCTGGAGGGGCCAAGGAGAGTCCAAGTAGGTGCAGAGTTTATAATCCTCAAAGCAGGGTCCAGGGGCCCTAGGACTCCATCCCCAAGCCTGAGGGGCTGGTCAGAAAGTCTGTGGATGCTGGGGGTGAGAGGAAGCAGAGCTGTCTCCTGGTGTTTTAAAAATCTATCAGCCTCTCACATCAAATTAAAATGTAAATAGCAGCTGGTCTGGGCAGGACCTGGGGGTGACAGGAGCCGGCCTGCGAGTAATTTCACAGACGAGAAGCGGTTCCATCGGATTCTGACAACTGTCTTGTTTCTGAAATTGATTTCCTCTCCCCTCGCCTTGCTGCCCCAGGAGGGCCCTGGAGCGCGGGGAGGGGGTTGAGTCCGCTGCGGTAGGGCGGGGCAGCCAGTGCCTTTCTCCTCGCTGTGGCTCCTGCCAGTAAAGCCCCATCAGGCCCGGGAGGAGGAAATTTGGGAGTTCTGCAAGGCTCTAAGGCCACAGGAGAGGCGCCCAGGGCCTGGGATCCTGCATCCTTCCCACGTATACATGCTAGGTCCTAAGCAGGTGCTTGTACCCCAGAGAGTCTCACAATCAGAGATGAGGACACGGCAGTATGACATGCACCGTGCCAGGAACGCTTGATGCCCATAGGAGGGGTATCTGCAGTGACATGGGTGTCAGGGGAGGGCCTTGGGAGTCATCAGGAAGCCCCTTTGGGTTCTACCAGGGTTTGCCCCAATCTGGCCCAGTGCTGGAGGTTGGCACCAAGGTTGTAAAGTTCTAATCAGACTGGCCCAGCTCCCCCCAGGACCTCCCACAGGACCCCAGGGAAGAACCCACCCTCCCTACCTAAAGCGGTTGTGTGTTCAGGGGCAGCTCACCCACTTGGGTCTCCCTGATGCCCTCAAGCCTGGCCTCTCCCTGTTGCCCAGTCCCCAGAGAATCTCCCACCACACCCTTCTTTGTAAAAAGAAATTAAGTTTCCTTGGCTGTTAATTGAATCACACTGCAGGAAAGCAGAGAAGTTGTATCTCATTAAAGCCTCCTGGGTCCTGCTGGGGCTCTGTGTTGCCTCTGTGGCTGCTATTAGCGCTTGTCATGTAGAACTCAGCCCTGTGTGTGTGCAGCACCCCCCACCCTCCTGCCCATCTCTCGCGTGGACAGTGAGGCTGGTAAGTCTTACTTCTCACGGTCATTGGTGGTAGTGGTGGCTAGTGAGCCATGAGCCAAGAGGCCAGAGCATCCGTCAGATAGCCTGCTCCATCAGGGGTACTGTGGGCATAGGGAGGCCGTGGTACTTGGTCAAGAAATACATTGGGACCCAGGCTTTGGAGCTGGGGAACAATAACAGTACCTACCCCAGATGACTTAATTCATGTAAAGTACTAGAATACTGCCAGCACGCAGTACAAGGACATTCTCAGTAAAAGGCAGCCGTAAAAATGTGTGTGTGTGTGTGTGTGTGTGTGTGTAGAGGGAGGGTACGCTTTTGTAATGCAGGGCTGTGGGTAGATATGTGTTAGGCAATTACATCAGGCTGTTGACATGCAACTGAAAACTACATCAGGTTACACGTGTGTCACACAACCTGTGAGTTTGCAGTAAAAGCATCGAGTGCAGGCTGTGAGGGTGACTGTGTTTGTGACGGTCCATTGGGGGCGTGTTTTTGACATTGTCTGTGTGCAATGCACACATTGCATATATGTGCCCCTCCAGGTGGCTACACCTGAACATCTCTCTCAGGACTTCTCTGGGTCTGCCTTCCACCCAGAAAGCGCTCTGGGGCACAGCCGGGTCTCAGTGCAGTGAGGGTTCAATTGTGTTTACCAGTGCGATTCAGTGGAGCAGAGAGACCTTCTGATCCAGAGCAAGAAGCAAGGGGGAGACCAGGGGACTGGAGAGCAGATGGGGCGGGGCAACTGTCGCCCTGGGCTCCGCTCTGTTAGGGGGCTGCCTCATTAAGTGCAGCAGCCACAAAGGCGGAGGCCCCCAATGTGTGACTCAGGAGGGCATCCAGGACCTGGGAGACCTGGACAGGGCCTGGGAGGAGGGGCGCAGCAGCAGAGTCCTGTCTGTGGTTGACAGGCAGGAAAGAGGAGGCAAGTCCCCTGTTTCTTGCCCAGGACGAGGGGCTGCAGACCCCTATAAGCAAGAAGAGCTTGCCCAGTGAGCCAGACTGCCCACCACCTTTCATCTCTCCTGAAACCTGGACATCCACGGAGGCCCAAAGCATGAGCATCTCTCCAGGTCTCACTGGAATCTTCTCTGTGCTGCCTAGGCGGTCTAGTGTGGGGAGCCGACTGCCTCTGCTGCAGCCCTTTCCCTAAACAGCAAACACCCCTGGAAAACTGCTTCTTGGGCCAAACAAGAAGCCTGCCTTCTCCCTTTGTAAAGAGCTGCTGTTTTCGGCCTCCCTTCAAACTGCATGAAGTCAGTCTTCCTGATCACACTCCAGCTTGTCAATGTCCTCCGTCAAGTAGAGAGCCCAGAACAAGACATGATGCTTCACAAGTGATCTGGAGCTTGCCATTCTATGTTCTGAAGACCTGAGCACTAGTTTTCATGGCATCAGCTCACCTTCCACCATTAGTAACAGAGCTTCATGTGTTAAGAATCATCTCTTCCCTAATATCTCTAATAGTGGAGATTGAAAGTGAAAGTTGTTCAGTCATGTCTGACTCTTTGTGACCCCATGGACTACACAGTCCATGGAATCCTCCAGGCCAGAATACTGGAGTGGGTAGCCTTTCCCGTCTCCAGGCGATCTTCCCAACCCGGGGATTGAACCCAGGTCTCCCACATTGCAGGTAAGTTATTTACCATCTGAGCCACAAGGGAAGCCTAAGAATACTGGAGTGGGTTCAGTTCAGTTCAGTCGCTCAATTGTGTCTGACTCTTTGCAACCCCATGAATCTCAGCATGCCAGGCCTTCTTGTCCATCACCAACTCCCGGAGTTCACTCAGACTCACGTCCATAGAGTCAGTGATGCCATCCAGCCATCTCATCCTCGGTCGTCCCCTTCTCCTCCTGCTCCCAATCCCTCCCAGCATCAGAGTCTTTTCCAATGAGTCAACTCTTCACATGAGGTGGCCAAAGTATTGGAGTTTCAGCTTTAGCATCATTCCTTCCAAAGAAATCCCAGGGCTGATCTCCTTCAGAATGGACTGGTTGGATCTCCTTGCAGTCCAAGGGACTCTCAAGAGTCTTCTCCAACACCACAGTTCAAAAGCATCAATTCTTTGGCACTCAGCTTTCTTCAAAGTCCAACTCTCACATCCATACATGACCACTGGAAAAACCATAGCCTTGACTAGATGAACCTTTGTTGGAAAAGTAATGTCTCTGCTTTTCAATATGCTATCTAGGTTGGTCATAACTTTTCTTCCAAGGAGTAAGGGTCTTAATTTCATGGCTGCAGTCACCATCTGCAGTGATTTTGGAGCCCCCAAAAATAAAGTCTGACACTGTTTCCACTGTTTCCCCATCTATTTCCCATGAAGTGATGGGACCAAATGCCATGATCTTCGTTTTCTGAATGTTGAGCTTTAAGCCAACTTTTTCACTCTCCACTTTCACTTTCATCAAGAGGCTTTTTAGTTCCTCTTCACTTTCTGCCATAAGGGTGGTGTCATCTGCATATCTGAGGTTATTGATATTTCTCCTGGCAATCTTGATTCCAGCTGGTGCTTCTTCTAGTCCAGCGTTTCTCATAATGTACTCTGCATAGAAGTTAAATAAGCAGGGTGACAATATACAGCCTTGACGTACTCCTTTCCCTGTTTGGAACCAGTCTGTTGTTCCATGTCCAGCTCTAACTGTTGCTTCCTGACCTGCATACAGGTTTCTCAAGAGGCAGGTCAGATGGTCTGGTATTCCCATCTCTTTCAGAATTTTCCACAGTTTATTGTGATCCACACAGTCAAAGGCTTTGGCATAGTCAATAAAGCAGAAATAGATGTTTTTCTGGAACTCTCTTGCTTTTTCCATGATCCAGAGGTTGTTGGCAATTTGATCTCTGGTTCCTCTGCCTTTTCTAAAACCAGCTTGAACATCTGGAAGTTCACAGTTCATGTATCGCTGAAGCCTGGCTTGGAGAATTTTGAGCATTACTTTACTAGCATGTGAGATGAGTGCAATTGTGCAGTAGTTTGAGCATTCTTTGGCATTGCCTTTCTTTGTGATTGGAATGAAAACTGACCTTTTCCAGTCCTGTGGCTACTGCTGAGTTTTCCAAATTTTCTGGCATATTGCGTGCAGCACTTTCACAGCATCATCTTTCAGGATTTGAAACAGCTCAACTGGAATTCCATCACCTCCACTAGCTTTGTTGTGATGCTTTCTAAGGCCCACTTGACTTCACATTCCCAGATGTCTGGCTCTAGGTGGTTATCTGAACCATCTAAACCATCGTGGTTATCTGCGTCATGAAGACCTTTTTTGTACAGTTCTTCCATGTATTCTTGCCACCTCTTCTTAATATCTTCTGCTTCTGTTAGGTCCATACCATTTCTGTCCTTTATCGAGCCCATCTTTGCATGAAATATTCCCTTGGTATCTCTAATTTTCTTGAAGAGACCTCTAGTCTTTCCCATTCTATTGTTTTCCTCTGTTTCTTTGCACTGATTGCTGAGGAAGGCTTTCTTATCTCTCCTTGCTATTCTTTGGAACTCTGCATTCAGATGGGTATACCTTTCCTTTTCTCCTTTGCCTTTAGCTCAGTTTCTTCATTTGTAAAAGGAAGGGTCTGTGTAGATCATCTGTGTACTTAGTCACTCAGTTGTGCCCAACTCTGCGACCCCAGGGACTGTAGCCCACCAGGCTCCTCTGTGCATGGGAATTCTCTAGCCAAGACTACTGGAGTGGGTTGCCATTCCCTTCTCAAGGGGATCACCCAACCCAGGGATCGAATCCACATCTCCCACATTGCAGGGTCGTTCTTTACCATCTGAGCCACCAGGGAAGCCCATGGATCATCTATACCCATGCCCTTCAGTAGAAACAAAATGCAAGCTGGCTATATAATTTAAAATCTTCTAGTTGTCACATGTTCAAAAAATAAAAAGAAACAGGTGAGATTCACTGTGATTGTATATTTTATGTAACCCAGTATATCTAAAATATTAACGTGTGATCAACATAAAATTATTAAGGAGCTGTTTTACATTCTTTTTCTTTTCTTCCTGTGTTTTTGAAATCCAGGATACACTTTACATCACAGCACAACCTACTTTGGACCGGCCATGTTTCTAATGGCCAAGAGCCCTGTGGCTAGTGGCTGCTATAGTGACTGCTATCTGGGTTCTGCAATTCTAAGACTTTGTGATTCTGTAAAATAGCTGGCAAGTGACATCTTAAGGTGTGCATGTATTTATCTGATGCCTTTCTCAGAACAGGAGAGGGACATGAGACCCTTAGGGTGGGAACAGTATCCAGGTTTCTTGAGGAGTTGCTACATGGCAAGCACTTCATATATACAAACCCTGATTGATTGCCCCCATAACAGCTCTGCGGGATTAACACCCTTGTCTCCACATCACAGATGGTGAGTCTGAGGCTTGGAGAAGTCAAGTTGCCTGTGTTAAAGACCTCATAGCTGGGTAGAAATGCATCCACTTGGCCCCTGAGCTCTTCAAGCTGGGGGAGTCCACAGAAACAGTCTCTTCTTCTTGACAGACGGGCTCCCCTGAACCTGCCCTGAGCTGTGGGGCTCTGAGAACACTGGGGCTGTTGTGTGCTGCTCTTTGCCATAACAATGGTGAAGAGAGCCCACCCCTGACCGCAGGTGCCGTTAATGCTCAGGGCTGAAGGACCAGTTAGGCTCTTGAGGTCTTGTTGTCTCTGATTGTCTCTGTGTCTGTCTCTTAACAAGCCTGCATGGGAAGACTCTGTGAGGCAGGACTGGCATGTATGGACGCACAGGCTGTGCACTGCTCAAAGGTGCATAGCCTAAGGGACAGGTAGAGTCTGGAACCCAGTTCCTACTCTGCTGGCCAAGCTGTGGCTCCTGGCACCATGGGGCAACCAGCCAGAGGAATGCCTTTGTAATTCACATACAGGCCCTGGACAGGCGGGTGCAGCCCCACCTGGAGAGCAACACACACACACACACGCACACACACAGACACACACACAGACACACACAGACACACACACACAGACACACAGACACACACACACAGACACACAGACACACACGCCTTGTCATGAACATCCCCTGGCCTCCTCTTCAGTTTCAGCAGCAGCTTCTTGATAGCAGGGATTCCCCTTGCCTAGGGGCTAGGCCCTCTTGCCTAAGGGGCTGAGCCTCTCAGGGCTCAGGCCTCCCAGGGGTGCCAGGTCACAGGCTCTGGCCATTCACGTCTGAGAAGCAGAAACAGCCCTAAGGCCCCTCCCCACCCCCACATCCCGGCATTTTAATCCTTCAGGAAAAATGGAGGCTTCTGCAATGCAAGGCCCGACTTGTTGATGTAAAATCTTACTCTATATTCCACCCAGGTTTATACGAGTGAATTATGCAAATCTTTGATGGAAAAATATTCCTCCGCACATCCTTGAGAGTGTAAAACCTTAGTCAATAATTCATACTCGCATGTCTCTGACTGCAGGCTTTTTCTTCATTATAACTTGCACCTCGTTATTTGTCTTCCGAGTTTTATTGTATATCTTGGTGTAATGCCGTGCATTATAAAATTTATCTGCTTCATTATTTGATGAGCCAGGGCTGAGGATTGTGCTAAGATGTTGGTGTAGGGGCCGGGGGACCAGGACTGCCTTCAGGATCCAGCCCCATGTGAGAGAAGGTAGAGGAGGCGGCTGGCTGCATGGTGACTTCAGGGGCCACCTGAAACCACCCTTCACCCCCCACACTGGTTCCAGATGTCCCCTCATGCACTGACTAGCATCCCAGGTCACACCATTACAGCGCCTTGCCTTCATTTCTTTCTCCAAAGGCTTGCGTGTCCTTAGAAGTCAGATGACCCTGGAGAGTATGCTGGCAAGAATGTTGTCTGAGTAGGTGTTTAAAACTGGAGAGGAAGGAATTCCCTGATGGTCCAGTGGTTAGGACTCTGAGCTTCCACTGCAGGGGTCCTGGGTTCCATCCCTGGTCAGAGAACTAAGATCCTGCATGCCCAGCCAAAAAAAAAAAAAAAACTGGAGGGCAGAGAACTCCTGAGGATGCTAGGAGGGAAAGGAAGGGGCAGCCACTGCAGTGGATCAGGGATGCAGTACCCAGAGGGGAGTCCGCAGGGTGAGGAGCATAAAGAGAGAGAAGACAGGTTCCTCGTGTGCCATAACCCAAGCAGGCCAGTGAGGGGAGGATGCTCAGTGTGAGCAGAGGGCCTCCCCTAATGGCAGGGGTGGAGAATGCAGCGCCCCCTAATGTGCTCTAGCGTGGCTCATGGGTCCTCCTAGGAAGAGAGTCCTGGGGACTTGTACTCTAAGAAGCAAGGTCTCCTGGGAAATTGGTGAGGAAATGGCAAGGACAGGGACGGTCCTCCAGCTGTATTGGATCTCCTACCTCTCTGGGAACTGCCCTGCACATCGTTGCCTCTGGGCCTTTGTTCCAGCAGTTTCCACCCCCAAGGGTTCCCTTGCCTCTGCTCTCCCCATTTGTATCACTGCACGTCAGACGGTGAGCAGTTCTCCTAGCACAGTGCTTAGCAACCTTTCCTGGAGCTGCTGTTGTGCTGTCTGTTCTCACCACTGCAGCGAAGCTCCCAGAGGTCAGGTTCGTCCCGCTCACCATAGCTCCAAAACCCAGTGTAGCCCTGTTGCCTAGTAGGTGCACCATCAGTGTTTGTTGAATGGCTGGGTGATGCCCTTGCAGATGCTCCTTCGTCAAAATCAATTTCTCCTAATACCTCCCTGAAAAACTCAGGTTTTCTTCATGTTCATGTTGCTTAAGCAGGTCTCTACCTCTGCCCCCCTTACCCCCTCCTCCCAGGAGACAAGGATCCTGGGGCCGAGACCGTCTTTCCCTCTGCCCCACCTTCCTCCTGCTGCTGATGCTCAGGCTCAGAGGAGGGTCAAGAATGAGAGGCCTCTGCTCACGGTAGTGGGAGGCTCTCCTGATGGCCAGCCAGGGCCTTGATTGTTTCATGACGATTATTTTCAGGTCAGTGGTGACGGGTGGAGTGGGGGAACCTCTTAATGCGCTTGTAGGATTTAATTATGATGCTGCTGGCCAGGGTTTTCTGTTGCATTTTGTTGGGAAGAACTGGGGAGTTTCTCAGCTGCCTGGGAGGGCCCTGCTGTCTAGAAGCAGGGGCTAAACCAGCTGACCTCTGTGAGAGCTTGAGCCAAGGACACAAGGCAGAGACCTCAGGCATGTCATCTGGGGTCACAGGCCTCCCTGTCGAAGGTGCGTGGATCCAGTTCAAGGGATCCATGAATTGGGGCTGGGGTAAAATGGCATTTGTTTTTCACTAACTTCTAACTGAAATTTTGTACTTCCATTCTGAACCATAAGCAACAAACCACAGTGGTAGCGGCACCTGTGACTGTCATTAATAGGTATTTTTGCATCACAGCTGTGGCAGATATCTGAAAATATCATTCATACTCATCACTGTTATGAAATTGTTCTAATATAACTCACCACTAGAACTTATTTCATAAAGAATAGTGAAGAATATATATTATGTGATGAACTATATCAAAAGTTTGCTTTTGAATGTTATTTGTATAACCATACTTTGGTGTATCTGGTTTCCTTTGTCATTTTATGTATGATATACATTTCAAAGGATTCTGTTTATTGCCTTAAAGTGAATGAATGAATAGACAGATAGACTGATTTGAGAAGGGGTCCATGGAATATCAGAACCCCTGATGAAGACAGAGGCTGCTCAGGTCATGGGTGGGCGGGGAGAAGGGGACAGGCAGTGAGGTTTTCTGTACCCACCTCCAACCATTATTAGACCCTCTCCCTAGGGCAGATGGGGCTTCTCTAGAGGCTCAGTGGTAAAGAATCCAGCTGCCAATGCAGGAGACTCTGGTTCCATCTCTGGGCTGGGAAGGTCCCCTGGAGAGGGAAATGGCAACCCACTCCAGTATTCTTGCCTGGGAAGTCCCATGGACAGATGAGCCTGGCGGGCTACAGTTTGTGGGGTTGCAGAACAGTCAGACACCACTGAGCAGCTAAACAACAATCCGTGGATGACGTGCTCCTGGGAGAGCGGCAGCCACGGGGTCGGGGCAGCCACGGGGTGGGGTCATTCAAGGGGCGGGTCATCCAGGGAGCAGGGCAGCCAGGGGGCGGGGCAGCCAGGGGGCGGGGCAGCCAGTGGCGGGGCCTCTGCGCAGGGCAAGTGCCCTCCCAGGGCTGGCTTTCCCCACTCACTGGGACCTCCTGCACCTCCTTCCTTCCCCAGTCCCAGCCATGATCACCTCCCACCCCAACACCACCATCGCCATCAAGGGCCACGCCAAGGAGCTCAACTGCACAGCACGAGGCGAGCGGCCCATCATTATACGATGGGAGAAAGGGGACACGGTCATCGACCCCGACCGCGTCATGCGGTATGCCATCGCCACCAAGGACAACGGCGATGAGGTTGTCTCCACGCTGAAGGTAAGCACCCATGCCCGTCTCAGGGGGAACCCAACTCTCAGAAAGTGGGGAGCCCACAGCTATTGCATCTGAATCCAAAAGAAGTAAACAGGAGTCTGGGAGCCCCACCCCGAAAAATACCTCTCCTTTCCTACCTATTTCCCTCCTTCACCCACCAGCCAACGCCTTGAGCCTCATCCTGTCTCCTTTCTGACAACTCTGCACTTTAAATGTATGGGATCCTCAGCCACGCCCTCCCTCTCCCCTCCTTCCTGGACCCCTGGGATCCTCCCTCCATCCTGGGACCCCTCAGCGCCCCCTCTCTCATGGACCCCCAGCCTCCCCGCCTCCTAGAACCCCTTGACCTCTCCCTGCCCAGACTCTTCCACACTTCCATCCATTGAACTTTCTGGGAAGAGGTTTGCTCTTGACAAACCCTGGGTGGGTCCCCTCCGAGAAGAAGGTGGTCTTGCTGATCCCCCACTAGATGGGCCCCCTTCAGCAGATGGGCTGTAAAAGACTCTCCTCATTCCTTCCTCTCTCCGTACCTTCCGCCCTTCTGCCTGCCTCCCAGCTCAAGCCTGCTGACCGTGGGGACTCTGTGTTCTTCAGCTGCCATGCCATCAACTCATATGGGGAGGACCGGGGCCTGATCCAGCTCACTGTGCAAGGTACCCACCTGCCCCACGGCCCAGCCCCCTCCTCTGGGCCCCGGTGCTCATTGCCAACTCCCCGCAAGAGTGGGGGACACTCCACACCCAGGGGAGGTGACAGGAAACAGCTCTGGAAAAAAGCCTCAGTCCACTCTCCCTCTTGCCCAGAGTGGTGCCATAGGGTCCTTCCAGGACACTGCAGACAGCGAGGTCTGTGATGGCTGTAGCCCCCATGGAGCACACTGTTGCCCCCAGAAGTGGGGGACCTGGCTTTGTGGGCCGGGACCCTGGGGGAGGTGTGAGGAGGGAAAGTCGAGATGGAAAACCTGGGAGCTCTGCATGGAGGGAACCAGGCCATCAGCTGTGAGGGGTCCCTCCAGAAGGGGCTGAGGAAGAGAGGGGAACAGAGCGGAGACCCAGCACGCCCGCCTCTGCCTCTGCGCCCTGCTGCCAAGCCCCTCCACCCTCATGCTGCCTTGCCCAAACTCCAGGGCTCAGGACCCTCAGACAGACCCTTGTGTCACCAGTCCTCCCAGCACAGATCCCTTGATCTCTGCAGAGGGTCAGCAGGAGGCTGAGCTCTCTGCTGCCATCCTCACCCCTGCCCCCTCCCTTGCCACTCCCCAGAGCCCCCTGACCCCCCAGAGCTGGAAATCCGAGAAGTGAAGGCCCGGAGCATGAACCTGCGCTGGACCCAGCGATTCGACGGGAACAGCATTATCACAGGCTTTGATATTGAGTACAAGAACAAAACAGGTAGGTGAGGGCTCGGCCCACCATGGCGCCTTGCACCACCTGCCTGGACAGTGTCCTTCCAGTGGGACGGCCCCTGGCTGTCAGGGCTGCCCATCTCAGACAGACACACAAGCCCTGTGTCTTCCAAAGGGAGGGACATTGGTCGGGTTAGGAAACCAGGGGGCAGATGGAAGGACCTCTCCAGTTGATAGGGAGGAAATGTCAGTCCATTCTTCCCAGGACTGACCCTGGGCAGATCCATAGGGTGGTCTCATTTAAAGCAACTTAAAAGGCCCTGAGCCAGGAGCTACTGGCTGTATCTGTGGGGTCAGAGACATCACAATTTCACTGGATCATCTAGGCACTCCGGGTTTGGGATGATGGGGTTGCTTGGGAGTCAGAGAAGCTGGTCTTTTCCCAAGAATGAGTCACTGGGGAGGTAGGAGTCCCTGGAAAGTTTAGATCTAAGTTTCTTCTTAGAAGCCCTCCAAAACCCCTCCCTTGGGACTCTATTAATAGCTTCTAAGAGGTTGCCTTCTACTGTGAAGCCACTTAGAGCAAAGTGAACAATGGACCTCTGTGTCTCTGGGGAAACCAGGGACCCACAATCAAGTGGCAAGAATGGCAAGGAGGGGACAGATGACCTGGATAAGAGGCCAAGCCGTAGGTGATCACGTTTGTATCTGTGTGACTATTTCTAAAAGGTACAAGCGACAGGGGTCTGCCCCAGAAAGGGCCTCAGGGTGGCTTCAGTGCAGGTGAGAGAAGGAGAAACATACCCCTCCTCTTGGGTCCTTTCATACTTTCAGAATTCAAGACCATAAGCCCATATAAGCCTTTCAAAATAATTTTAAAATAAAACACAGAAAGCAAATCCAGAAAACTGAAGCCTCCCCAACCGCCCTTCTCCCACCAACTCCAACTCATCTTCCAGGCCTCAGCATAGATCCAAGGTTTTGTTTCCTCAAAAGCCTTCCAGACCCTTCCTCTCCTCCTTAGCACAGCACACAGTCATTGGCTGGCTGACTGTCCGCTCCACCAAAGTGTTAGCCCCAGGATGGCATGCACAGCTGTGTTTACCTCTTGAGAAGCCGCTCCGTCCAGGGCACTGGGTTCATCATTCCTGATGCAGGTTTCTACAGGAAGGAGCCCTTCCCTCAGAAGATTACAGTCTAATTGGGGAGAAAAGTCAGCTCAGAGCCAGACCTCCCTAGGTCACTGTCAGTGCAGAAGGAGGGCCACAGAGGGAAGGGGGCGCTGCACAACAGGGGTCGTCAGAGCAGCATCTCTCCCGTCCTTGCAGACGCTGCCTTGATTTGGGAGAAGATGGGGAGCTAACAGGGCCTAGACTCAGGGAGAGGGACAGGGCCGAACCCCAGCAAGTGCAGGGCACTCCGGGGAGTGGAGGGTCTGGCAGAGGGTTCACAGACCCACTGGCGCTAGTGGTGAGGAATCCGCCTGCCAGTGCAGGAGACGTGGGTTCGATCCCTGGGTCAGGAGGATCCCCTGGAGGAGGAAACGGCAACCCACTCTAGTATTCTTGCCTGGAGAATCCTATGGACAGAACAGCCTGGCAGGCTACAGTCCAAGGGGCCACAGAGAGGTGGACATGCCTGAATGACTAAGCACACAGACCCAGTTTCTGGGTTTTTAGTCTTATTAGACTAAAAAGTGCTCTGGGCTCCAGGTTGGGAGGGGGCCTGTGGACTAAGCTTTTATTTCCTTGGGGAAGGTCATTGAAAACCACTAGCCATGTCTAAGATCCTAGTGAGAGACTTAAGCACCTTGGCAGGGGTCATCAGGCGTCAGTGGGGAGGAGGGGTGTCCAAGAAGTGAGTGAGCAGGCTGCCACTGTCCTGTAGCTGGGACAGGTGATAAGCAGGGGCTGGGCAGTGGTGCAGGCAGAGGGCACAGAGAGGAGAGGAAGCTCGCTGGGCTCATCTCACATCTCAGGGCTTCCCAAGGCTGGATACAAGCTTCCTAGGAGCCAGACAAGAAAGGGCAGGTCTGTCCATAGCCAGCATCTCCCTGCCTGGTTGATGTAGCTGGCAGGGCTCCGTTCCTGTTGGGGGAGTGGATGCCCAGGCTGTCACTCGGGCCCCTCCCCTACTGCTCATTGGGACTGCCTCCCTGCCCTCCTCCCCCATGCTGCCCCATTGCCCACCGTCCCCCTCCTCCACTGACCACCTTCTAATGTGTGGAAACCTTTCCTGGGGCGCTGCTCAGCCAGGCAAAACTGAGAACATCACACATCTGGAGAGCTGTGCAGAGGAGAGATGGGCAGGGAAGATGCTATTTTCAGAGCTCATCCACATCTTCCCCCAACCCTGTCTGGCTCTCCTGAAAGAGAAGGAACCATCATACCCACCCCAGCACTGGGGTACCAGGATGGACAGAAGGGAGAGGGGAGGGTAATGAAACTCAGCCTCAGACTCTCCCATCCACAGGAGCTTTGCACCTGTAAAAAAAAAAAAAAAAATCACAGGATCAAGAGCCCAGAGAAGCTGGGCTGGTCCTTTCTCCGGTCTTCAAGTTGGCCTACTCTGGGCCATGCCACTCAGACAGGCATCTGTGCTGGTATCGAGGAAAAGGAGTCCCATGGGAACTGGTGAGCGTTACCACTGGAGTCAGGCAGAGGCCGTGAACACAGCATCGCTTCCTCATCTGAGAGGTGGAAATAGAATGCCTGTCTTGTGGGATTGTCTTGAGGACTGAAGAGAAAGCAGCTAGCATGGGGCCGTAGTTCCTCTCCCCCTTCTAACTGAAATAGCTCGTGTGGCAATTTATAGTCCTGTGGGACTTGCAGGCTGAAATGTGTGTCTGTCAGTCAGCAGCATGTACTGAGTGCCAGTAATTCTGTAGCAGAGTCATGCTTCAGCCATGTGGTAGAAAAGAGAAAGAACCAGGAGACAGAGCATTGCCCTTGGAGCTGATAATGCAGCTGCAGTGAGAATATAGAGATGTACACACACTTGAGCGCGCGCGCGCACACACACACACACACACGCACGCAGGTACTTTCAGGACCATTACAAAGCACTCTCCAATCACATGTAATATACCACAAACTAAATTACGTGACAACTGAAAAAGGTATCCTAGGGAACGGATGGGTGACTCAAAGAAAGGAGGGGCGTGTGTGTGCGTGTGTGTGTGTGTGTGTGTCTAAGTAGATCTTCTGCCTGCATGGAGAATAGTAGAACAAGAACAAGTTTCAAAGCAGAAGACTTGGGTTGACCAAGTGTCAGGGTTGTGTGATCTTTAGCAAGCTACTTAAGGTCTTTGTGCATCTCTGTCAGTACAGACAACGGCGCATAATCCAAGGTGGCTGCGAGAAATATGTGAGAGTGAAGATTTATGTGCCCATGCCTAACACAGAGCCTGGCGCACAGGTCCCCGCGCTGTGACTCCTGTCCCTTCCCTCTCCCTCTTGCCCCAGACCGCACCCTCCTGTGGCTGGAACATCTGTCCCTGACCCCCTTTCTTTGTCACAACTGCGTCTTTGCCAGGTTTTCTGCCATGTTGCTCATCATGCTAATTTTCCCAGGGAAATTACCACGTCTGCCCTTTCTAAGCCATCGTGCTCACGCTGACTTCTCCTGGCCCTAGGCAGCAGAGTAATAATACATGAATGCTGAATGATAAATAGCACCGTCCACACAAATCTATCAGACAGCGCTGCGCAGATTTAAAAATGCAGATACCACATTTCGCCCCTGTTTTCCAAGCAAGGAGCAGGGATGGGTTCTTTGAGGATGGCCCTGAAGGCAGCCTCATGGTGGGAGCCATCAGCCATCATGGGCTGAGCCAGCCCCATGCAGCATGGCGTTGTGTGGGAGTGGGGCTGCCAGAGGGTCTGGTGTTGGGATGTGGTGAGTGGTTGCGGTGATCCAGGAAACCCCTTCTTGGTGCAGTGGAGATCACCGCGGTGGGCTCAGAGCTGTGATGCAAGGAGGAAATCAGAGACGCAGGGTGGACTTGTTTCCCCAGCACAGGCAGCTGAATGCTCCAGATGTGGCTTTTGTCCAAACGCTCTCCCTTCCACAGTGAATGTGTCTCCTGAAATACCAAAGCCCCCAGGTCCCCTCCCAGCAAGCAGCCCACTGACTAGAAGGCACTGACATCTCCCCAGCCGCTTCCTTATTTTTTAAGAAGAATATTTTGCATCATAAACCCTTTGATGAAGAAAGGGAGAGAGAGCCCTTAATGAAATATGTTAATCTGGGTAAGCCAGGCTCATATGAAAGGGAATATTAAAAGAGACAATATTCACCAAAGCCAGCTCAGTACTCTGAGAGCTGAAAAGGAAAGGGAAGAAAATAGGGCCACTGATTTCAGCTATTCAGGTCAGAGAGATGGCAGCGATCAAGTTTGGAAAATCAGCGAGAGACCTCCAAATTTGACTCTGATGCATGAGCCTGCAGGGGCTGTGGGGAGAGAGCTGTTTTGTGCCAACATCAAAGGGGATCTGGGAACACAAGGACAAATCCACCTGCAAATCACTGGCAATAGCAGAAAAAAGGGGGCCCCTCTCTGGGACCCCCCAGTCTTCCTATGACTGGCAGCTAGGGAGGAGGCAAGCAAGGGGAAAGCAAAGGGTATTTACTGTGACTGCAAAATGTGGAGGAACCACAAGTCCAACATCCAGGACCACAAAGTGGGCTCTGATCTAAAACCAACAGTAGGTTTTAAGTGCCCAGCGTGTGCCAAGTGGGTGAGATGGGCAAAGTTGTATATAAGGTTCCTGCCTTCAGGGAGCTTCTCTGTGTGTAGACGGAAATAGAATCCAGGGGTGGGAAAAATGTATGGAGTGAGAGGAGAACATAGGATGGAGCCTTGAAGAACTTGAACCACAAGGTAAGAAAGATGTACCTGCAAAGTGAAGAGATAACCCAAGAGATTAGGAAAAGCTAGAAAGTGAAATTCGCTCAGTTGCGTGTGATTCTTTGTGACCCCATTGACTATACAGTCCATGGAGTTTCTCCAGGCCAAAATACTAGAGTGGGTAGCCGTTCTCTTCTCCAGCAGATCTTCCCAACCCAGGAATTGAACCAGAGTCTCCTGCATTTCAGGTGGATTCTTTACCAGCTGAGCTACCAGGGACTCCCTAGGAAAAGCTAGAGACAGTTTTAATAGGCACCCAAGAGAAGAGTGTTTGGGGAAGGGACGGGTTTAAGTGTTGAACATACCTGGAAGGCCAAGTGAGAAATCGGACTTGATGACATCAGCGTCACCTGTACAATGGAGACATGGTGCTGACGTCATAGAAAGGTATGAGGAGTAAATGGTGTCATCACTGCACCTGGCACATCACAAGTGCTTGGTAAATATTAGCACCTCTTTTTTTAGCCTCTTAGTTTTCAGACACATCATTTGGGTCTCCTTCCTCTGCCTGCACTCATCAAAAATGAATGCACTGACTCATGATCGCTGTCCCTCTCCTATAAACATGGGCAAATCAAATATGATGTGTGAGCTGGCACCAGTTCCCAGGATGCCACAGAGAGAAGTGAACACCTGTCTCCGCATTACTAACCCATTTCCTCCCAAACCAAAGTAGTACCCTCGGCAGGAAGGAGTCTGCATGTTTGAGACTCTGGCTTAACCTCCCATCCCCAGTGACTTTCGGGCAGTTGGGGTGTTTTGAAAAGACAAGGAGAATAAACAGTTTTTCTGAGCATCCACAGTCTGCCATTTGTGACTTTGGCTCATGAAACCAAAGAATTAAATGCAAAACTGCAGATGGGGAACTGGGCCAGTGCTCTTCACAGATGCCAAGCTGGTGTGGCTGAAAGAGATGTTTCGAAAAGCATCAAGACCTCAATTAGCCAGAACCTGGGGGATGGGATAGTCTCTTTGGGTGAACTGATGCCCCTGGTTTACCAGGCATTAGCTTAAAAAAGAGTCTTCCTAAAAAATTCTGGAATATGCCATCCTCCCTCCCTGATTCAGGGATTAGACTGTAGTGAATATAATTTAATCTTTTCTACTGACAATTTTCAGAATCCTCTACTGTGGATTTAAAAGACATGAAAAATTAGACTGAATAGTCACATCAGGACATGCCCTGGGAAGATTTTTAAGCCTCACTATCAGCTAGTTTCCTTGTGCTTTGCCTTTTTTTTTTGTCTTTTCAAAGCAAAGTGCCAATCATGTAATCTGGTTATGAATTCTGGGTTTGGAAGGTACTAGCTGAGACATTGCTGTAACTGCAACCCCTTCCATTTCTCTCTGGAATCCCCTGGTAGGTGCACAGGAAAAAATGCATTGAATGAATGACTGGGTTCCTCTGGAGATGCAGAATGTTTCCTGTCACAGTATCCCTGAGTGGTATTTATCGGGTATCTTTCACATTCTACAGTTTCGCTAAACATTAGCCCTGGAATGGGCTGCCAGTCCCCCTGGATGAATTGGGAACATGCTCATCGCTTTGTTGGCTTCTGACTCTAGAGATTCAGAGACCATTCTCTTGCTGGTGAGAGAGGAAGGGGTTTGCCTAGGGACTCTGCCACTTGGTTTATTCCCCTCAACAGCCTAGGTTCAAGACCACCACCACACAAATGCGCAGGAAAAAGAAATACAGAAGCACACACAGAGGAGGAGAAAGGGGGATAAGACCTGGCTTCCCCACTTGCACTGGAATCGTGGGTGGAGGTGCTGTCTCACAGTTACAACACATCACTGATGTGGTGTGAGAGACCAGGAAAAGGGCATTGGCCAATGAGACCTTAAGAGATAGCAAGCATTGGTGACCTTGGCAGGGGCCATAGGAAACATCTCACCTGAGGTCTGAGTTTACCAGGCGGCCCTGGGTAGAGAAGGGTTAAGCTTCCTGATTCCCCAAGCAGTGGACTTCCTGTTCCCATCCTCAGGTATCCCTTGATCTCTTGAACTTCATGGAACAGAACAGTTCTCTCTGAAATTCTCTTGCTGCCATCTCTGTAAACAGGACCTCTCTGGGCATCTAGGTTGAGATTAGGATGTTGCTGCTGCTTGAGGCTGGAGAGGGGTCCTGGAGTTTGTCTGGCTGAGGTTAGAAGTGGGTGTCCTCTCTCCAGATTCCTGGGACTTCAAGCAGTCCACACGCAACATCTCCCCAACCATCAACCAGGCCAACATCGTGGACTTGCATCCGGCCTCCGTGTATAGCATCCGCATGTACTCCTTCAACAAGATTGGCCGCAGCGAGCCGAGCAAGGAGCTCACCATCAGCACTGAGGAGGCTGGTGAGCACCTCGCCCTGTCACCCCTGCCCATGGGCTCAGAGATCAGGGACATCTGGGGCCCTCACCCACCCTGTCCATTGGCAGCGGATTTGCAATTAGAAGAAGAGAGGGGGGAGATTCCAAGGTGTGTGTTTGTGTCTCCCTGTGGATCAGGAGACTCTTATGCCTGACCTTTTCCAAATGGGGTTCTAGACGCAATGCTCCCAGGAGCTGTCCATGGTTCTGCTTCCACTCCACTGGCCCCAGCCTGTCTGGCAAGGACAGATCTGCGAAGGATGGGGGTACCAGTGCCCTGGATTATCTCCTGTGACTTTTGTCATGAAGTTTTCCTGAAAATTTAAGAGAGATTTCCCTTATTGTCATTGCAAAATAGAAATTAATACCTAAAAGTACATATACCTGTGCAGTTTACACATAATAATAATAATAAAGCAAAAACTAGTATAACCAACACTCATTATCACTTCCCAGAGGCCTTCTATATACCTCTTCTCAACCACAACCCCATCCTTTCCCCTGAAGTAACAAACATCCCAGCTTCCTTGTTTTCTTTTTCATACATTTCACTAGTATATGTACATATAGCCATACAGTTTAGTTTTGCCTGTTCTAATAGAATGTATGCATGAAATAATACTTCATATATTCTCTTGTGTTTTCCTTGTTGTAGTCTAGATTCTTTTTGTGAGCTTCAGTATAGCTGCATGATTTGGCTATTTTCATTCCCCATCCAAGGAATAGAAACAGTTGCAGAATTACAGACTTAGCAGATGGACAAACTTCTCCCTTTAACTGAAAGGAAAAAAAAAAAGCCAAAATGTTTTCCAAAGTGTTGCACCAACTTTCTCTCCCATGGTTAGTGTATAAGAGTTCCTGCCACTTCATATTTTGGTCTGCACTTTGTACTATCAAACTTTAAAAAAAAATTTGCCAACCTGCTGAATGTGGAGTCATACTTAATAGTCATTATTTGCTATGTTTTCAGCAAATTATGGAGAATGAGTAGGAAATTTAAACCCTATGATCATCTTAAGAGGGACTCAAACAGAAGTTCTCTGCTGCCTTAGACAAGCTTTTTCTTTCTCTGCAGCAGCCCTCCAGCTTAAGGATGGGACCGAGGGCATAGGGCTCTTTTCTTCCAAGATGTGACTCATAACATTGTTTCTCCTGACCCCACCCCAGCTCCTGATGGGCCTCCCATGGATGTGACCTTGCAGCCAGTGACCTCACAGAGCATCCAAGTGACCTGGAAGGTAAGCAAAGTCAAAAGCATTTCCCCTAAATGCCTCTCTCCCTTCCCCATCCTTAATCTTCAAATGAAGCCCCAACAGACTTGCTAGTGTCTGGTGTCTTGCAATGCCCATGCCTGTTTATTGCTAAATACGTGAGGTTGAAGGAGTGGAAAGAGAGGAGGATAGAGGAACTGGTCCCCCACCGATCCCCACTCCCTTCTCCACCATGGCTTTCTGATGGAGGCCTGTGCTTGGAGTGGGATGAAGAATTTGTCAGTGTCAAGGAGAGAAGATGATTCTTTTACCATGCTGGTCTGTCCTACAAACCCCACAGGTTGTAATATATCTAGAGCTGGAATTGATTTGTACATTTCAAAGGGGCTCTATGGATAACAGGAGATGAAATGACAGGGTCTCACCCTTGTCTTGGCCCTGTGACTAGAGCTGGGAAGTAGGGTGAAACCATACCCTGTGTTCTCATGGTCAAGACTTCAACAGGGAGCTTGGTCTTTTCTTGATTTCCTCCTCTGTAAAATCAGGATGGAAAAATAACTGCCCTCCCTAACTCTGGGAGAGGGGGAGCGGTAGAGAAAACAAACCATTACGTGCCACAGCCATTTCTAAGGGGAAGAAACTTGCAGATCTAGAAGGTATCCGAAGACTGTCACTGATGGGAAATATTAGAGGCAGTTCCACAGCAGGGCAGAGGAACAGCATAACCTTGAGCATGACTGAGGAACGCTTTCCTGGGAAACCCTGGCCTCATCACCACATCCCTGGCATGGGCGCAGAAGGGCTGCCCATTCTGATGGCTTCCTGCTGCATTTTCCAGTGTTGGGGTGTTTTCTTGCACTAACTTATCTGTTCCTGTGGAATGGACAGAAGAGATATTTCTCCTTCCTATCAGAGGAGGCCACGCAAGGTGACCGCCGTGGTCATTCAAGCCATGCCAGGTGCAGAGCTTCACTGCACATAGTCTGGAGCCATATCGCCCGCAGAAGCCCACTGTCCAGAGGTCAGGAACACAGAGTTTCCTGAGGCCCATTCATGCTCTTCTTCTTGAACAGCAGGGTTTAGGGGGCTACCTCATCTACATCTGGGCTCTGAGGCCAAGGTCATTTTCTGACTCTAACTCCTGGTAGAAAAAGTCCAGGCACTTTAGTCCTCCTCCTGGTCCCTTCATAAAGGTAGGCTTGAGATTCAGAGAGATTCAAAAGGGTCTAGTAGTATTTTCCCTAAAAAAAACTGTATGTTTGGGACCTCCTTGGTGGTCCAGGGGTTAAGACGTCACACCTCCACTGCAAGGGATCCGGGTTCAGTCCGTGATCAAGGAACTAAGATCCCACATGCTGTGTGATGTGGCCAAAAAATTAAACAATTCTTTAAAAAAAAAAAACAAGGGAAAAAAGACTGTATGTCTTGGCATGCACACACACACACACACACACACACAGAGACACACACACAGACACACACTCACACACACATACACACACACACGCATACACGCACACACACACACACACACACGCGGCAGCAGAGCCTGGTTCCTTCCCGCCCCAGAGAAATAACCAGGACAAAAGTGGGACAGAGGCCGGGCAGTTGGTCCTCCCTGGGTACCAGCCCTCCTGGTAGATAGATACCTGGAGCCCTGGTTCCCTCCAGGTTCAGATCTGGTTGCCAGAGCTTCCCTCAGAAACTGGGAGTGAAGCCTGGAGTCTAGACCCCGAGTCTTATCTGCATCCTGACTCTGCATCCATTTCCTAAGAATACTCCAAGGAAGCCTGGAGGAGGAGGTGGGAATGAATAAGTGTGTAAACCTCTGAGACATTTGGCTACAAAGCTCCAACCCGGAGGTCGATAAAAATTTAGAATCAGATTTATTTCTCCAAAGTCTCATAATGAAAAATAAAATTGATTAGAAAGTTAGAACTTCAGAATAAACCAGCCTATCAATAAATTTTGGGGCTGACTTCTCAAGGGAATTTTTTTTAACACCAAGAAACAGATTAATGAAAAATAAAGATTCACTTGAAAGATAAGTCACTTCATTTTAAGACTCTTTCCTTGAGATGGATCACCACTGCTTTATGACATAAATTTGCAATCAGCTCTATTGATTTCTTAATGCTTCAGAGAAATATTGTTAAGATTGATTTAAATCCTGAGTGTGCCTGTTTAAGGGGGTGGGGCTGTACAGGGAGAAGGGAGAGAGAGGGAGGGAGGGAAGATATGTCAAGATTTGTAAAAATGTGTGAATATCTATATGTATGTAGCAAGGTATGCCTGAATGCCTACCCAAGGCCTCTGCCAGTATATGTTGATGTGAATATTGTGGTACAGGCGGCTCTGGGTGTGTAGGTGTGTGTCACTGTGCACTGCTGTATACATCACTGTATATATCTGTATATTGCACAGATGTGTAATACAGTATATGTCAGTGTGAGGACAAGAACACTCTGAAGATATGTTTGTGTCTATAATAAGTGCCTGAGTGTGTGAGTGTGTAGATTATCTGTTGTTTAATCACTAAATCGTGTCTGACTTTGTGAACCAATGGACTGTAGCCTGCCAGGCTCTTCTGTCCATGGGATCTCCCTGGCAAGAATACTGGAGGGGGTTGCCATTTCCTTCTCCAGGGGAATCTTCCCCACCAGGGATTGAACCCTCCTCTCCTGTACTGGCAAGTGGATTCTTTACCACTTAGCCACCTGGGAAGCCTGAGTGTGTAGATACAACACCCACATTCAGAAATTCTCCCTCTTACCAACTAGCAAACAGGACTGTCCAAGTGCAGAGAGAAACATTATTCAGGCATCAGCAAAAAGTCAAGTCAATTAAATACACACACACCTAGTTAGTGAGTTCAAAACAATTAAGTTAAATTTAAAACTTCATTATATTGAGTTAACAGTGAGCTGAAAAATGCAGTTCATTTAAAACATTCATTGAATTTTAAAAAATGAGCTGTTTTACTAACTTAATTGTTTTTGATCACACTATTTTTTAGTACAGTAAAAGGTGGGCTTTTAAATTAACTGCATCGTCTTTAAAACCCTGATTCAAGCTGTTTTTCTATGTACTGGTGTGTGTGCTCTCTCTCAGTATATAGATGGGCATGTCCCCTCTTTAAAGGAGCTGGTTTCTGTTTGTGAGTCTGTATGTTTCTGGCCGTGGGTAGGTGTGTACTGGGATGTTTGCTTTGATGGGTCTGGATGTGTGCGTGCATGGTTCAGATGTAAGGGGACGTATCAAGATCCTCTGTGTGTGTGTGCGATCATAGTGAGAATGTCTGTGTCTCTGTTTCCCTGTTGATGTTTTCTCTCTCAGAACACCTGTGTGTGTGGCTGGTTGTGTATCAGGGTTCCTGCTGGGGGTGAGAGTGTATTTTCCACCCCAAGACTAACGCCAGTGGAGTCTTCTCCCTTGGCCTACCCCCTTGGGATCAGCCCTTCATTCCCGCAGAGCTCCGAGGTCCCCCCGTCACCCTCCTTGTCACTCCATCTCTGTCCCTCCATCCGGAAGCCGGCTTTAGGCCTGGGCTCTCCACGCACCCCAGCCGCTGGCCAGGATGTCAAGGGCAGTCCCGTTCCAAGAGGGGCTGGGCTCGCATCAAAGTCAAGGACTCTTATTTTTTAACTTGTGGTACCATACCATTTTATGTACATAAAACAGATCATTTTAACCATGCTCATAGGTAGAGGTCAGTGGCATTATACACTTACAGCGTTGAGCAGCCGTCACCACTGTCCATCTCTAGAACTTTCTCGTGATCCCAAACAGAAACTCTGCTGGCCCAGCCATCCTAGCCCCCAGTAACCTCTGTTCTACTTTCTGTTTCTATAAATTTGGGAACTCTGGGCACCTCCGAGAAGCGTCATGCAGTATTGCTCCTTTTGTGTCTGGTTTATGTCACTTAATGTATTTTCGAGGTTCATCCATGCTGTAGAGTTTATCAAAGTTTCATTCCTTTTTAAGGCCGAATAATATCACGTTGCATGTATGGACCACATCGTCTGTATCCATTCACCTGTCTGTGCACACTTGGGTTGCTTTTCCTTTGGCCTTGACTTTGGGTGAGATGGGAGCCTTGGAAGGCTTGGGAGCAAGCGAGTGACATGACCTGCCTTTGGGTTTAAGAGCATCCCCTCAGAATGTCACTGTGTCTTGGTCTCCCCCCACCACCCTCCGACCCCACACTCACAGGCACCCAAGAAGGAGCTGCAGAACGGCGTCATCCGTGGCTACCAGATCGGCTACAGAGAAAACAGCCCGGGCAGCAACGGGCAGTACAGCATCGTGGAGATGAAGGCCACTGGGGACAGCGAGGTCTACACCCTGGACAACCTCAAGAAGTTCGCCCAATATGGCGTGGTGGTCCAGGCCTTCAATCGGGCTGGCACGGGGCCCTCATCCAGCGAGATCAATGCCACCACCCTGGAGGACGGTGAGGGCACCAGTAGAGGGTCGTGGGTACAGATCTCAGCTGTGGGCAGAGCCACAGGGCTGCCAGGGAGGGCTGGGGGCCCTTCCCTGCTCCTGGGCCCCATCATCCTGTGGACCCCTCTATCTCCTCTCACCCATTGGCTTCTCAAGGGATGCTTGGTCCATTTAGGCCTCCGGGCCTCTCCATCCGTTGGCTGGCTCTCTATCCATCGCTTTCTAATGCTCTGCCCATCGGTCTCACTATTGAGCTGCTGGTCTGTCTGAGTGCCTGTCTGTGCATCTCTGACTCTCCATCCATGTTCTCCCTCCACCTTTCCCTCCTGCCTCATCCTGGCCTCTCAGCGATCTCTCTCCCCAAGCTCTTTCCTCTACACCCTGGGTCCTGTTTCTCCTCCTATAGGCCCTCCAGGTTGGAAAAGGGGCAGAAGCCAAGTTACCTCTGTACTTCTGAGCTAGAAGCTGCCCACCATCTGTTTTAGGGACCTGAGACGAGGCTGTGGAGTGACAAAGTCCCAAGGTCCGTGGACAGAGGATTTGGAGCCCAGTTTCTAAAACTGAATTCTTTGAGGATTGGAGAGGACTCCAACTTTGAGTGAATGATGGGGCCTGGTTTCTCAGGAGGAGAGGGTTGAGAGGCAGCAGGAGCGTGCCTGCTCTCCAAGCACAGAGAAGAGCCCACTGTTACCTGAGCTTGTGCTAGGAAACGAAAGGAGACATGACCCTTGATACCCACCCCAGGAGATGGAGCCAGGCTGGACACAGCCCTCCAAAGAGCAGAATACATAGAGCTTCCTTAGTGATACCCCAGCCTAAGACCAAGATATGAGATTAAAACCTGTCACTGAGTGTGAGCCTTCCCCCAGCAAAGGGAGAGAACTGACTGCCCTGGAAACATGGTGCCATTGCCCCATGGAATTCTACCATTCTACCCAGAATTCTACCATTAGAGAGTCATTCCTTTTGCTAAGCAGTGTCCTCTCCCTACCTCATTCTCTCTGAAAACGCAGACACCCTTGGGAGGGAGGATGCATCAGAAACACCAGAAGGTTAACATCAGTAGATTAACTCATATCAGTTGTTCTTAACTTTGGCTACAAGTTGGAATTATCTGCGGAGTTTAAACATCCTGATGCCTGGCCTCATCCCCAGAGATTCCCATTTAATTGCTCTGGGGCTCAAGCTAGGCTATGAGAGGGAGCAGATGTCAGTGCACTGAGCCCCTGGGGGAAAGGGAGAACACAGAAGCAGGGAAAGGTGCATAGAATGCAGAGAGGTCCAGAGAAGCACCTGAGCGACACACCATCCGCTCCCTCACCCCCTCCACCAACCCACATCCTCACCAGCCCATCCCCCACCGCCCGCTGCTGGCCACAGGCCTGGCTGGATAGAGGAAGACCAGCCTGTCACCATTAAGTACCAGCGGTGCCATCCCAAGCAGTACTCTGACACAGTGATTCTCAAACCTGAGCGCACATCAGAGGGTTGTAAACAGATTGCTGGGCCCTCCCCCAGAGCTCTGTTTGAGCAGGTCTGGGGTGGGAGCCAAAAATGTGCATGTCTAATAAATTCCTAGGTGATGCTGATGCTGCTTGTGCAAGGAGCACCTGTGAGAACCTGAGCACTAACAGCCAGGTTATTGCCCATAAAAGGACCCAAGACTCACGGAGGTTAAGAACCTGTCCAGAATTGCCCATCTGATGAAGAAGAGCCCAGGTCAAAATCCAGACCTGACCCTGAATCCCATACTCTTTTCTGCTTCACCCTGTTGTTACCCTCTTGCTTGGGAGCGAGGCTGGATGCAAGACCAAACGACATGGATGCAGGATGCTCAGGGAAGTCACCTCCAGGGGGAACAGCTGCCCCAAGTCCACATCAGCACACCTGACCAAACACCATCCTCCAGGGCCATCCCAACCCGGGCAGGCCCACCCTTGCTTCCATCAGGGCCCCACATCCCTTGCTTTTGAGGGGGCTACAGGGGGTCTGGTATCACCAACAGGGAGAGACCAGCATGGGCTGTGGAGACATTTTCCAAACAAAGGAGGAGAGGGGGAAGAAAGTTTCCAGCAGCATTTGCTCAGCAGTTTTTCATACTTAATTAAGGCCCTCGTTAGCCTGTCAGATCCTGATCGTTTCCTGGCAATATTAGCACTCCTCCTGGGGTATTCAAGGGCCCCTGCCTTAGCAATAGTGTCTTTTCCATAATTATATTACCTTCATTTTGTTCGAACGGGCGATCTGTATTAGTTTATTACACTGGGTCCCTAATTACATGGTGCTTATATTTTTACACCTAAGTAATATGAAACAATAATCATTCTCAGAGAGGATCGTTAGGATGATGTATTATCATTTAAATGCTCATAAAAATTAGAGTTGCCTCTTGTGGGGCAATGGGATCTAATTACCTCCCATCCAGCCTGTGCCTCCTTTCTCCCACTCAGAGCGAAGCAGACGTGGCCTTCCCTTTTGCCCCGAGCTCCTCGGAAACCAGTGGAAGTGCCACCAGAGTTGTCCCTGGCCCAGGTGGCTCCTTGGGGCCTGGTGTTGCTCCTGTCTCTCGTCTCAGACGGGCGAGCTGCAGCTGGGCCACCCCCAGAGGCTGGGACTTAGGTGAAGTTCTCAGATGCAGAGGGTTAAAGGCAGGGTGGGCCACCCAGGCTGGTCTTAGTGTTTTCCCTCACCCAGCGCATTTCGGTGTGTTGGGTGCAGGGACAAGGGACAAAAGTGCAGTGATTCCAGAAGTCCTAAAGGTGTCTGAGGGCCCTCTTGTGTCCTGCCTCAGGGTTATTTGAGAGCTTCTTTCCTTCTTTTCCTTCCCTTCAGTTTGGCGCAGGGGCAGGGACACACATGGCTGGCAGCCATCAGGTAAGAGCGCCAGTTACAGATTCCCCCCCAGGGCAGGCTTGGTCTTCCACATTCGGTTACGTGCAGTGGAGGTGGGCTCCCTGGGCTACGGTGCCCACTGGCGAACCCCCAGGGCTATGCCTGGAGTGTGTCACCTTCTTCCCTGAGCACTTACCCAGAATCAGGAACATGCCAGCCAGAGCCCAGGAACCAAGCTGGAAAGATCTCTATTCACCCAGATTTTCAGGGAAGGAGACTGGTTTCCCTTTGCAGCCACCAGCCCAAACTCTCGAGACTCATTGAGTCAGGAGGGCCTCCCACTTGTGTGACCCGAGGTTCCTCTGGCCGGGCTGCAGGGTCCTGCCTGCACGTGCGTGTTGTCCTGTACCTCCCTGACCAGGCCCTTTGGCTCTCCCCTCCACAGTTCCCAGCCAGCCCCCTGAGAACGTCCGGGCCCTGTCCATCACTTCCGACGTGGCTGTCATCTCCTGGTCGGAGCCCCCACGCAGCACTCTCAATGGCGTCCTCAAAGGCTATCGGGTCATCTTCTGGTCCCTCTACGTTGACGGGGGTGAGTCTACTGGGGGTGGTGGCCGGCTCATGGGGTGAGAGGCCAGGGGTTGCTGGAGGCCCACACTTAGAGCTGAGCATCTTCCCGTGGGATGTCAAGCGGAGGTCCAGCCTCTCCCCTGCACCTGTTATTCCCGTGCCAGAGCCAGGGACCAGAGTGAGAGGTGGTGTGCATGGTCACCTTTCTGCTGGGGACAGACACCAGCTGCCCCTGTTCAGCAGGATGTTGGGCAGTGGCTTAAGGGGTGAGAGGGACACATTGGCTTTTCTGATAGAATGTGTTGGTACGAGGACTTTGTGGCCATGTCAGTCAGGAAACAGGTGGTATACTCAAACGGGGCAACTGAGACTTTCATGAAGGTGCTGCATTCGGAGGAGTGTGGAGGGAAGCTAGGGCCCCGGGGACTAGCACCAGCAGGTAGCTGTCACCTCCTAGGACTGAGGGGCAAGAGGAGGAAGCAGGGTCCCTTGGCCAGATGGATGGCGAGGCCTGTGTTCTGTGCAGCTGAGCTGCCCAGGACCTGGAGACGAGCGGGGAAGCATGCACAGTGGAGCTGGGGGAAGGAACGGCAGAGGGAGGAGAGCCAAGACAGTGGCCCAGCCCTTTGGGTGCCTTCCCACGGTAGGGGCCAGCGTAGCCCCGCAGACACAGCAGCCCCTGCCCACTGGTGCAGCAGAGCCCTGGACCAGGAAGTCACACAAGCTAGAGGCCCAGCATCCCAAACTGTGGACGTGAGTTTGCCTCGCCATATCCTGAGCCTTCTGCCACTGGTCGCCTGGCCCGTTCCTTCTCTCCTGGAGGATCTGGGACTCCAGCTCACAGCCAGCCCCCTGGGCCAGCTGTCCTCCCAGGCCCCCACCCAGGTTCTGGTCTGCACAGAGGCACTGCTGATAGGAATTCTCTCTCCCTGCCACGCCTCCACCTTCTCCTCTAGGAGTGCGGAGGCCGGCAGGTCTTCCCGGGCCTTATGCGATGAGATGGCCTCATCTTATCTGTGCTGAGCCACAAAACCGAAGGGTCCTCATTTTCCAGAACTCGCTCCCCCTTTTCGAACCCTGTGGCTCCCCAGTTCAGCCCTCAGGTGAGGAAGGCATCAGCTTCGCTAGTCTCCAAAGGCCCCAGAATTGACGGCCAGGCTGCCCTCCTCTTGCGTCTTTCTCTGGCTCTAATCCTAGACAGGTCCCCTCTGGTTTCTGACCTCCTGGAAAAGGGAAGTCCCACTTCTTGGGCCTCTGAGGCCCTCCTCCACTGACCCAGAGTCCCCTCAGGCTGGGCCTGGAGTCCTCACCCTCTGGACCCTGGCAAACTGTGGCCGTTCTGCGGCTAGGCCCAAGACCAGGCCTCTGCCTGCCCCGGGTCCCTCGCGAGGCGCCAGGGTGGGTTTGCTGGCACTTGTCTTCCACACGGCCTGTCCTCAGCTGGTGTCTGGGGCTGTTTTCTAAAAATTCCCAGTAGTCTCAGGGGGACGGTTGTCAGCGCAGAAGCCTCTTTCCTCCTCCTGAGACCCTGCTGTCCCACGGGATGCTCTCCCTAAGCTCCTCAGTGTCTACAGCAAGTTCTTCGCAGATCCAGGGTGACGGGTCCTCGCTGAGCCCGAGGAAGGCCTGGCCCTCCCGGCCACGGCTGTCACTCCAGCAGCCTCACCTATGTTCTCTCTACGGGTTCTTTGCAGACAAGATGTCCTTGATGTGGGGGGAAGGGAATGGGGACTTAACCATTTACCCTCTCAAGAGTTCAGGGTGCCAGTCCAGGTATGCCCAGCCTGTCACAGGTCACACCACCTGGATCTGTTGCCTGTGAGAGCCAAGAACCCGAGGAGGTGTCTACTTCAAGAGCGGTCACAACCTGAAAGTTGAGAGTTATTAATATTTCGGGTGGGAATTTTCAGGACTTCAAGCCTGGGAGATAGCATCTCAAGTAGCCCTGAGAGAACTGCTCCAAGGAGGTGGGGGGAGGTAATATAGAAGTTTTGCCACAAAGGCCAGGTAGTCTGAAGGTCAAAAGTATTTTTGTGAATGAAAGAAAGCCAGACATTCCAAGTTAAGGAATTTAGCCCTTTTCTGTGTATGGGAAGATGCAAGAGTCTGAACTCAGGGAAATCATTCCTTTCATATGCAGCTCCCTATCCTGCATTTTTTCACATCCTGAGCTCCTCAGTGTTTACTGTAGGGAGTGGCTACAACCTATCTGCCATGTCACCCAGGTATTCTTCTCTTTCCTGAGTGCCCATAGGGCTCAGGGATTCAAGGGTTTGGAGGGCTAGAATGATGATTGTGAAATCCTTCTTTACTGATATGGCAGGAAATACTCCATTTCTCAGAGGTGCTGGGCAGCCAAGAGAAACAGCTGCCAACTGTCCACCTGGCCAAGGCTCCTTCTGGGTTCAAGTCACTCCTGGGGTCCCTCACATGGAGAGAGGGGTGGGTGGAGGACAGGGAAGTGAGGTTCGGAGAGATAGAGAGGTAGAAGTATTTTATAGAGAGAGTATTAAGTTGAATTTGGTACAGGGTTGACTAGGGGCTGAGGCCCAGCTGGCATTTGTGGGTCACCCTGGTTGGGCCACTTGGGGAGAGATACAGCCTAGGAGCAGTGTCGCAAGTCTGCAACCATGACCTTGAGGTGAAAGGTCCCCCTCGTTGCCACCACCATGGAGTCAAGGTCCGAGCCCAGGCTGGTGGAGGGGCAGTGGCTGGGGGACCGTGGCCTGGCCTGGCCAGCCTGGGCCACACTCAGAGGATGCTCATGTCCGGCAGAGTGGGGCGAGATGCAGAACATCACCACGACACGGGAGCGGGTGGAGCTGCGAGGCATGGAGAAGTTCACCAACTACAGCGTGCAGGTGCTGGCCTACACCCAGGCCGGGGATGGCGTGCGCAGCAGTGTGCTCTACATCCAGACCAAGGAGGACGGTGAGTGCGCTCCTCCCACCCAGCCCCGGCACTCGGGGCCAGCTCCCAGGGCTTGTTGCTCCAGCCTTCCACTGCTCACCCCACCCACAGTTAAGGGGGAGAGCAGAGCCCCGTCCTTTCTCCTATCCCTTAATTCTCTATAGAGTGACTCATTGGAAAAGACCATGATGCTGGGAAAGATTGAAGGCAAAAGGAGAGAGGGTGGCAGAGGATGAGATGGTTAGATAGCATCACCAACTCAGTGGACATGAACTTGAGCAAACTCTGGGAGACAGTGAAAGACAAGGAAGCCTGGCATGCTGCAGTCTATGGTGTTTCAAAGTGTCAGACACTACGTAGCAACTGAACAACAAGGGTGACTGAGAATTCTGGGAGCGCTGCTTTGGAAGAGTACAGCTTACCACAGGTGGTGGTGAAGTGCCCCAGGACTCATGCCTAAACATACAAGCCACCATAACCCTTTCCCCCTGCAGCACTGGGGTCAGAGGCTAGACACAGCCTCTCCTCCCACCCCCATCCCAAGAGCATCCTCTTTGTGGCATCTGCTCCCCTGCAGGGTTCAGCATGGTCTTCTCTGGATACAGATGGTTGGGGATGCCAGGAATGGGAACATCACCCAGGTTAGGGACTTGGTGATCATGCTACAGAGGCCCCAGAGTGAATGGGCCAGGCCCTAGACTCTGATGGGTGTGTGATTGGGGGGGACACTCTCAGGACTGGGATGTGCCTGCATTTGGATCTGTGATCTCAAAGCCCCGCCCCTGGAAGAAAAGGGAGATAAGGAGCCAAACCCCCAGGGTAGAGTGATTTAGCCAGATGGGGAGAGGCTGGGAGCTGAGTCAGCCCAGGAGGGATCAGGTCCAGACAAGGGTCAGACTTCCCACCCAGGTCAGAGTTGTACCCCTCAAGGGGCCTCACTGGGGAGAGGAGGTACCATATGTGACCCTTTGCAGCTCTGGGCTCCTCTTCCACTTCCTTCCTCACCCCACCAACCCCAACACTTAGTTGATTCTAATTCTCCTTAGCCAGGTGCAATGTGGTTAAAGAGTCAATTGATATGACATGCCTTGCATCCAGTGGGTGCTTCATAAACAGTAACGAAGGCTGGCATTTTGGTCTCTTTCCAATTCAGCCTTGGTTTTTTCAAAGGATACAGAGACCTGTGGTCCTGTGGTCTAGGTCCTATTTGGCAGAAGGAGCTGGAGGGGTGAGAGGAGTTACAGAGGGGCAGCTCAGGCTGGGAGTGATAGTGGACCTCTCCCAGTGCAGACCAGCTTGGTGACTTGGTGACGGGACTAGCTGTGATTAATGCTCCCCACTCTCCCTCAGTCCCTCCCTTTCCACCAGATCAGCCCCCTCCCCCCACTTAAGCTCTTAGCAATTAAATATTTACCAACCTGCCTGCCCTACTTTTCCTGTCATTAATCCCCGCATCAAGGTTTCCTGGGACAGCTCCAGGCAGAGCCACCTGCTCTTGTGTGGAGACCTACCGGGGATGGTGCTCGGAGCCTGCCCCCTTTCAAGGGCCTCAGGGACACACATACACACTGGCACCTTCTGGCCTCTAGAAATCAATCACCCAGACCTCCAGACTTTCTTGCATCCTATTCTGATGCAAGGGGCTGCCCAGGAGGCTCAGTGGAAAAAGAATCCACCTGCCAATCAAGAGACTTGGGTTCAATCCCCAGGTCAGGAAGATCCCCTGGAGAAGGAAATAGCAACCCACTCTGGTAATCTTGCTTGGGAAATTCCAGGGACAGAGGAGCCTGGTGGGCTATGGTTCACGGGGTTGCGGAAGAGTTGGACATGACTTAGTGACTAAATAACCATGACAATTCCAAAGGCCTGAGTTAGAAGCATCTCCACGTGTTTGACTGACCAAGGTGAGACCCAGGAGGGAACCCAAAGTCGAGGAGCATAACCCTCCCTCCAAGAAGCTGTCCCCCCCACCCCAGAGCTGCCTATGGAGTCACAGGGGCACACACAGCAGGGGCCAGGCTCCTAAGGTGGCAGCTTCATGGGGTGGGGGGAGCAGATATGGGTACCCCAGCCCTGCCACTTGTTGGCAAGACACTAACCTCTCTGCCCCTCAGTTTCCTCATGATAAAACCTGTCAGCTGGTTCGCCTCATCTAGATGTAAGAAACAGCCTAACCATAGAATCCTTTCTAAAATGTCAGGTGCTGGCAAATGGTAGTTGGTTTACCCAGAGCTGGCAATGAAATGACTACTTCCGGTGGACCCAGGTGCCCTTGGGGGAAGCCTAAGCCGAAAGGAACCCACTGTCAGATGAGATCTCATCCAGGACAATGGTCATAACTTGACATGTGTGTGATATGCCATCATAAGCGTGATTTAACTTTCCAGCACCTGGCTTCCTGGGTGGCAAAGAATGGTAATGGTAAAGAATTTGCCTCCCGGTGTAAGAGATGCAGGTTTGATTCCTGGGTTGGGAAGATCCCCTGGAGGAGGAAGTGGCAGCCCACTCCAGTATTCTTGCCAGGAGAATCCCATGGACAGAGGAGCCTGGCGGGCTACAGTCCATGGAGTTGCAAAGAGTCAGACACGACTCACATCTGAGCAGCAGCAGCAACCTTCCAATAGCCCTTTGGGGAGGGTATTATTTCCATTTTAGAGATGAGAAAACGGAGGCCTTGAGAGCTAAAACAACTTGCTGCAGGTCACAAAACTGACGGGTGGCAAAGGAGAGCTTTCCTGCCTCCCCAGCCTCTAACTTTCCATCATACCATTTGTGTCAGTTAGGAAGCTTCTGGTTGTGAGTAAGGCAACTAAAAAAAGATTGACGCAATAAGCACATTTATTATCGCACATAACAAGAAGTCTCGAGTAGGGCAGCTCTGGGGTTGGGTAACTCACTGGTTCCCATCTTTTCTGCTCTGCCATCCTCAGCCTGTCAGCTGTTCCTCCCATGATTTCAAGATGCCTGCAGCTCCAGGCATCACGCCAGACAAGACAGAGTTCAGAGAGAAGCAGTCTCTTCCTATGGGCGTGCGTCTCTTGGGAGTAAAAGAAACCTTTCCCAGAAACCCCCTCAGCAGACTTATGCTCATTTCCCATCAACAACAGCAGGGCAATATGCCTCTCGCGAAGCCAGTCACTGAGAGGAGAATGGAATTATCATGGCTGACTTACTCTAAGCATGATAAATCCTCTGGTGTGGGTGATGGAGACGGCTTTCTCTGAAGGGTGGAGGAGCATGGGTGACCCAAGCAAGAGTGAGACTCTGTTTGCAAGGATTAGGGAGAAATGATGGCAGAGGAGTTGGCAGAGGAGTAGGCAGACGAGCGAGCCCACCCCACCTTTACTGCTCCACTGCTACCAGGTTCTGCAGTTTGTAGGTAGCAGTCATAGTTATTACTCAGCTGACTTGGAAAGCAGACAGATCCATGTTCTAGTTCCAACTCTGCCATGGCACCTTGGACAAATATCCTAATCAGAAGACACTGCAACTTCCCACACACCACCCCCACCAGGCCCCCTCAGGATTTTGCCAAAGGAAAAAAAAATTGACAGGGAATTTAGAGAAAAGCAAGATAAAATGCAAGCATATCAATTCAAGCTCACTTCTTAAGTCCAGATCTCTCAGTCTGAGCTTGGTTTCAGGCTGGCTTGGCTATACTCAGTTCTTTAGCTCGAAACCTCTTGCCTGCTGCTCATCTGCCCTGTGAATACCAGACCTATCTATATGGCCTCAGAGTGCAAAGTTGGGTTTGACTTAGGACCACTTTAAAGGTTTGTAACTGAGGAAGAGGCATGAACTAGATGATAACTCTTGTAGAAGCACTGAGGATTGGTCATGGGAAGGGAATAGGGGATAAGGACCGGGTTGGGAGAGGCCTCTTAGAACCTGTGGGCCTCCAGGAAAAGAAAAGGAAGGTGTGTGGAAGGGCAGCAGCAATGAGGATGAAGGGAGGAGGGGCAGGTTTAGGGAAACATATCAAAGGGTTCCACTTCCAGGAATGGTAGAGAGTGTAACTCCAGTCCACTCTCCTCCTTGTTGATGACACTAGGAAATCTGAATAAAATATTTTTACATACTTGCTTGATGGTAATCAGAGAGCTGGCAGGAAAGTGAAGAGTTACTGGGCCAGGATCCAGGGGAGAATAGAGGCCCAGGAGGTGATCTTGGTATTTGGGACAGCTGCTCCCCCGGGGGATGCTTGCTGAGTCTAGAGGCAGTGACTGAGAAGCTGAGCAGTGCCAGAAAGACATGCACTGGAGGCCAGGGCCTGCTACTGCGCAGACCCTCCTCTGCTCCCCACCCCAGCCTGCTTTGAGCTGAGATCATGAAGGGCAGAACTCTAAAAGTGGACCAAAAGTAAACAGCTCAGCCTCAGATCCTCTCAGTCCTAGAAATTAGAATGAGGTGACCTCAGGTTGCTAGTGTCCCAGAGTGAAGGTGCCTGTTGGACGCAAACATGAATTCTCTCTTTAGGACGATTATATCATCTGAGACCTCAAATTATTTCCACAAACAACTTTGCAAATAGTGTGTCTGGCATACCATAAAAACAATGGGGACAATGTGAATAAACGCCAGCAGAAAAAGACAAAAGCAGCCGCTCTGCAAGAGTTCCAAATGGGTTTCATTAAATTTTAAGAGCATTGGAAGCTGTGAAATAAAAAAATCTAGAAACAAAAACTACTAATATCTGAAATTAAGAACTCACTAGATGGGCTTAATAACAAATTAGACACAGCTAAAGAGATAACTAGTGAACTAGAAGACAGGTCAGAAGATAATATCCAATGAAGCACAAAAGGACGAATGAATGGAAAATAAAAGAGCGAATAAGACATAGAGCAATGATTTCCAACCTTTACTGTGCATACAAATCACTTGAGGAATCATGCTAAAATTTAGATTCTGATTTAGTGGGTCTAGGGTGCAACCTGAGATTCTGCATTTCTAACATGCTCCCAGGAGACACTGCTGCTAGTCCATGGACCACATTCTGAATATCAAGGACATAGAAGATGTGAGAAGATAGCCCAAAGAGGATAAAGAAAATGGACGAGAAGATAAAGCGTCTGCAAACTTTTCAAAGCTGTGAACCATATCAAGCCCAAATGCAAGAAGCTCTACCACCTTCACAAGGAATAACTTAAAGTCCACACCCAGGCTTATCATAATAAAGCTACTGAAAAATAAACAAATAGAGAAAAATCTTAAAAGCCACCAGAGGATGAAAAAACCAGTCACCTTCAAAGGAGCAAAAATAAGACTGTCCGCTAACTTATCAGAAACAGCGGAAGCCAGCAAACAACACAATGAGATATTTAAAGTATGTATGAAAAAAAAAAGTACTTATTAACCTGTGACTTTATACCTTTTAAAAATATTTTTCAAGATTAAGGTGAAATCAAGGCGTTTTCAGACAAAAAAAAAAAAAAAACTGAGAGAACTTATCACCAACATAGCTGCCCTGAAAGAAATACTAAAGGGTATTCTTTAACTAGAAGGAAAAGGATCCCGGATAGGAGCTCAGTGATGTGGGAAGAAAGGAAAGAAGAGCAATTAATGGTGGATATATGGGTAAATTGAAATCAATATTGATTGCATAAAATGATGATGATATAATTACCTTGAAAGGGGTGTCCCAATATTTACAGAATTAAAATATATAACAATGGCATGTAAATTGAGAGACAGTAAATGGAAATTCCAAGTCCTTGCATTATCTGTGAAGAAAAGCCACAGTTACTAGACTTTGGTAAGTCAGAGACTCACATAATCTAAAAGTTATGAAAGTGCATAATAGCAAATAGAAGGGGGAAACAGAGTTTCTTTTAATGCACAGTCCAAAGGAGGGCACAAAGGACAGTAGAAAGTAAAACAGTAGGTGGGCAAGGAGATCCAACCAGTCCATTCTGAAGGAGATCAGCCCTGGGATTTCTTTGGAAGGAATGATGCTAAAGCTGAAACTCCAGTACTTTGGCCACCTCATGCGAAGAATTGACTCATCGGAAAAGACTCTGATGCTGGGAGGGATTGGGGGCAGGAGGAGAAGGGGACGACAGAGGATGAGATGGCTGGATGGCATCATTGACTCGATGGACGTGAGTTTGAGTGAACTCCGGGAGTTGATGATGGACAGGGAGGCCTGGTGTGCTGCGATTCATGGGGTCGCAAAGAGTCGGACATGACTGAGCGACTGAACTGAACTGAACTGGGACAAATAGAAAATAGTCAGTAAGGTGGGATAGTTAAACTCAAATGTATCAGTAGTAAGATAAATTGGCTAAATTCTCCAGTTAAAAGATAAAGACTGCCAGACTGGCTAGCAGTTTAGCAAAACTCAAATATGTGCTGTTTTTAGGAGACATCAAAACATAAAGGTGTAGAAAAGTTAAGCATGGAAAAAGATAAAAGATGTACCATACAAAACTAAGAGAAAACTGGAATATTAATATCAGATATAGTATGCTTTAAGGCAAAAATCATTCTTAGAAGGACACTTTTGTTACGATAAAAGACTTAATTTACCAGGCAAATAAAACAGTTGTAAATTTTTACGAACCTAATAACATAACCTCAAAATACACAAAAACAAAACCCAACAGAACAACAAGGATAAATAGATAAATCTACAATCACGGTGGGAGATTCCAACATATTTCTGTTAATTACTGGTAAGAAGTGTGCAAGGACAGAGAAGACTTGAGCAGGGCAGGTGCCCCAGTGGCCATCCATAGACACCCACCCCCTGCGTCCCAGAACAGCAGAGACCTCTAGCAGAAGTAAATGGCAAGGCTGTAGTAGTGAGGAATGGCAGAGTCAAGGATGACTGCCAGCTTCTGGGCTCAGGCCCCTGGATGGATGATGCTGTTTCTAATTATTTTATTTAACCTAGAATTGTTGACCACTTATTAGCTTTTTTAAAAATTGTGGTAGGTGTTAAAAGCTGACAGCGCAGGAAGGGAGTGCAAAAGTACTGTTACGATTTATTGAGTCTCTTCTGTGTTAGGCACCCTGCCAGGTGCTTTATCTTAATTAGCACTGATTCTCACTACAAACCTTTAATGTGGTTCTTATGTCCATATAGATGGAGAAACTGAGGCTCAGAGAGATAAAATAAGTTGAATAGGATACCATCACAACCTTCAAAGGAGCATGAAAGCTCCCAGGAGAGAAGACAAGTTACAGCAATACAAGGAAAAGATGAAGGAGAGTATGGGCTGGAAACAGGATGCTGCTAGGCTCCAGGCCCTGGGGTCCCAGCCAGGCCAGGCAGGCCCAGCACGGGAGCAAGGGGAGGTCACATGGCTCAGATCCATATGGCTCAGATCCACTTGGGATGGGTTTCTCAGCCAATTCTAAAGTAGATTTTCCCTCCTGAAAAGAGAAGGAGCCTGCCTAGCACCCCAAGGGCAGTATCCCGAGTACATGGCAGGAAGCATAGTCACCCACTGGCTGACCACTGACCTTTGACCCTCAGGAGGAGGCCTGCTCTGTGAGTCTCTAGAGTCCCCAGCCTCAAGGAGCTCACAGGCCAAAAAGAGCAAAGTGACCAGTATATCTGGCCTAAATACAAGCTTAGTTAGTAGAGCATTGGCTAGGGGATCAGGTTAGGACCACTGGGATCAAGATGAATTCATTATGGGCTCTGTTTCTTTCCTGTGTATCTTAAGTTCTTGGTTCTGGCCAAAGAGTTCTGCAGCTGGCTGCTCCCAATGCCTCCATCTCAGAGATTTTGTTCCAAGCCCCTAATGATCACCTTTATCCTCTCACCTGTTTGCCATGCTAGAACCTCCTCCTTTAAACCAGAGCTCAAAAATGCCTCCTTTAGGGAGCTCTCCCAGATTAATCTGCCTTACTCTCTCCACCTTGTCATTGTTTCCTAAAGGCTTTGTTCCTCCGTTCGCTGAACTGACCCCACCTTCCCCCTGCTCAGTTCCAGGTCCCCCTGCTGGCATCAAGGCTGTTCCTTCATCCGCCAGCAGTGTGGTCGTGTCGTGGCTCCCCCCAACCAAGCCCAACGGGGTGATCCGCAAGTACACCATCTTCTGCTCCAGCCCCGGGTCTGGCCAGCCGGTAAGTGGGCCCAGGGCTGAATGTTGAGCAGGGCAGGGGAAAAGGAAAGTACCCTATAGATCAGCTGCTTCTGGGCCAAATCCTGGGGCTGCTTATATCTGTGTTTCGACTTGATTCATGGATAAGTATGGGCACTGGTCACCCAAGAGTGGTTGAAGCCTTACCCAAGTCCATCTTGGGTCAGTCCTCTGTTCCAGGGACTGCAAGATTATCACAAGCCCTGGAGGCTTATTTGAGTAGGGGTCTTCTTCAAGCAGGTGGGAGAGGGAGGACAGGGCCTCAGCTCTTCTGGTCTGGCTGACCAAGGAAGCTCCTAGCAGATCCCAGAGCTCTGGACTGAGCACTTGCTAGCCCATGGCTTTTGGAGGTGACTCAGCTTTTCAGCATGGCCAGTCTGGGCTTAGAGGGCTGCTGAAGGTCTGCCCCAAGTGGCCCGCTCAGCATGGATCCAGTTAAAGAGGGGAAAAGACGGGGGACAGCTGGGGGAAGACCAGGGCATCTCTCTCTGGGCGCTGCCTTCCCAAACCTGGGAGTTTAAAGTAAGGAGCCTCCTGGCACTGGGGCACAGTGCGGGGGGCTGGCCCCTGCCCTCCACCAAGGGCTGCTAAGAGGGAGGATAGGATGAGGGCAGGTTCTCATCCAGGTTCTCATCTCATGCAGGTGGCCATGCACCCACATCCCATAACAGGCATCTTCCCCTCTGCCCCTTTCCTTATCTCCAGCCACTCAGTCACAGAGTTCTGCTGGTGGCTGATCTGTAGTATACCTGTTCTAGTTGTGAGAGCAAGTGCAAAGAAACACGTGCCCTTGGGATGCTTCCAGGCTAGTGAGGGGAGCAGAGGGGATGCTCCCGGGGGTGGGGGCGTGAGTACTGTTGAGAGATGTACTCAGGATGGGGGAGATCAGGGAGCAGGAGAAGGCCGGCTGCTCTCTCCTTCAGCAACTAGTGATGTGACAGCAGCCCCAGCACCTGCAGACAAGCTTCTGACAGCCCAGAAAGCCGCCCTGAAATTGCTCGGTAATTGTGTCATCATCTCGTCCCCCGCTCTCCGCTTTCCTGTGGTCTTTCTGAATTACCCTCTGAGCCATAGGCAGCCCCACTCCTCGCCAGTGAGGCCATAGCTCTATTCCCAGAGGAGAAGCCCAGTAATGTCTTTTCAGTGACTCCGCCCCCTCCTCTCCATCCTCACCGTCACTATTTCACATGCAGGAAAGTACACATATGATGCCTGTACAGCTCCATGAATTTTCATAGCACTTCCAGGCACTGAGTGGGGGGATTCCCAGAGCAGGAAATAGGGCAACACCCCAGAAACCCTCCCCCTACAGGTATAACCATCATCCTGACTTCAGGTGAATACGATATGAAGTACAAATACACAATATATATGGGCTTCCCAGTTGGCTTCGTGGGTAAAGAATCTGCCTGCAATGCAGGAGATTTGGTTTTGATCCCTGGGTTAGGAATATCCCCTGGAGCAGGACATGGAAACTCATTCCAATACTCTTGCCTGGAGAATCCCATGGACAGAGGAGCCTGGCAGGCTCCAGTCCATGGGGTCTCAAAGTGTTGGACATGACTGAAGTGACTGAGCACGCATGGATGCATGCATTATATATCTGCGTGCATTATATGTGTGTATACACGTGTGCATTATATGTGCGCATACACACGTGCATTATATGTGTGTATACACGCGTGCATTATGTGTGTATACACACGTGCATTATGTGTGTGTATACACACGTGCATTATATGTGCATATACACATGTGCATTGTGTGTATACACGTGTGCATTATATGTGTGCATACACGCGTGCATTATGTGTGCACAACATGCGTGTATGTGTGCATACATGCGTGCATTTTATGTGCACATACACGCGTGCATTATATGTGCGTATACATATGTGCATTATGTGTGTATACATGTGTGCATTATATGTGTGCATACACGCGTGCATTTTATGTGATGCATTATGTGTGTATACATGCATGCATTATATGTACACATACATGCGTGCATTATATGTGTGTTTACATGCGTGCATTATATGTATGTATACATGCGTGCATTTTATATATTTTTATTTATATATATATATATATATATATATATATATGCTGCTAAGTTGCTTCAGTTGTGTCCGACTCTGTGCGACCCAATAGATGGCCTCCCACCAGGCTCCCCCGTCCCTGGGATTATATATATATATAAAATCTGCCTGACTTCTTTGACCCAACATTAGTTTGAATTTGTGAATTTCATCCATATTGTTGTGTGTGGTTAGAGATTATTCACTCTCACTTCTGTATAGTTTTCAATTACATGTATATATCTCAGTTTATTTATAATTCTCCACTGACAGGCATTTGAATAGTTTTCCGTTTGGGGCTACTGCAGTTGGTGCTATTGTGAACTCCATGTCTCTTGGTGCTCTTGTGTATATATTCCTGTTGGGCCTGTGAAAGGAACTGCTGGGTCATGGGGTCTGCAGATGTTAGGTTAAAAACTCTGTCGTTGTGGGGGGGGGTGTGTGTGTGACAGTTTTCCAGTTAACGTGTTCAGCTGTGTTTTCTGCCCCTCTTTGCCCCACCCCGCCCCTCCCCCCAGTACACACATACCTTCCAGGCTCTTTTTACACTAGGCTGGTCACCATTCTGGACACCTGCTCTGCCTTTCACACCCCTGCACCTCTGCCCCTACTGATCCTACCAGCCACGGCATGTTCTTCATCCTCTAGCACATGCTGAATGTGTTAAACGGCAGTTGCCCGCTCACTCACCTGTCTCCCGCACTGGTCTGCGGGGCCCTGTGAGGACAAGGGCGGCATCTTTTCATCTTCAGGTCCCCAGCCGTAGAACACTGTGCCTGGAACATCCTTGTCCAGGACATACATTTGATGAATGAATTGCTAGCAGCCTAGCAATGGTGAAGTCTTAGACATTGGGCAAATTTCCCTTCATAAAGTTTTGAGAGGGTGGGAACTCCTTCTCCAGCTTGGGTCTGTATGCGCATTACCTCCTCTGATAATGAAGTCTTTCAAAGGGATTGGTGTCTGGGAGCAGAGCGTCCTCGTTAACTCAGTCTCCAAGAGCCCCAATCCACTGGTGGGGACACCTCTCCCAGGCTCCACAGCAGAGCCCCTGGTCCCCATGCCCTCCTCCTGCTACTGCAGATCCGGGGACCCTCCCTTCTTCCCCTTCATGTCCCAAGCATGGAGGAACCACCTCTCTCCTGCCGGTGGGGGGCAGATGTGCTGGCGTGATGAGAACTCAGTTCAGCCATGTTGCAAAGCAAGGACTGGGCTGAACAAGGAGCCAGGGAACCTAACCACCACCTGCAGTTATGGGATGCGATCGTTTTACGGAAATATACTCCAGGTTCCAAGCAACTGCATCACAAATTCATTTATGAAAGAGCTCCAGGATTGAGGACACACTCATGTACATGGGATGAAGCAAGACTGTGGGAATGATTGTGGGATGAGAGGCAGATGCACGTGTGTCTGAGTCTGAGTGTGTGCATACATACTGGAATGCGTGATCTTGTGTGTGCAGAATTCTCAGAATAGAGGTGGGAAACTGCATAAGGTGCAAGATACCAGGAATTCCACCCTGGGGCTGGCCAAGGCTAGCCAGAGCTGCACTGAGTCCTGTTAGAAATGTTTCCAGTTTAATACATTTGCTGTTTTTTTCTGATTATCAAAATAATACAATTTTATTGTAGAAAATTCTATAAACATATAGAAGAATAGAGAAGAAAATAAAAATTACTTGCATTCTCACTCTCTAAAGATAACCACTGGCAATAAGTTGGGGTATAATCTTCCAGTCCTTGACCTGCATGTACACTATGGTTTTGTTTTGGTTTTTATAAAATTAAGATAAAAGTGTATAAAATGTTATATAATCTCCATTTTTCATGTAGTAAATGTAGGCACTTTTCTACACCATTAAATATTCTTTTTATTGAGATAGAGTTGACATCAAATATTCTTTTAAAATATTATCTTGAGTGCCTGTATATACATAATCTATTTAACCAGTCCCTGAATTGTTCTATGTTTAATCTATTTTCAGTTTTCACCATTATAAATAATTTTTCTTGGAGAATTCTTCATAAAAGTCCTTATGCTCATTGTTTTATTATTTTCTCAGGATAAATTTTTATAGGCATCCATAGATCACAAAAAGTATAAATATTTTTGAGGTTTGCATGCACATTTGCAAACTACTCTTCAGAAAGTTTGTACCAACTTACACTTCCACCTGCATTATGAGTAGCATATATTTTTCCCTTGTGCACATGCTAATCTAAGATATTATATATTTTTCATTTTCTGTCAGTTGGATTCTAAACTAGTTAGGCTGATTATTGTTGTGTGTTATGTGATTTTTGGCTTTTTGCATCTTTGGATCATTGTCAATTCATGTCCTTTCTACATTTTTTATTTGGGTAGACCATGGTTTTCTTCTTATTGATTTGTAAGTGCTCTTTCCATATTAAAGATAATAACCATTTTTGCTCATATAGGTTGCAGGTGTTTGCCAGCTCATTGCTTGCCTTTTTATTCTAGTTTTTATTATACCATAGGTTTTCTTTTCATATAACTCAAATTTATAAATCACTTTAGTTATGACTTTTCTATTTGTGATTTTCTATTTTTTTATTTTTTGATTAGAAAGATGGGTAAATAATTAATCTATAGTTTCTCCTTGCATAGGTTTACCTTTTTTTTTTTTTTAACCTTTTACCTTTGATTACTGTGATTTTATTTTGGAGTGTAGTTGTATGTTTTTGAAAGTGATTTCAGGAGATTAGGGGGGTGAAAAGGAAGGCACCCAGGACCTGGGTAAGATGCTAATACCTTCAAGGGGAAGCCAAAGCTTTCCTGCCCTGTGTAGACACAAATGTACAGTCAGGTACACACTGACAGACACAAGCAAGTATACTTAACTTTTCTCTACACGTGCACACACACTTCCACCCTCACAGAAACACATGCCCCCATTTACAGAGGAGAAGACCATGCCCCCACTTACAAAGGACTTGTGCACCCCTTGCCTCAGGTGTCCTCACTGCGACCAGTCAGGGCAGGCAGAGCTGGATTGCTTCCTTAGTTTGCAGGAGGGAAAACTGAGGCCCCAGGAGCCGTGAGAGACACTGGGGTCCATATGGTAAGAAAGGCAGGCAGGCATCAAAGCCACCTTATTGCCCTGCCTCGTGCTCAGATATGACCTGCAGATACCCACACGGTCCCCGAGCGCTGCACCCCGAAAAGACTTCCCAGCTACCAGGGCTCAAGGTGGCTTTCAGGGAGCTCCTGGGCCCAAGGCCAGCTCCCCACAAGAGAGACAGCAGGAGGGGTCTGCCAGTGAGCTCTGTGTGTATGGCGGGGATGCCTGTGCCCTCTCCTGAGCATCTTCTTACAGATGGTCTGGGACCAGAAAGGATGTTTTCTCCTGTTACAAGTCACTGGGCCCCTCAGCCCTCCCATGGGTGGCAAAGAATGTCCCTCTGTGACCCCATGTCTGTCTGGAGATCTGTCCCTCAACATGTGCTTGAATGTGTCTACACGTCCGTGTGCATGAGAGTGTGTGCATGGGGGCATGCGTGTGCAACATCCCCTGACTGCAAAAATAACTAATTATTAGCTCCCTCTGGCCTCGGGGCCCCCCATCTGTTCCAGGGGCTGCTCCCCCTCCCTAGACTTCCGCCCTGATTTCAAAGAGGCCCTGGTGCTGTCCTGCTTTCCCTTCCCCGCGGCTGACCAAAAAATAAAATGGAATGAAAGTCAGCCCCATCCCGCCTGCACCAGGGAAGGGGCTGACAGGAGGTCTGCAAACTAGCGCTTATCAAAAGCTCCTTCTCAAATTCATTTCAATATCTGAGCCTCTGGTTTCCAAGGCAACATAATCTTTTCATCAAAGCAACTGGTAAAACCACTGGGATCCGATATTGTTTTGTTGGCAACTTGTCAAAACTGTCATTTGGTTAAAAAAATTTTTATAGATTTATATAACCTACAAATATATACAGTGATCTATACCACTAATAATCATTAATAAAGTGCTGCCCCATGAAGCTCTTATAGTTCTCTCTCCCTCCCCTTCCTCCCCCAGAATGGAGGGGGGGGGTGGTGATAACAGGTGGTAGGAATGAAGGAGACATTAGGCAGTAGGGCCGAGAGGTGACTCTGAGTGGGGACAGGCTGGGGGAGCCTGTCTACAACCCTAATAAGGCAAACGCAGTCATTTAGCTTCTTCTCAGAGACCCTTTCCTCAGGGTTTTCCTGGGACTGCACGCCTACCCTCCATTCTCCCTTCTCCTGTCTCCCGCCATCTCTCACCCACCGGAAACACTCACATTTCCTGGCCTGAAGCCATCGCAGCCAGCGACTGGATCAGTCCAAGAGGCGAACTGAAACTGACCCAGCAAACCGCCAGAGCCGGCCCATCAGTGCCCAGGGCCGAGCCCAGGGTCAAGTCTAGGGCAAGCTGTTCAGTGTTGCTCCAAAATCAGAAAGGGCCAACTAGGCAGGATCCTGTTTCCACCGCCCATCTCCCTGGCCATCGCCCCCACTGAGCCCAGGTCCCCCAGGAAGGGTGGAGGTGGAGACCCAGGGGCCTTGGCTCTTAGTACGCGTTTGCCTCTGCCCTGCAGGCGCCCAGCGAGTATGAGACGAGTCCGGAGCAGCTCTTCTACCGGATTGCCCACCTAAATCGCGGGCAGCAGTACCTGCTGTGGGTGGCCGCCGTCACCTCCGCCGGCCGGGGCAACAGCAGCGAGAAGGTGACCATCGAGCCTGCTGGCAAGGGTGAGCAGCCTGGGGCGAGGGTTGAGGGCAGAAACAGCCAGAAGGCCCCTTCTAGAATGATGGTTCTCCCCAACACGAGTAGTCTCCCTCCACCCTGTCTGTGGCCTGGCTGTAAGGAGCTGGCTGGCCTCTTGCCTCCCTCCTGCACCCATCAAGACTGGGCCTCTGCTGCCCCCTGACTCCCAGAAAGGCTCACAACAGCCTCGAGGCCACGCCACTAGTCAGGGTGCCCAGCAGAATGTACCCTGGTCCCCCACTCCAGACTCTTCTCTGGGGGTGAAAGAAAGGGGTGTTAGCCCTACCCCCAGCTCAGCTCCTCCAGAGGGGACGGAGGTGGGGTATGCTGCTTCCATGGAGCAGAGGGCTGCAAAGACAGCCCCCTTGTTCCAAACCCTGGTCATCTCAGGCTGACATGAGCCCACTGATCACAGACGTTACAGAGGGCATGCCTCAAAGGAGGCTGTGGGCTGGTTGGGGTGTATGGGGTGAATAAGAACATGATTGCTCTCAAGCGTGCCCCACTGAACCCCTGACCTGGGCATAAGTGTGGCATGGGGGCATGTGTACCCCTACTCTACAGGCAGTGATAGTTCTGAGGCCTTAACCCAAGACGAAGACAGAGGCCACCTCACAGAGCTGCCAGGCTCCCCCATGCCAACCCTGGGGCACTGGATTTAGCCACACAAGCCTAAGACTTCCAGCTTCTACCTTGACTCTGGGCCTCCCTGGGCCCTCCCTCCTGGCCCTGCCTCCTCCCACAGCCACCTGTGTCTATAACCCTGAGGCCCCAAGCCTAGGACTCGGACGGCTGGTGCCTGCCTCAGCCCAGCCCAACTCCTGGGGTAACCGGCTTCCTCTGGATGAGATACAAGAGGCGTCAGCCCTCCCCGCCTCAAACTCGGAGTCAGCGGGCACTGAATGGAGGGCCTGCAGCTGCCCTGACGTGAGGGTTGTCATCCCATTTTCCAGGAGACACTCTGAGGCGGAGTGGCACAGCCCTCAAACACAGCAGAGTGGTGGGCCAGCCCTTCTGGCTCCACCTGGGGGCTCTTTCTACAAAGTCTCAAGTTTCCTCCCTCCCCTGATCCCTCCTCCCAGCAGTGCAGCCAACCCCTTCTCCTGAACTTATCTCCTTCCAGGAGGGAAAGGACCTGGGACCCCCACCCCACCCCCGCCACAGACACACACACAGACACAGACATAAGACACACACACACACACCCCACTGAGAGGTCCCAGGACCAACCCCAGCCACAGGGCAGAACTGGCTCTAGAACAGTGTCTCTAGAGCGCCATCAAACATCCTTGGCAGGCAGCTGGGGGTTCCTCTAAAACTCCACTTTGAACATGTCACTACTTCCTTGTGACCCTCCTCGTGACGTTAGGAGGAAGCCCAGCCTCCTCGAGGTGCCAACAGAGCCCCAGAAGCTTCTCCTCCCGCTCACTGCTCCGACCCCTACTCTGCTGCCCTCTCTTCACTCATCCTGGGCTTGGATCACCCCGGAGGCTGGAGCCCCTCCCACTCACCATGGGTTTCAGGCCCCCATGCCTCTCTCAGTTCTGTTCCCCCTTCCGACACACCTTCCTTTTCTGCTTACAGTCCATTAACAATGTTGTGATAGTTTCAGGTGGACAGCAAGGTGACCCAGCCAAATATATACATGTATCCATTCTCCACCAAACTCCCTTCCCATCCAGGCTGCCACATAACACTGACCAGAGTTCCCTGTGCTATACAGTAGGTCCTTGTTGGTTATCCATTTTAAATACAGCGGTGTGTACATGTTGATCCCAAATCCCCTGACTATCCCTTCCCCCCATTCTTATCCCCTGGTAGCTAGTGAATTCCTTCTTTGCTTTCAAGATTCAAGTCCAAGCTTCCGATTGCAGAAGTCACCCCAGGCCTTCTTCACCTCCTCCATTCCTCCTTCCTGCTCTCAGGGCTATTGTACCCACCCCACCATAGTATTTTTCACTCTAATGATCTGAAGTGTCTGTCTCCCTCTTGGATGGTAAGCAACTCGAAGACAGGGACTAGATTGTATTCATTCTGTGGCTCCTCAGAGCCTCCTATGATACCTGGTCCAAACAGGTATCTGATAAATGTTTGCTGAATGAACGATTTCCCCTCTGAAAATGAAAATGAAAACATGGGGTCCTTCTCATCCTCTCTTCCCTCTAGCCCCAGCAAAGATCATTTCTTTCGGGGGCACCGTGACAACACCCTGGATGAGAGATGTGCGGCTACCTTGCAATTCAGTGGGAGACCCAGCCCCTGCGGTGAAGTGGACCAAGGACAGGTGTGTGCAGGACCCTTTAGGGATGGTGACCCCCAAAGATGGGCACTGCAGAAGAGCCATGAAGAGAACTAATGTCCCTCCCTTCCGGCTGACTCAGTCATCTCCAGCCCTGGGGAGGCCCTTGCTGGGTACATGGCTACACCCTCGTGCTAGCCTGGCCTCCCTGGCTGCCCCTGTCGGCTGCCATGGATCTCCCTTCCCTGGGTGGTTGAAGAGGCCATGGTTACTAGATATCCCCAGGAAGCGCTGAGTGAAAACCCAAGAATCTAGGGTCCTGGAGCCAGTGCCTTACTGCTCCCAGCTCTAACTGCTTGCAAACCTGGGGGAGGCTCTGGGAGGGGATGCCTGCCATAAGCCGTCCCCACCCCCCACAGTGAGGACTCGGCCATCCCCGTGTCCATGGACGGGCACCGGCTCATCCACACCAATGGCACGTTGCTGCTGCGCGCAGTGAAGGCTGAGGACTCAGGCTACTACACGTGCACGGCCACCAACACTGGTGGCTTCGACACCATCATTGTCAACCTTCTGGTGCAAGGTGAGAGCCTGCGAGGTGGGCGGGGCTCTGAGAGGTGGGACCCTGTGAAGTGGGCGGGGCTCTGAGAGGTAGGACCCTGCGAAGTGGGCGGGACTTGAGAGGTGAGACCCTGAGGTGGGCGGGGCTCTGAGAGTTGAGACTCTACGAGGTGGGCGGGGCTCTGGTGGGGACAGGGATAGCTAAGTGGGAGGAATTCCATCAAGAGAGAGACAGAGAGAGAAAGACAGAGACAGAGGAGTTGTTAAATAAAAAAGACCAGCCACCAGGGAGACAGACCCTTGGTGGATCAGAGGGGCCACGTGGGAGAGGAGGCAGGAGGGGTAGAGGGGAGAATGAGTAGGCATTGGGGAGGAAGCAAGAGGGCACCCCTATCCCCCATCATCAGAGGTTAACCCTTTGTGGGCTCCTGACTCTCCCCTCACAGTTCCCCCGGACCAGCCCCGTCTCACTGTCTCCAAAACCTCGGCTTCGTCCATCACTCTGACCTGGATTCCGGGTGACAATGGGGGCAGCTCCATCCGAGGTGAGGGGGGCCTGGAGGAGGAGTGCGGAGAATTCCGGGCCAGGGGCAGAGGAATTGTTTCACTTACTCCCACTGCTTGTCCTCATAAGGCTTTAGAAGTGATGGGAGGAGGGGTGGTTTGGACCACGGGGGAGTTACCTAAGCGCCATGGAAAATATACCAGCCTAGACAGCTGGACTTTAGAACACCCACCCCCGCATTGCCAATGGTGAGCTGTGTGAACCTGAGGAAGTCTGTTTTCTTCTCTGGGTCTTAGTTTCCAAACCTATAAAATCAACAAATGTTCTAGATACTTAAACTTAAATATGCATATGAATCACCAGGGGATCTTGTAAGAACACAGATTCTGATTCGGGGGAGCTGAGAATCTGCATGTCTAACAAGCTCCCAAGTGATGCTTTGGGGCCAGGGGACCGTACACAGAGTAGCAGGGTCTCAATAGGACCCCTTTGAAGTCTCACGGCTCCGGTTTCTGCTCCCCTCCCCATCCTGGCTTCTAAACCCTAACACAAGAGCCAATGGGAGCGAGTCCTACAACTCACCCAAGATCCTTCCACTTTTGCATCTAATTGGCATCCACCCCATCCTAACGGCCAAAAGTTCCCCCTGCTGGCCCCCTGCAGAGCCCAGTCCCATGACAGCTGTTGAGGGACCCCAGGCCCCACGCTGCCCCTCCTGAGCCAGGCAAACCTCCCGGCCAGGCTTCGTGCTACAGTACTCGGTGGACAACAGTGAGGAGTGGAAGGATGTGTTCGTCAGCTCGAGTGAGCGGTCCTTCAGGCTGGACAGCCTCAAGTGCGGCACGTGGTACAAGGTGAAGCTGGCGGCCAAGAACAGCGTGGGCTCCGGGCGCATCAGTGAGATCATCGAGGCCAAGACCCACGGGCGGGGTAAGGCCCAGGACAGGGTGGCAAGTGCTGGGATGGGGTAGAAGGGCACAGGAAGCACAGAGACTCCAGGGAGACCCCACCTAGTTCCATCGCTGCAGCATCTGGATGAATCATAGTAGGAAAAATTGGCCCCACTTCCCTGCAGGGGGTGGCAGACAGATGGCTCACCTCTTCCTTTTTCCTTCCTCTGTCTTCCTCCTGGGCCAGGCCTTGCTCTCCTTGTCTCTCTCCCTCTTCTCTTCTTACTCCCCTTCTGTCCCCTGGAGCATCCCTACTCCCATCCACACCTCCCACCGATCCCCCGGTCCCAAGCCACCCCAGGGAAATCCTTCCCAGTCTCTCTAACCTCTGTCTCTCCCTCTGGCCCCCCAGAGCCCTCCTTCAGCAAAGACCAGCACCTCTTCACCCACATCAACTCCACGCATGCTCGGCTTAACCTGCAGGGCTGGAACAACGGGGGCTGCCCCATCACTGCCATCATGCTGGAGTACCGGCCCAAGGGCACCTGGGCCTGGCAGGGCCTGCGCGCCAACAGCTCCGGGGAGGTGTTTCTGACCGAGCTGCGGGAGGCCACGTGGTACGAGCTGCGCATGAGGGCTTGCAACAGCGCTGGCTGCGGCAACGAGACTGCCCAGTTTGCCACCCTGGACTACGATGGCAGTGAGTCGGCAAGGGCAGGCGGGGGCTGCTGCTGGGGAAGCTGGCCAAGAGGCAGACACGTAAAGAGATAGACAGCAAATTGCAAAGAGGTATGACTCTAGTCAGGGACAAAGGCAGATGGGTGAGTAATCAAGCAAAGGACAGGCAAAAGGAGCAGCAGACAGGTAGGCAGATAAGTGGGTAGATGCACCTGTGACCACACAGATGGATAGGCAGGCATCAGGTTAGTAACACTGACTTCAGTAACACTGAAGACCGGGGATCTTTGGGACTTCCCTGGTGGTCCAGCAGCTAAGACTCCACGCTCCCAATGCAGGGAGATGGGGCCAGCTTCTATCCTGGTCAGAGAACTAGATCCCACATGCCGCACCTAAGAGTTCACATACCACAACTAAGACCCAGCAAGCCAAATAAATAATAAAATTGAAAAAAAAAAAAAAATAGAGGGTCTTTGAAGGTGCAACCCTTGCTCTCCATTGCCTTAAAGAGATGAGAGGAGGCAGAGAGGTAGTTGATGTCCTGCTCTATAAGAACACTCTGCTAAGATGGTACATTAGCCAGGATGGGGTAACCTATGCTGCAGTAACGAACACTAAAAGCTTCATAGCTTGATCCAATGAAGATTTCTCACTCTCATAACATCTTGTGAGGGTTGGCTGGCCACCACCATTTAGCCATGTTAGCTATGCCATCTTGAACATGCAGCTTCCAAGGTCACGAGCAAGAGAGAGACAGAAAAGACACCGCAGTTCCCAACTGCCCTGGCCAGGGGGTGACAGACACTCATCATTTCTATTCGCATTCTGTTGTGCGTAACTAGTAACATGGCTCTAACCTAACTGCCAGGAAGTCTGGGGAATGTAGCTGAGCCCACGGGTGTTTTGATGAGCACCAACTGGTGTCGGCCACATGTGGATACCTCACAGTCATGCATCACATGTTTAAGGCACATAGAAGGCTGAATTCATGGGGACCAGCTGTCACAAGCTTAACTGAATCTACCTGTGTGTTAAGGAAACAGAATAAAAGTGGCATCTTCAGGGTATTTGCTCAAAGAAGGAAGACTTCGTGAAGAAGATGACTCTTAGCTGAGGTTTTGAAACAAGTAAACATCAGGGCTTGGCAGAAGGCTCTGTCAGTGGGAGAACTTATCATATCTCCTAGCAGCCCCCAGGGTTAGCAGATATCACCCATGGGGGAGAGGGGGCAGGGAGAGACTGTGGGGTGTTGAGTGGCTTTTGCCCCCATCTGGGAAAGAGAACACAGGATCCCACTGCCCTGACTTCTGTCTCCTGTGATCCTCATCATCACCATCCCTCAACCTTACCAGCTGGATGTGGGAATCTAAGCCCATCAGCTACCCTCTAGAAATGAATACTGAACTCCAACAGGCAGGAGACTATCTCTGAAAGGGTTCAGGATGATTCTAAAGCAGGCCTAGGAGTCTTTAATATCATATGCAATATAAAAACTACACAACCATTCATGGCTGTCCTGATGGGACCAGAACCTGGGGGAAGCAGAGGGGAGAGTTGGGGCTCTGAACTGCGAAGCAGAGATCGGAGGAAGACCAAAGGCAGCAGGAGAGGTCCAAGGGCTATGTTGCCCACGAGACTCTGCATAACGCTCGACTCCTGGGGACATCTGACTCCCCTCCTCACCCCCGTTCAGGCACCATCCCGCCCATCAAGTCTGCAGAAGGCGAGGGGGATGACGTGAAGAAGCTGTTCACCATCGGCTGCCCGGTCATCCTGGCCACACTGGGGGTGGCACTGCTCTTCATCGTTCGCAAGAAGAGGAAAGAGAAGCGGCTGAAGCGGCTCCGAGGTAGGGGAGTTTCTTTGTGCTTCCTCAGCTGCGCTGGCCACTCTGCACTGGCCTGGAGCACTGTCTGGATGAGAGAGGGTGTCTGTGTCCCCTTGAAGGGAGCACTCACTCCAGCTGTCACTTCTGAAATCTCCTTAGCTGTTCACTGCTTCTTCCTCTGTGTCCCCAAGACTTTGTGCCTGCCCTCACCAGGTTGACTTTTAGCGGTCCACACTGGTAAAACCATGTTGCTGGTTAAGACATGTGAACAATTCCATAGCTGGCTGGTAAATAGATGTTGTTCCCTTCCGCCCTGGATGCTCCATTCTCTCATATAGGACCTCTGCAACTTTCCTAGGGCCCAGCCACTAAAGACATGCACGTGGTCTCTAGGACCTTGCTCAGCTTTGACTGAGCTGTTTCCATGCCTTGTCAAGTGTTAAATATTTTTAGTATCCTCCCCTGTCACAACACCTGATACCACAGTCTGGCATGAATGGGCTTGATTTGCCCAAGACCAACAAGTTTCTAAATAAATGTCTGTTCACGTATTTGGAAAATATTTATTGAGTATCTGCTATATTGTAGATACTGCCGGACATTAGAGATATAAAAATGAATGAGAAAGAGCAGCCCATGCCCTTATAGAGTTCACAGCCAAGGCACAATAAAAGCACAAAAGAGGCAATAACTAAGGCTGCCTAGGGTATTTAGGAGCTGGGTAGATAAAAGGATGGTTCATTGGGTGGTTGATAGTTGTTAAGTGGTTGGATGGATGGATGATTGGATGTCTGATGGACTGATAGTTGAATCACTAGATGGTTGGCTCAATGGAGGATGGATGAATATTTGAAGAACAGATGGATGATAAAATGGGTAGATGATTGTATGGTTGTATGAATGGCTGATTGGATGAATGGTTGAATAGATGAATGGATAATTAGGTGAATGGTTGGATAGATGCTTGGATGGGTTGATAGCTGAATGGATGAATGGTTGGTATTCATTGGGAAGCCCATCAAACATCCAATCATCCATCCATCCAACCATTTAAAAGCCATCAGCCACTCACTGAACCATCCATTTATCTACCCAACTCCTGGTGGGTGGATCACTGGATGAATGGGTGGCTAGATAGATGGTTGAATGTATTCATAAAGCTAGATTCACTCTAACCAGTCATTCTCAGTTATCAGAGGTCTAGTAGATTACCCATGTCCTTTGTTTCTCCTTTCTTGTCGATTCCTAACCTTAGAGTCCCAAATCTATTCAGGGTCCCTATGAGATAGAACAGGCTCCCTGAGTGGCTCAGTGATAAAGAACCCACCTGCCAGTGTAGGAGACATAAGAGATACCAGTTCGATCCCTGTGTCAGGAAAATCCCCTGGATAAGGGCATGGCAACCCACTCCAATATTCTTGCCTGAAGAATCCCATGGACTGAGGAGCCTGGTGGGCTGTGGTTCATAGGGTTGCCAAGAGTTCAACACAACTGAAGCAACTTAGCTCATGCATGCCTGAGATAAAACTGTGACCTTCAAATCCATCCATGTACTTTTGGGGACAGATGCCCTAGAGATGGAAATAAACCTTCTTGGTTGATGTCATCTAGAAGTGCCCACTGACCACCTGTACTTCATCCCCAACTCGCTCCTCTCTCCAACAGATAACTGAGGATAGATCTACCACTGATGCCTATTTCCAACCTGCTCTGATGTCTTGTTTGATTAGAGTCAGTTCAGGAAGCAGATGGAATACTTTATATACTGTCTCCCTATTAGATAAAAGTCTGAGAAAAGGAAAACAGACCTGAGTCGAATCCTGAATTGGGAGCAGTGAGACCTTACCATGTTTTGGATTGTCTCCAAGGTCCTTACATTTCTTCCCAAGAAACCAGCCCTGGCCCCATTTTAGGGAATTCTCTCACCTTGCTCCCCATACCTCTTCCAATTCTGATCCTGCTCAGACCCCATTCTCACTCAGTCCCCTCTCTCTACTGTTTTGCAGATGCAAAGAGTTTGGCAGAAATGTTGATAAGGTGGGTGTCACACCACTACTTCCTCTCTCCTCCTATTTCCCTCCCCTCACCCAGGGTAGAGGCTTCTAAGACCCCACTATCCTGAAAAACCTCTCCCCCAACCCCTTGTGCCTGCCTTGTCACACACCTCCAGCCCTTCTCCCCACAGCAAGAACAACCGAAGCTTTGACACCCCCGTGAAGGGGCCACCCCAGGGCCCACGGCTACACATTGACATCCCCAGGGTCCAGCTGCTCATCGAGGACAAGGAGGGCATCAAGCAGCTGGGTGAGTGACAGGGGCCACGAGCTCTGTGTCCTGCTGAGGGGGCTTTCCCAGGCCACATCTCATGAAGGGCGACCACCAGTCCTCAGACAGTGCCCAAGGTTCTAGAAGCAGCCCAGTCAACAACTCCACAACCTCAGAACTCACTGCAGCTTCTCTTAAGGACTGGGTTGCCTCCTCTGTTCATGGGGAGACCTCACCTGACCTTTATTGTGTTCAATGTCAGATAAAGACAAAGAAAATTTGGGAAGCAAAGATGGTGCCCAAACAGAAGGCCTCCTGCTGATTGTGCTTCTTCCTCCAGGAGATGACAAGGCCACCATCCCTGTGACCGATGCCGAGTTCAGCCAGGCTGTCAATCCTCAGAGTTTCTGCACTGGAGTCTCCTTGCACCACCCAGCCCTCATCCAGAGCTCAGGACCCCTGATCGACATGTCTGACATCCGGCCTGGCACCAGTAAGCACCATCCCCAGGGAGACAGCCCACCTCCCAGATGAGGTTTCTTGGGCACAGCCTAATGCAGAGGTGACTTTTTTTTTTTAAAGGAGAGGAGCAGCATGGAAGAATGGAAAGAGCACTGGAAGTAGAATCTAGAAACCTTGATTACAGACCCACTAGCTGTGGCCTTGGGCATATCACTCACCTTATCTCTCTGGGCCTCACTTTCTCTCCCTAGAAATCTTGAGAGGGTTAGTGGTTCTTTCTCTCCAAGGGCCTCTGCATTTTTCACTGAGACTCTGGACGTAAGGACAGGATACATACAGGCCTGTAGGGAATGAATGGACAGTCACGAGGCAGCAGGAGAGGAGGTTACATTCTTCCCAGGCTGTAGAAAAGATGGGGTGGCCAGGGAGGACTGGGGTGCTGCCCACTGCCCGTATCCCTGACAGTGCTGCCCTCCTCCTCTGTGGATAGCTCTGTGTTCAGGAAAGGCAGCACACTCAGCTTTCCCAAGGGAGCTTCTGCGGCTGCTCCTGCCTCTTCCCTTGCTCCCTGCCACCCTTTCTGGTAAGTGCCAGCTGCCCAAGCCTGAGTGGCTACAGCTGGAGGGTGCTAGCTCTTGCTTCCTCTGTGCAGATCCAGTCTCCAGAAAGAATGTGAAGTCAGCCCACAGCACCCGGAACCGGTACTCAAGCCAGTGGACTCTGACCAAGTGTCAGGCCTCCACCCCTGCCCGTACCCTGACCTCCGACTGGCGCACTGTGGGCTCCCAGCATGGTGTTACTGTCACCGAGAGTGACAGCTACAGTGCCAGCCTCTCCCAGGACACAGGTAAGCCCAGGGACCTGGTTCCTGCTCACTCTCCTCAGGCTCCCCCATTCCCTATCTTCTATTTTCCCCACTCCTACCCACCAGCTCATGGAGTCCAAGGGACCAGTCAGTTTCATTTCCAGCTGGTCACTGACTTACCCTGTGGCTATAACAAAAACTCTTGACCTAACAGCTCTGCTTGTCAAGGATTTCACTTTGCTCTCCCAAAAGATGATGGAGAAAATGGTGTACATGATGTTTGTTGGAGAAGAGGTTAAGGCTTGCCCAGAGGGTGATGCTTATTATCAAGAACAAAAGCTGTGGGTGGGCTTCCCTGGTGGCTCAGGCATAAAGAATCCACCTGCCAATGCAGGAAACACGAGTTCCATCCCTGATCTTGGAAGATCCCACATGCTGCAGAGCAACAAAGCCCACGTGCCACAACTATTTTGTTGCAGCTACTGAAGCCTGAGCACCCTAGAGCCTGTGCTCCACAACAAGAGAAGCCACCACAATGAGAAGTCCACACATCGCAACTAGAGAATAGCCCTCACTTGCCTGCACAGCAACAAAGACCCAGCACAGCCATAAATAAATAGACTTCAAAAAGAATGAAAGATGTTTCGCTTTTTGTTAGTCAACGATCCCACTTTTTTAATTAATTTTAATTGGAAGCTAATTAGTTTACAATATTGTGGCGGGTTTTGCCATATATTGATATGAATCGCCCACGGGTACACGTGTCCCCCATCCTGAACCCCCCTCTCACCTCCCTTCCTCCCTCTGAGTTGTCCCAGAGCACCGGCTTTGAGTGCCCTGCTGCATACATCGAACTTGCACTGGTCATGTGTTCTACATATGGTAATGTACATGTTTCAATGCTATTCTCTCAAATCACCCCACCCTCACCTTCTCCCACATAGTCTAAAAGTCTGTTCTTTATTATCCCACGTTTGCCACCACCACTACCTTCACAGGGAGAGAGAGCAGGGTCATGTGAGCCTCATCCACTCCGTAGTCAGGCTTTCAGATGGCTACTGGGGTTATGGTTAAGGTAACTGCTCAACCTGGTCTCATTTACACCCTCTCCCCATAAGCCCACTTTATTTTTTATTGAGCTATAACTTATATAACTTATACATTTAGTTTCAGGTGTACAACATAATGATCCGATATTTGTATACAGTGCAAAATGATCGCCACAATAAGTGTAGTTAACATCCTTTACCACATACAATTACAGGTTTTTTTCTTATAATGAGGACTTTAAAGAACTACTCTCTTAGTAACTTTCAAATATTCAATACAGTGTGATTAACGGTAGTTATCATCCTGTACCTCATATTCCCATGACTTGCTTATTTTATAACTGGACGTTTGTACCTCTTGACCACCTTCACCCATCTCCCCCAACTCCCGCCCCCTGCCACCACCTCTGGCAACCACTAATCTATTCTCTGTAACTGTGAGCTTAGGGGTTTTGTTTGTTGTTATTTTGGGGTGTTGTTAGAGTCCGTACATATATAAGTGCTATCAAGCTGTGTTTTTCTTTCTTTGGTTTATTTCACTGAGCATGATGCCTTTGAGGTCCATGCATATCTTCTCAAATGGCAAGACTGCCTTTTTTATGAATGAACACTGTATCTCACTGTGTGCAATTATGTGTGTGTCTTTTTAGTCTCTTTACCCACTCATGGACACACAGGTGCCTCCGTGTCCTGGCTCTTGTAAATAATGCTGCAATGAATATGGGGGCGCCACTCATTCCCTTTTAACTTTGTGCCCGCCATCTCCCAAGACAAAGGACGGAACAGCATGGTGTCCACTGAGAGTGCCTCTTCCACCTACGAGGAGCTGGCCCGGGCCTACGAGCACGCCAAGCTGGAGGAGCAACTGCAGCACGCCAAGTTTGAGATCACCGAATGCTTCATCTCCGACAGCTCCTCTGACCAGATGACCACGGGCACCAACGAGAATGCGGACAGCATGACATCCATGAGCACACCCTCAGAGCCCGGCATCTGCCGCTTCACCGCCTCCCCACCCAAGCCCCAGGACGCTGACCGGGGGAAGAACGTGGCTGTGCCCATCCCTCACCGGGCCAACAAGAGTGAGTGCTCAGACCACCTCCCTTGCTGTGTCCCCACCTTCCAACCCCCTGAGCCTAGGCTAGAACCTAGCCCTGCCTGCACCCTACCCACCCGCCCAGCACGGCTCCTTGGCAGTGGGGTATAGTGCAGAGAGCAAGGACTTGGGAGCAAGCAGATCTGGGTTCACATTCTGTCTCAAATGCTTAATACCTCTGTGACCTCAGGCAAGTCATGGAACCTCTCTGGTCTTAATTTTATTGTTTTTGAAATGCAAACGAGAGCATATACTTTGCATTGTTATAATGAGCATTAAAAATGATGTACGTGCCTGGCACAGAGTTAAGGAGCAATCCTGGCAGCTACGTCCATGGTGGTCAAACCTCATGGTGGGCAGTGACCCAGCCTGACAGGGAACATCTGATTCCAGGGCCCTGGCCAGAGTATATGCCCTCTGAGGTCAGCAGGGCAGGTCTAGGATAACCAGGGGGAGGGAAGCAAGGGTGCCCACCAGTAGACATCAGGGCCATATGCAAGGCACAGGCTGTCAAACCAGGCAGTCTGGTCTGCCCGGCACTGGCCTTGCTAAGGGGCCACGCAGAACTAGGGGTTCAGGGTCATCTAGAGAAGAGCACAGGTTAACAGAAAGAATAGAGACCTAGGAGTCCAGCAGCCCTTTACGACTCCCCCTCCCCATCCAGCTCTGTGAATTTGGGTAAATTACTTAATCTCTCTGAACCTCAGTTTCCTCATTTGCAAAATCCAAGCAGGTATTAATGTATCCAGGGGTCTGCGGGGTCTAAATGAAATGACCTGAAGAGTGCCTGGCATAGTGGACAGGAGAGGGGCCTGTGCACAGGGTGCTCACAGTGGGGAGGGATCAGGATGTGGGGTCCTGGAAGCGTGTCCTATGGAGGCACTGTGAGAAAGGAGGAACATTCTGCCTGGAGGAGGAGGACGGAGGAGAGGGATGCAGAAACGAAGCGGACTCAGACATCTGAAAGGAGGCTTGGGAGAGGGGGGAGGCCTGCTCTGGTGGCCCTCAGCGGACAGAATCAGGTTGAATGTGGGGAATTGACAAGAAGTGACATTCCTTTCCTTCTCAGGGTATAGGAAAGCTTTCTAACAGCCAGAGCTTTTAGGATGACAATGTTTAAAAAATGAGCCCACCCGCAGCTGAAGCTGATCAGTTATAGTGAACAATTAACAATAGGGATCAATCTGTTGAGCAATACTGTGCCTCTGTATTGCAGCCTTTTCCCTGTGTGTTAGTCGCTCAGTTGTGTCCAACTCTTTGTGACCCCCATGGACTGACTATAGCTATCCAGGCTCCTCTGTCCATGGAATTCTCCAGGCAAGAATACTGGAATGGGTTGCCATTTCCTTCTCCAGGGGATCCTCCCGACCCAGGGATTGAACCTGGGTCTTCTGCACTGCAGGCAGATTCCTTACCGTCAGAGACACCAGGGAAGCCCAACACAGGAAATTTGACTCAACACTGGAAACCTCACCCAGCCCCAACATGGGCAGGATTGACTGATTGATAGCTCTTTCTGGATTCTGTGGATGGTGGTGCATGGCCTTCATGGAGCGATTTTTCTGGTTAATTCCAATAAGGAGCCTTTTCCCTACTTTGTCTCATTCCCTCCTCACAGAATTACTGTAGGGAGATGAGATTATCCCCATTTCATAGATGAGGAAACCAAGGCTCAGAGAGGCCAAGTGACTGATCTTTCCTTGACTGGTTACTGCCCATGGGTGGAGGGACTGATTGAGGGCTGGGGGTGGGGGAACAGGCTGCTTCCAAGAGGTGTCTGCCGCTGACACAGCGCACTTCCTCCCTTCCAGGTGACTACTGTAACCTGCCCCTGTACGCCAAGTCGGAGGCCTTCTTCCGAAAGGCAGAGGGGCGTGAGCCCTGCCCCGTGGTCCCGCCCCGCGAGGCCTCCATCAGGAACGTGACTCGAACCTACCACCCCCAGGCTCGCCACCTGACCCTGGACCCTGCCAGCAAGCCCCTGGGCCTTCCGCACCCCGGGGCCCCCACGGCCGCCTCCACCGCCACCTTACCTCAGAGGACTCTGGCCATGCCGGCACCCCCCGCCGGCCCGGCCCCCGCAGCCCCCGGTCCCACCCCCGCCGAGCCCCCGGCGCCCCCCAGCACCGCCCCTCCGGCCCCCAGCACCGAGCCTCCGCGGGCCGGGGGCCCACACACCAAAATGGGGGGCTCCAGGGACTCACTTCTTGAGATGAGCACGTCGGGGGTGGGGAGGTCTCAGAAGCAGGGGGCCGGGGCCTACTCCAAGTCCTACACCCTGGTGTAGGGGCGCAGCCGGAAGGGCAGCCACGAGCCTGGACCTGTCTGCACCTCCGGCCCTCACACAACAACTTGGCTGATTTCCTGCATTATTTATATCAAACTGACAAAAACCCACCAACAAGGAGAAAACAACCCCCCGAGTCATGAACGCCTGTACATAGAACTCTTTTGTACAAATCAAACTATTTTCTTCTTCTCCATGAAGCCAGGGCACAAAGAATTTGACAGTACACGTCAAATCCCCCCACCCCACAAAATCTGTGTGGAGAGATATATACCTATATAGAGAGATAGGAGCACAGCGATGAGCTATATATCTATATATTTCTCTCACCTTATTTTGAGACAGAGGCACAAAGACTCAGCAGTTTTTCCCTCCTACTCACCCTCCCTCCGATCTAGGTGGTTTTGACAAAGACCAAGATCCCAACTCAGAGACACTGCATGCGATTTTACTGTTCCAAAAAAAAAAAACCAGGAGTTGCTTCAATTTGCAGATGCTTATGTGTTAATACCTTTTTCTATGAAAAAAGACCCAGCGCCGTGTGCAATAAAGGTTATGTTTCTATGTGGTGGCTTTTTTCCCATCTGGCAAGGGTCAGTGAGGAGGCAGGGACAAGAGGCCCCTCTACAGGCCTTCGGTCTCTAGGGGGAGAGACTTTGAGAAGCCCAGCTTAAGCTCAGCACGTTAAACTTTTTAAAAAGCTTTCCATTAGCCAAGCTGCCTCCTTGGGCACCTGTTCCATTCTCTGTTCTGTGCTGGGCCCTACAAGGGACCAGCTGTGTGTCTTTGGTTTCCTAAACCTCTCTGAACCACAGTTCACTTGTCGGTAAAATGAGGCAACCTCGGTGAGAGCACTGGGGAACCGATATGGGGATAGGGGACTGTATTTACTGGCTTCTGCCCTTTGGGAGAATGCAGTGTAGCCAGGTGAACAAAGCTACTCTAACAGCTAGTGGGCTGTTAAGTTGTGTAAACGGTGCCTCTAAACTGGGAGGGAGAGATTGTGTTATCCTGGCAGGGACCAGCCAAAGCTTGAAGTTCTCAGCTAACTCTTGTTAGGGCAAGATGAGCCCAAAGGGAGAAGGAGTGAGGTCATCAGAGGTCCAAGAGGTGAAAAGGGCTCACAAGGAGGGGAACAGGGTTCAGCCAGCGAGAATGAGGCCAGTGAGCATACCAGGCGCCACAGCTACTGTCAGAGGAGTTACGTAGAGTTAGATTCAGGTGGAAGCAATCACGCCCACGTGCAGACGCGCAGAGAGGGTCAAAGAGCATGTAAGCTGGGCCAGAGTACATAAGAGTTTGGATAGGCGAGGGGAGGGCATAGACCCAGAAGACGCCAAGGCTTCTGGAAGTCTCCCTCCATGGTGGCCCGGCCCCCTGGGTGAGAAGGAAGGGCCCCTCAGAAGTGCACAGGAAGGTCCTGCACTCAGCACCCCAAGTCATGGCTGACTTGTGGACCCCGAATCTGGAAGGAAGGTGAGTCTGGGCCTTGCTGGTCCCACTGCCCTTCCCTCCAGAGGAGGAAGTGAGAAGGGGACCCCAGGGGTGGGTGGGGAGGGAGGAAAGGAAGGTTTGTGCAGGGTAGGAGTAGTATCCGTCAGTCTGGGCCACCAGAGAGCCTCCCCTGGGATGCATAACCTTGAATAGAAGCGCTTTCCAAAAAACAGCTCATTCCTCAAACATTTCCTGAGCTCTCGCAAATGCAGACACAGGAACTCCAGCCCTGGGTAGCTACATGTCAGGTAGCTCATGCTGTTAGCATGAAAGAGGGGAGAAGGCAAAGGTTATGTGTTCCTGGGTGACTTCTAGACCCTTGGGGAGACTCTGTTTCAGGCCCACAGGATCCACCAGGGGGTGGGGGAACCAGCTGATGTCGGCATTTGTGAGAAAAGGCCCTCCAGGCTCCTTGCGTGACTGGAGGACAGGGCTGCCTACCAGGGCTGCACATGCCATCTGCAGGTCACCTCCCAAACTGTAGGCACAGTGATCAAGCCCCGAATTCTCGCTGAGGGCGGGCTAATAAATTCACGGCAGGTTAGGGAAGTAGGCATCACGATCTCCACCAGGCAGGCGAGAAAGCTGGAGCCCTGGAGGGCTGAGTAAGTTATCCAAAGTCAGAGGAGCAGGGAAGGATGGAGATGAGGTTCAAACTCAAGAGCTGAGTCCTTAATCAGTGAGCCGCCCTGCCCTGTGTTCCACTGTTCAGAGACTGAGTTTCAGTTCTACGCTGAGGATGATGCCTGGTGAACAGTCCGCCAGGTCCAGGGGACCCAGCTGGACTTACTGGCAGGAAGGTGGCCACTGTGGAACTGTTCATGAGCCATTCAGAGACGAGAACCAATGCAACGCACTGGGTGGGCGGGAGTGAAGGAGCATCTCTGATGGACTGACTCTGGCAGGGGACAGCAATAGGAGGGGAGAGATTTGGCTCTGGGTGGGGGGGTCTCTTGGGGAAGGCCTGGGACCAGGGTGGACCATGTAGGAGGAAAAGGGCTTAAAGAGGCATGAGACAATGAAGCACGAGCCAGCTTCACTTGTGCTCAGTGGAGTTGGGCCACTTACTAAGAAACACAAGTCCTGGAAATTCAGACAGACTTGGGCAAAATCCACACAGTTTTGTAAGTTGATTATTTCTACCTTTGATGGGTTTTTCAGCTAAACCGCAAGGTTGCCTGGTAGGATGGGTACGCAGGAGCTAGTTCATTCCTCAGATCACCCCCTGCTCACACATCCCCAGCTCCACATCACTGAACTTTGTCTGGAGCAGCTGTCTTAAATATTTCTAGTTCCTTTTCAGATCTCCATGATCTCTACCACAGATAAGGCCACCATGTGTCTCTAGAATCTAGATACTCAAATTGTGGTCCACGGACCAGCAGCATCACCTAAGAGCGTGTTAGAAATGTGAAATCTCAGGCCCCGCCCTTGAACCACTGGATGAGAATATAGTTTAGCAAAATCCCTAGAGGATTCATACGTGCCCTAGAATTCAAGAAGCCCTCCTCTAGAAGGGCTTCTGAGAGAGCATGCCCCTGCTCTCTCCCTTCTGCTAAAAACCAGAGCTAGACCTGTGGGTCTTAGTTGCACATCAGATTCACCTGAGAAGCTTGTTAAAAAGAAAAAACAAGCAACCCAGAATTCACCAATTCCAACTGAATCACAATTTGTGGACATGCAACCCAGGCATTTGTATTTTTTGTACATGTGGAAAAAGATACAACCTAACATTTACCATTTTAACCATTTTTAATTTTTTTAATTTTATTTTATATTAGAGTATAATTGATTTACAATGTTGTGTTTCAGGTGAACAGCAAAGTGATTCAGATGTACACACATTCATCCTTTTTTAGATTATTTTCCCATATGCTGCTGCTAAGTCACTTCAGTTGTATCCAACTCTGTGCGACCCCAGAGACGGCAGCCCACCAGGCTGCCCAGTCCCTGGGATTCTCCAGGCAAGAATACTGGAGTGGGTTGCCATTTCCTCCTCCAGGGGATCTTCCTATCCCAGGAATCAAACCCAGGTGTCCTGCATTGCAGGCCTATTCCAACTGAGCTATGAGGGAAGTGTTCTACAGTAGGTCCTCATTGATTATTTTATATATAGTGGTGTGCATATTTTAATCCCAAACTCCTAATTTATCCCTCCACCTACCTTTTCTCTTTGGTAACCATAAGTTTGTTTTCAAAGTCTGTGAATCTGTTCCTGTTTTGTAAATAAGTTCACTTGTATCATTTTTTATTCCACATATAGGTGATATCATATTTGTTTTTGATGTCACTTAGTATAATAATCTCTAGGTGCACCCATGTCTCTGCAAGTGGCAGTATTTCCTTCTTGCTTGTGACTGAGTAATATTCCATTGCGTATATGTCCTCTGACGATGGACATTTAGGTTGCTTCTATGTCTTGGCTCTTGCCAGTAGTGCTGCAGTGAACACTGGGAGATTTTGCTTTTCTCTGGATATATGCCCGAGGGTGGGATTGCTGGATCACATGGTAGCTCTGTTTTTTAAGGAACCTCCATACTGGTCTCCATAGTGACTATCAATTTATATCCCCACCAATAGTGTGGGTGGGCTCCCCTTTCTGCACACCTGCCCCAGCATTTATTGTACCTTGACTTTCTGATGACCATTCTGATCAGTGTGAGGTGATAACCTTATTGTAGTTTTAATTTGTGTTTCTCTAATATTTAGTGATGTTGAGCATCTTTTCACTTTTTTTTTTTTTTTTGACCATCTATATGTCTTCTTTGGAGAAATGTCTACTTAGGTCTTCTGCCCATTTTTTGATCTGGTTGTTTTTTTTTTAATATTGAGCTACATGAACTGTTCATATATTTTGGAGATCAATCCTTTGTCAGTCGTTTCGTTTGCAAGTATTTTCTCCTATGGATTGTCTTTTTGTTTGTGGTTTCCTTTGCTGTGCAGAAGCTTCTAAGTTTAATTAGGTCCTCTTTGTTTATTTTTGTTTTTATTCTCATTAGAAGGTGGATCTGAAGATTTTGCTACGATTTAGTCAGAAGTGTTCTTCCTATGTTTTCCTGTAAGAGTTTTATAGTATCCGATCTTACATTTAAGTCTTTAATCCATTTTGGGTTTATTTTTGTGTATGGTGTTAGAGGGTGTTCTAATTTTCATTCTTTTACATGTAATTTTTCAGTTTTCCCAGCACCACTTATTGAAGAGATCGTCTTTTCTCCAGAGAAAAGATTGCGTCTTGCCTCCTGTGTCATAATTAATTAACCATAGATGTGTGGGTTTTTTTCTGGACTTTGTACCTTGTTCCATTGATCTATATTTCTGATTTATGCCAATATCATACTGTTTTGATTACTGTAGCTTTGTAATATAGTCTAATGTCAGGGAGCCTGATTCCCCCAGCTCCATTTTTCTTTCTCAGAATTGCTTTGGCTATTCAGGGTCTTTTGAGTTTCCATACAAATTTTAAAATGTTTTATTCTAGTTCTGTGAAAAATGCCATTGGTAACTGGGTAGGAATTTCACTGAATGTGTAGATTGCCTTGGGTAGTATATTTTGACAATGTTTTTCCTTCCAGTCCAAGAATATGGTATATGTTGTCTTCTGTTTTCTTCTAGTTCCTTTATCAGCATCTTATACTTTTTCAGACTACAGGTCTCTTGCCTCCTTAGGTAGATTTATTGGTAGATATTTTATTTTTTTGATGCAGTGGTAAATGAGGTTGTTTCCTTAACATTTTAAGCCATTTTTAAGTGCACAATTCAGTAGCGTTAAGTATATTCACCTTGCGGTGTAATCATCACCATTATTCATTTCCAGAACTTTTTTCATCTTCCCAAACAAAAACTCTGTACCTATTAAACACGAATTCCTCATTTTCCCCTCCCCCAGCCCCTGGCAACCACCATTCTACTTTCTAATATTAATAACTTGACTACTCTGGATACCTCATGTCAGCGGCATCACACATTTGTCCTTTCAACTGGCTTATCTCATCACGTTTTCAAGGTTCATCCATGTTGTAACACGTATCACAATTTCATTCCTTTTGGACTTCCTTGGCAGCGTAGTGGTTAAGACTCCATGCTTCCACTGCAGAGGAGCACAGGTTTGATCCCCAGTTGGGGAAGTTCTTCGTGCTGTGCAGAGCGGCCAGAAAGAAAGTCATTCATTTTTAAGACTGAATAATGTACCATTGCATGTGTATAACACACTTTTATCCCGTTCACTTCTTGATGGACACTTGGGTTGCTTCCTTTTGTCTGTGAATACTGCTGCTGTAAGCACTGGTATATGAGTACTTGCTTGGCTCCCTGCTTTCAGTTCTTCTAGGCAGATAACTAGGGGTGGAACTGCTGGATCAAATGGTAATTCCATACTTAACTTTTTAAGATGAAGAGCATATTTATTTTTATTGCGGTATAGTTGACATATAATATTGTATGTATATGATTTGATATTTGTATACACTGAAATGATCACCACAATAAGTCTAGCTAATATCTGTCTCAATACAGAGTTACCAGATTTTTTTCTTGTGACTTTTAAGATCTACTCTTTCAGCTGTCAATACAGTATTATTAGCTATAGTTACCATGCTGTATGTTATATCCCCATGCCTTACTTATTTTATGACTGAAGTTTATACTTTTTTGACCCCCTTTCATCCATTTAGCCCACTCCACCACCACCTCCCCAAGCCCCACCTCTGGCAACCATTATCCTGTTGTCTGTATCTATGAGCTTAGAGTTTTAGGGTTTTGTTGCTGTTGCTTTAATAGTCCATGCATAAGTGATGCCATACAGTATTTGTCTTTCTCTGACTTTCTCACGTAATGTCCTCAAGATGCATTCATATCATCACAAATGGTGAGATTCTATGCTTTCTATGATATTGAATAGTGTCCCACTGTGTATGTTGCATCTCCTTTATTTAGCATTAGTGGACGCTTAGGTTGCTTCCATGTCCTAGCTACTGTAAATAATGCTACAAGGAGCATGGGGATATAGATATATTTTCAAATTAGTGTTTTCCATTTTCTTTGGATAAACACATAGAGGTAGACTTGTTGGACTGTGTGATAGCTCAATTTTTAATTTTTTTGAGGAAACTCTGTACTGTTTTCCATAGTGGCTATACCAATTTAAAGTCCCATTAACAGTGTACAAGAGTATACTTTTCTCCATATCCTTACCAACACTTGTTATTTCTTTTTGATAATAGCCATTCTGATGAGTGTGCTGTGCTGTCTTATTGTGATTTTTATTTTTATTTTTATTTCTCTCATTAATGACGCTGAGCATATTTTCATGTACCTGTTGGCCATCTATGTGTGTCCTTTAGAAAAATATTCAGATTTTCCTGCCCATTTTTTAAAACTTTATTTTATATTAGAGTATAGATGATTAACAATGTAATAGTTCCAAGTGGACATCAAAGCGACTCAGCCATGCATATACATGTATCCATTCTCCTTCAAACTCCCATACTGCCACATAGCATTGAATCTAACCCATTTTAAATCAGATTTTTTCATTCAATATGTATGAGTTCTCTATTTTGGATATTAACCCCTTATCAGGTATATGATTTGCAAATATTTTCTCCCATTTAGTAGGTTGCCTTTTCATTCTGTTAAGGTTCCCTTTGCTGTGTAGCAACATTTTACTTTGATGTAATCCCACTTTTTATTTTGATATAATCAGAAAAGCCCTGAAGTTGGAAAAAGTTGAAGAAAGGAGAAGGGGACGATGACAGAGGATGAGATGGTTGGATGGCATTACGGACTTAATGGACATGAGTTTGAGCAAGCTCCAGGAGATGGTGAAGGACAGGGAAGCCTGGTGTGCTGCACTCCATGGGGTCGCAAAGAGTTGGACACGACTGAGCGACTGAACAACAACACAATCCCACTTTTTAATTTTTGCTTTTATTGGCTTCCCTTTGAAGTCAGATCCAAAAAAATTATCACCAAAAATGAAATCAAGGAGCTTGCTGCCTATGCTTTCTTGTAGGAGTTTTATGATTTCAAGTCTTCCATTTAAGTCTCTAACTCATTTTGAGTTAATTTTTTGTGTATGGTATAAGACAGTGGTCAAGGTTCATTCTGTTGCATATGGCTGTCCAGTTTTCCCAACATTTATTTATGAGACTGTCATTTCCCCATTGCCGGGGTCCAGCCCCAATGGATCCAGGGTGATTCGAAGGTGGGGATGGAGTCAGCGTCCTTGGAGATAACTTATTTAATTACAGATAGAGAGGGATTCGAAAATTAGCAGAGAAAAAGAGGCCAAGTAACTTGGTTTACATGGAATACCAATCACCACCTACATAGGCCGCAGGCGTCTTCCTGTTCTCCTGAAGGAGAGGAGGCACTGAGGCCCCCCCACCCCTGGTCTGATCAGAAGCCCAGGCAAAATTAGCAGGCTTGGTGGGTACCCATGAACCAGATGGGAATTTGGCCAGAAAATAGTAGGAGAGAAAAAGAGGCTGAATAACTTGGTTTATGTGGGATACCAATAAAATTCCAAGACAAGGAATTTGCACCATCTACATTGGGCCACCGGTGCCACTTGAATATCAGAAGGTGCTCCTCCTCGCATGGGTTTGAAAGCCGGGACAAGTAAGTAGACACGGCGAGCACCCACGCTCCAGATGGGAATTCAGCCAGAAAAATGGGGAGCAAGAAAGAACGACATGGGGGAATCAGTCTTTCTGGGAACTGATCCGATTTCTTTATTTTGGGGTTTGCTTATATACCTTTTGTTACACATAGGGATGAATACAGAGTCATGTGGGGGTCAGCAGTCCTGACCTTTATCAAAATCAGGTGCTTTACATAAAAAAAGATCTTAGGGGTTTTACATCATCTTCTGGCCATGAGGCCTGCTGACATTTTATGACCCTTTCTTTCTGATAACCAAAAAACTTATTTTTTCCAATGGTGTTTTTTCTTAAACCAGGCACCACCCTCCGAATAAAGTTGCATTCCTATAGGGTGAGGGTGTAGTGAGTTACAATCAAGAAAGGAATTTATTTAACCCAAGGTTAACATGATTAATCTTAAAGGTTAATACTTATAATGAATATAACTAGCATATAGGAGAAATAAGGGCAGGGAATATGGAGATTTAGCAGCAAACATCAGCCCAACAAATGAAAATCCTTTCACCAATGCTCCCCTTAAGATCTATTTAGTCTTAAGATAGTGATAAAGTTACATTTTTACATAGCAAGGACACAGTGATTTATAACAAAGTACAGTGATCTATTACAAAACAGAAAATTCATTAACTCAAAAAGTCTAATATTGTTAACCTTAAAAATTACTATATTTCCTTTTCTATATTCCAAATACATTGATTAATATATCCCCAGGTGCCTAAGTATATGGAGGCCTGGCGGCAATCATGGACTCGACAATGAGAAAAGCCCTATGCTAATTAAGACTCTCAAAATACTCAAACTCTGTGCTGTTTATGGTTGAGAGGTAGTAAACAATCATGTGCATAGAGGCAGGAGTATGGATAATCCTGTCACACAAGCTAGTTTGCCAGCAGAGAGGTTTGACTTGAGATACCCTTGTCCCACCCAGGGCAGGGAATTAGCAACAGTTATTGGCACAACAAATGAAAAACCCTTCACGGATATAATTCCTAACCAACCCACTATACTGACAATTTCCCAAAAGAATTTGCCTTTATTAAGTCTAAAACATCTCGTGCCTCTCAGGTTGGGAGGCTGTAAACAATCACATGTGGCCGGAAGAACCTATACAGGCAGGCTAGATAACCTTCAGAGGAGTTCGTAAGTTGAAACACTCTTGTCACGCCCAGGAATTTTTATTGACTTGGAGCTGCACGTTTACTCCTTCTCCGAGAGAACCGGTGGGGAACAGCCCCCCATAAAGTCAGAAGTGTAGGCGAGAGCACGAAACAGTAAAGTGGATAGACTGTGGTTTTGGGGGTAGATGTTCGGGAACAGGGGTTTTCCTGAGGCTTGATCACGCCTTTGTGTATGCCAAGCCTCCTTCCTCATGACCTATTGCCATGGGCGGGGTTCCTCACACTGGCTCCCGGCACCCCATCATGTGTTCTTGGTGCCATTGTCATAAATTAATTGAGCATGTCTGTGTGGGTTTATTTTTGGGCTCTCTATTCTGGCCCAGTGATCCATGTGTCTATTTTTATGCCATTCTGTTTTTATTACTATAGCTTTGAAATATAGGTTGACGTCAGGGAGGGTGTTGTCTCCAGCTTTGTCCTTATTTTTCAAGATTGATTTGACTCTTTGGTATCTTTTGTGATTCTACACAAATTTTAGGGTTGGTGGTTGGTTCTATTTCTGTGAAAAAATGCTACTGGAATTTTGATAGGGATTACATTAAATCTTTAAGTCTCTTTGGATAGTATTAACATTTTAACAGTATTCTTCCGATCCGTATTCCAAATAGAATATCTTTCCATTTATGTCTTCAATTTCTTTCATCAGTGTCTTGTAGTTTCCAGAGTACAGGTCTTTCACCTCCTTGGTTAAGTTTATTCCTAGGTATTTTATTCTTTTTGATGCAATTGTAAATGAGGTTGCCTTCTGATTTCTCTTTCTGATAGTTTGTTAATAGTGTATGTGAACATAACAGATTTTGTATATTGATTATATCCTGAAACTTTACTGAATTGTTTATTCTAACAGGTTTTATTTTGGCAGAGTCTTTAGGGTTTTCTATATATGAAATCATCTCATCTACAAAGAAGGACAGTTTTACTTCTTCCTTTCCAATTTGGGTGCCTTTTATTTCTTTTTCTTGCCTAATTGCTCTGCATAGGACTTCCACACTATATTGAATAAAAGTGGAGAGAATGGGCATCCTTGTCTTGTTCCTCATCTTAGAGGAAAAGCTTTCAACTTATCACTATTTTGTTAACTGTGGGTTTGTCATATATGGCTTTTACTGTGTTGCAGTATATTCCCTGCATACCCACTTTACTGAGAATTTTTATCATAAATGAATGTTGGATTTTGTCAAATGCTTTTCCTACATCTATTGATGATCATATGACTCTTATCCTTTAATGTGTTAAAGTGACAGTTGCTCAGTCGTGTCTGACTCTTTGCAGCCCCATGGACTATACAGTCCATGGAATTCTCCAGGCCAGAATACTGGAGTGGGTAGCCTTTCCCTTCTCCAGGGGATCTTCCCAACCTAGGGATCAAGCCCAGGTCTCCTGCATTTCAGGCAGATTCTTCACCAGCTGAGCCACAAGGGAAGCCCAAGAATTTACTGTGTTAATGTGGTGTATAATGTTGACTGATTTGCAGATGTTGAACCATCCTTGAATCCCTGGAATAAATCTCACTTGATTGTGATGTAGGATTCTTTCAATGTACTGTTGAATTCTTTTGCTAATACTTTGTTGGATTTTTGCATCTATATTCATCAGGAGTTTTGCCCTGTAATTTTCTTGTGGTGTACTCACCTGGTTTTGGTAGTGGGGTAAAGCTGGCCTAACAATGAGTTTGGAATTGTTCCCTTCTTTTCTATTTTTTGGAAGATTTTTGAGAAGGATTGGTATTAATTCTTATAAGAAGGTTCAGTAGAATTCACCAGGGAACCATCTGGTCCTGGACTTTAGTTTGTTGTTATTGTTCAGTCACTAAGTCATGTCCAACTCTTTGTGACTCCATGGACTGCATCATGCCAGGCTTCCCTGTCCTTTGGTATCTCCTAGGGTTTGCTCAAACTCGTCCATTGAGTTGGTGATGCCATCCAACCATCTCATCCTCTGTCACCCCCTTCTTCTCTTGCCCTCAATCTTTCCCAGCATCAGGGTCTTTTCCAATGAGTCAGCCTCTTCGCATCAGGTGGTCAAAGTATTGGAGCTCTAGCATCAGCCCTTCACATAAATATTTATGGTTGATTTTCTTTAGGATTGACTGGTTTGATCTCTTTGCTGTCCAAGGGATCCTCAAGAGTCTTATCCAACACCACAGTTTGAAAGCATCAATTCTTCAGCACTCAGCCTTCTTTATCATTCAGCTCTCATATCTGTACACAACTACTGGAAAAATCCTAACTTTGACTGTACAGACCATTGTCATTCAAGTGATGTCTCTGCTTTTTAATACACTGTCTAGGTTTGTCACAGCTTTTCTTCCAAGGGGCAAGTGTCTTTTAATTTCATGGCTGCAGTCACCATCTGCAGTGATTTTGGAGCCCAGGAAAATAAAATCTGCCACTGTTTTCATTTTTTCCCCACCTATATGCCTTGAAGCAATGAGACCAGATGCCATAATCTTAGTTTTCTGAATGTTGAGTTTTAAGCCAGCTTTTTCACGCACCTACTTCACCTTCTTCAAGAGGCTATTTAGTTCCTCTTTGCTTTCTACCATTCAGGTGGTATCATTTAATTCCTGATTCAATCTCCTTTCTAGTAATTGGTCTATTTAAGTTTTGTTTCTCCATGATTCAGCCTTGAAAGTTTGTATTTGTTTCTAGGAATATATCCATTTTGTCTTGGTTGTCCAATTTGGCATGTAATTGTTCATATTAGTCTCTTAAGATCCTCTGTTCTGTGGCATCAGTTGTAATACCTCCATTCATTCCTGATTGTATTTATTTGAGCCCTTTCTTGTTTTCTTTTCAGAGAACCAGCTCTTTTCTGTTGTCTTTTTGTCTCTATTTTATTTCGTTCTACTTTGATCTTTATTTCCTTCCTTCCACTAACTTTGGTCTTCATTTGTTCATTTTCTGGTTCCTTTAGGTGTAAATTTAGATTGTACTGAGATTTTTCTCATTTCTTGAGGTAGGCATTTATCTCTCTGAACTTCCCTCTTACAACTGCTTTTGCTGCATTCTGTAAATTTGGGTATATTTCCATTTCATTTGCCTCAAGGCATTTTTTAATTTCTCATTTGACTTCTTCATTGACCCATTCGTTGCTCAGCATGTTGGTTAATCTTCACATATCTGTGAATTGTCCAGTTTTCTTCTTGGATCATTTTAACCATCTTTAGATGTACAGTTCAGTGGCATTAAATACACTTACAATGTTGTGCATCACCACTCTCCAATTCCAGAACTTTTTCATCTTCCCAAAGAAAAACTCTATACCTGTTAAGCACTAGTTCTGCTTTTCCCTTCACCCAGCCTCTGGTAACCACCATTCTGTGTTCATTTCTATTAATGTGACTAATCCAGAAAAAACATGTAAGTGGAATCAGAGTGTTTGTCTTTTTGTCTGTTTTTTTTTTAATTGGCATAATGTTTACCTGGTTCCCCCATGTTGAAGCATGTATCAAAATTTCATTCCTTTTTAAGGCCAAATAACATTCCATTGTGTGTATATATTACACTTTTTGTCCCCTTCACTTATTGATGGACACTTGAGTTGTTTCCTTTTGTTAACTGTGAATACTGCTGCTATGAACATTGGTGTATAACTGATTATTTAAATCCCTGCTTTCAATTCTTTTGGGTATACAACTAAGTAGAATTGCTGGATCAAATGGTAATTCTGTGTTTAATTTTTGAAGAACTGCCCAGTGGTTTTCTGCCAGACATCTGATTAAGTATTTGTAGCCAAAAAATGATATTCAAACATCCATTTACTCACCAAACACCCTGAAACCCTTCTTATGCCCTACCACTGAGCTAAGAACTGGGGGTGCAAAGGGCCAGTGGATCTCTTCTAATGTTCAAAAGGCTCTCTATCTGCCATGTGTCCAAACTGTCAGAATCCTGCAAATGGAAGCCTGGGGGAAGAGAATATATCATAGACAGCTAGCTGTCTGCCAAAGCCTCTTGCTTGTCCAACTATACACACACACAATCACACTCTGCATAGGTGCTGGGAAGTCTGCTGGTGACTACAGTTCCTAGTTCCCTGACTTCTGGGTGGGGCCCTAAGACTACGTTCTGTCCAGTGGAATGTGGTAGAAGTGATGCATGCTATTTTCAGGCCTGACTTGGCCTCCCATCACTTTTCTCCAACTGGATGTCAAGGTGAGCTCAGAAGCCACTTACTATCGATAGCAGAAACCACTTACTATGGGTGGCAGAGCCTCAATCAGCCTGGGTTCCTATCCATCTATGCAGATTGTGCCCCCCCACCCCCACCAATGCTAACCGGACTTCCTATGGGCAAGACAACTGACTTGTGTTAAGTCACTGAGATTTCAGAGCTTACCTTTACAATGGCAAGCACCATCTTAACCTACGCAGAAGATGAGGAGGAACTTGACCCCCCATAGAAACCTTCCTTCCATAACTCAGATGAAGAACATCTCCACAAAAGCCATCTCTGCTTCATCCACACCTATGCAGGCGAAGTGTTGGGGAACAGCAGCTGATGACTTTAGAAAGGGGAGGATTGAGGATGAGAGAACCAATTGCAGGATTGCAGGATGAGGGTGAGAGAGAATCAGGGCTCTGTCTTTCCTCCTAGAATCCATATCTTCTGGGCAGTGGCAGGAATACTCCTAGGAAGAAAGGGCAACAGCTGTCAGATGTGTGTTACCCTGGAGGTGTAATCCATGTTTGGTTTTAGTGTCTCTAAGAATCATTGACTCTCAGGATTCAAAAATGCCTTCAAGTTTACCTAGTTCAGACTTCCACCCAAATCTTGAATCTCTTCTGCAAAAAGTAAGGATTATCTGGCCTTCACATGCTTTACCTCCTGATAGAGAATGCATCACTTCCCAAGCCAGCACGTTTCACCTTTGAATGGACCTTTCACTGGACAGCTCTGCAATGCCCCCTTTACAGTAAGCATAAAGTTGTTTCTTTGGATTCTTTTTTTTTTTTTTGCATCTTAATGTAGGCATTTATTGTTATGAATTTCCTCCTTAGAATTGCTTTTGTTGCCTTGCATAAGTTTTTGATACATTGTGTTTCTAGTTTCATTTGTCTCAAGGTACTCTTATTTCCCTTTTAATTTCTTCTTTGATCCATAGTTGTTTAGAAGAGTGTTGGCAAATTTCAATGTATTTGTGAATTTTCCATTTTCCTCCTCTTACTGATTTCTAGTTTCATACCGTTGTGGTCAGTGAAAATACTTGGTATGATTTCCGTCTTCATGAATTTTCTGAGACTTGTTTTGTGACCTAATACGTGGCCTATCCTAGAAAATCTTCATGTGCACTTGAGAAGGATGTATATTCTATTGTCCAGCAGAACATCTGTATATGTCTGTTAGGTTCACTTGGGCTAGTCTTATTCAAATTCACTGTTACTAATTCTCTGTCTAGATGATCTATCCATTGTTGAGAGTGGGGTATTAAAGACCCCAACTATTACTATATTGCTGTTTATTTCTCCTTTTAGCTCTTAACTTTTGCTTTATGTGTTTATGTGCTCCAGTGTTGGGCACATAAATATTTCCAATTACTTTATCTTCTTGATATACTGGCCCTCTGATCATTATATAATGATTTTTGTCTCTTTATCACTTTTAAAGTCTGTTTTGTCTGATTTAAGTATAGTTACCCCTACTTTGTTGTTGTTCTTACAATCTGTTTGAAACATTTTTCCATCCCTTTACTCTTAGTCCATATGGCTTTAAGGCTAAAATGATTCTCCTGAAGGCAGCACATCTTTGGATCTTTTTTTTCCCATTCAGTCATTCTGTGTCTTCTAACTGAAGAGTTCAATCTGTTTACATTTAAAGTAATTGATGATAAATAAGGACTACTGCTGCCATTTCATTTTCTAGATCTATTGTTCATTGTTTCTTATCCTGCTGTCTTTTTGTGTGTTTTGATGTCTTCTGGTATCAAAATGTTTTGACTTCTTTATCACGTTCTTGTGTATAATTACTACAGGTTTTTCCCTGTGGTTACCATGAGGCTTAAACAAAATATCTTAAAATCGTAATTCCCTATTTCTTTACATTTTTATATTAAAGTATAGCTGATTAACAATGTTTTAATTTCAGGTATACAGCAAGGTGATTCAGTGATACATATACACGTACCTATTTTTCAAATCCTTTTCCCATTTAGATTATTAAAGTGTATTGAGCAACATTCCCTGTGCTATACCGTAGGTCCTTATTGGTTAAATATAGCAGTGGTAACATTCTGTTTTAAACTGATTACTTCAATAGAATTTCAAAGCTTGCCAGTTTTACTTCTTCCCCTCACATTTTAGAGTATTGATGTTGCAATTTACATGTTTCTATATTGTATAACTAAAAGATATTGTTAAAATGGTTATTACTACATTTGTTTTCTAACTTTTAAACTAGAGTTGTGAATTACACACTACTATTACTGAATCTGACTGTATATTTACTGTTTATGATGCTAACTAGAGTCCTTTAATTTCCACTCAAAGAATTCCTTTTAACTTTTCTTATAGGGCAAGGGCTAATGGTGAATTCCCTCAGCTTTTGTTTGTTCAGGAAAGTCTTTATCCTTCCATTTCTGAAGGACAGTTTCATCTAATACAGTACTCTTGGTTGACAGGGTTTTTTTTTCCTTTCAATATTTTAAATATATTATCTCATTCTTTTCTGACCTAAAAATTTTATGTGGAGAAATTTGCAAACAGTCTCCCCTTATACATAACTTTTCTCTTGCTGCTTTAAAAATTATTTGACTTTTGACAATTTAATTATAATGTGTCTCACTGCAGCCCTATTCAGGTTCAACCTATTTGAAGTTCTCTTGGATCTGGCTATTTCTATCCCCAGGTTTGGGAAGTTTTCAGCCATTATTGCTTAAAATATACCTTCTATCCATTTCTTTTTATCATTCCAGAATTCCCATAATGTGGATATTTTTTCTTTTTATTGAGTCCCATAAGTTCCATAGGCTTTCTTCACTTTCTTTTTCCTTCTCTGACTGTATAGTTTCAAATTTCTTACCTTCCAGGTTACTGATTCTTCTGAATGCTGTCTGCTTTTTTTTCTTTTTTTTTTTACTCTACATTGAATTCTTCCATTATATTTTTCAGCTCTGATTCCTTTGTTTTTGATGGTTTCTGTTTCTTTGCTGAATTTGTTGGGTTCATGCATTGTTTTCCTAATTCCATTTAGTCATCGTGTATTCTTGTAGCTCACTAAACTCCTTTAAGAACATTATTCTGAATTCTTTGTCTGACAGAATATAGATCTCCATTTCTCTAAGGTCTGTTTTTAGAACTTTATTAGTTTCCTTTGGTCTCATACTTATCTGCTAATGATCCTTGATTATGTATGTTGCTATCTTCCCACATGAGTAAGGTCTCCCAGTCTTTGCAGATTTGTCTTGGCAGAGACAATTCACCTGTCAGCTCAGTTTAGCTCTGGATATATCTGTTGGTAATGTCCTTGGGCAGGTGGGGCCTGCTAATAGGATCTATTCCTGTTTGAGGCAACTGTTTAAGCTCTGAAACTGGGGGAGGAGGTGCCACTGGCTAAGAACAGTTGGATAAGACTGCTGGCATGGTTCTCTAGCCAAAGGAGCCTGTAGGATAGGCTCTGCGGTTGCCTGAATTCTCTTGTCAGGCTTCCTACATGGTGGGGCTGGGTACTATACTTAGCAGTTGGTGGGGCTATAGCTTAGCTTCCCTTGCCCTCATGGGACAGAGGAATGGGACCCAGGGCCTGCATGGCTCCTCATTTGGGGACCCAAATCAGGCAAAAGTTGTGCACTGGATATCATTATCAGGTAAGGCCAGTAGCTTTGCTCTTAAGACAGGGAAAGCCACGGGCTGTGCTCTTTGTCCAAGTGACACTGTAAGCAGGACTGTTGGATGGGCTCTATGCAGCCTCTCTCTGGGGGGATTCCCTGGTCAGGTGGGCCAATGGCTGCATTTAGCAATATCAGTTTCTCTACCCAGCTGTTCTTGGGAGGACAGCTCCAAGGCCGGGAAGGCTGTCTGTGGTCTTGACTGAAACCAACCTGTGCCCCAAGTTCCCTGGCCTGACCAGGGCTACTACCCTTGCTCTAGGGGTGATCAGCTCTGCCCACCTGCCTCTGGGCTCAAGCATTGATGGATTACATAGCAGTTTTCAGGTGTTCTCAAGCAGCCCTTCTTCTTAATGGGCATAAAACAAATTGGCAGCAGGTAAGGCTATGTCTGTTCTCCTGCCTGGGTGCAACTGGGAGGCCCACTTCAGACAACTCCCAGATTTTTCCAGGCTTTCTGGCTGGGACAGGCTGAGAGGCACTCCACAGCTGGTAGGACTATATAACTCAACTCTTCCATCTTGAAGTGAGCTGACCAGGCTCCGGGGCTGGTGGAACTCCTCTTTTGAGGACCTGAGTCACGCAGACCTGCATGCACTCTGCCAAGTTCCCTGGCCATGTGGCACCATTGATTTGCTCTGCAGATGAGCAAAGCCACAGGTTGGGACTATAATTGGTCTCTGCAGGTACAAATGTGATCTGCCAAGACCCAGTACTGGAAGCCCCTCCACCTTCTCCATCGGATTCCCAGTGGCTGAGCCTTGCAGTCTCCTGTGACCCCAGTGGGGTGAAACCAGAGCGAGGACTCCCATGAACTGACCCACAGTGCTGGAGGTGCTGGATGTCATCCCCGGGCTCTTTCCCTCTGGAAGAACCGTAGTCTCAGGGGAGACCTCTCCGTGTGGGGCTGTGCCAGCTTAGGGGAGGGGCAGTGTGGTCAGTGTGTAGAGCTGTTCCCCTCACCCCCTCTAAGGCAATATGCCTGGGTCTTTGTGGTACAGAGGGTGCTTCAGCCTTGCTCCCAGGTTCTAGGATTCTCTCAGTAGTCCCTTATCCATGAATAGTTGATAGTTGCTATTGTGAATGGGGGAGTCAGGAATACCCTATTCACCATGTTGGTGACATCATTCCCCTTACTATGTGTTGAACACTGTTCTGAGAACTTTACATGGATTAACTTCTTTAATTCCCGTAACAACTTTATGGGCTAGATACTCCTATTTTTTAATTTTTTTTTATTTTTAAATTTTAATAGTTGATTTACAATGTTAATTTCTGCTATCCAGCAAAGTGACTGAGCTATATATTTCTCAAATTCTTTTCTGTTATGGTTTAAAACAGAATATTGAACATAGTTCCTGTGCTACATAGTAGGACCCTGCTACTTATCTATCCTATATATACTCATTTGCATCTGTAATCCCAAACTCCCAATCCCACAAATCTGCTCTGTGAGTCTGTTTCTGTTTCATAGATAAGTTCAACTGTGTCATATTTTAGAGTCTACATATAAGTGATATCACATGGTATTTGCCTTTTGCTTACTGACTTCATTTAGTATGATAACCTCTACATCTATTCATGTTGCTGCAAACGAAATTATCTCACTGTTTCTGTGGCTGAGTAGTATCCATTGTATATAGGCACCACATCTTCTTTATCCATTCATCTGTTGATGGATATTAGGTTGTCCCCATCTCTTGGCTATTGTGAATAGTGCTGCTGTGAACATAAGGGTGCCTGTTATCTTTTTGAATTATAGTTTCGTCTGGATATATGCCCAGGAGTGGGACTGCTGGATCATACAGCAACTCTATTTCTAGTTTTTTTGAGGAACCACCGTACTATTTTCCATACTGACTGCACCAGTTTACATTCCCACCAACAGTGTAGGAGGGTTCCTTTTTCTCCACACCCCCCTCCAACATCTGCTATTTGTAGACTTTTTAGTGGTGACCATTCTGACTGATGTGAGGTGGTACCTCATGGTAGATTTGGTTTGTATTTCTCTTAATACTTAGTGATAATGAGCATCTTTGTAGAAATGTCTCTTTAGGTCTTCTGCCCATTTTTGAGTTGGGTTGTTTAGTGTTTTGTTGTTCAGTTTGGCTAGATTTTGCTATTTAACCTCATTTTAAAGATATGAGACTCAAGGCACAGAGAGGATAAAGTGAACCTTTTGATTCACACTTCCACTGCATTTAAACCTGAGCAGGACCCCTCAAGAGCAGATGCCCTTCTCCCCCATGATGAAAAATGGCATTACCCTCCCCTTCCCTGGGCCCTCTGTGTATGTACCTGCTGGAGGTGGCAAAGCCAATCAGGGAGGCAGGAGAGGAGGACTGGAGGTGCAGGAGGAAAGGAGGAATGAGGAGATGTTCCAGTTCATCAACACCGCTGAGGGCGGGTGCTATTTTTGTTTAAACCATCACTTCCCTGCCTTCCCCAAAGAAGCCGCTGGAGGAACAGGCAGCAACAGCTGCCAGCACCCCTGCCCACCCCAGCTCTGAGTTAGGCCACTGGATGAGGCAGCTCCCCACCCAGGGCAGACCTCTCAGTCACCAAATCTAAGACAGCCACCCTGCTTCATCCCTGGACTGTGCATTCAGGCTTCAAGCTTTTGACCAAGGAAGACATGAGCCCAGAAAGGACCTGTTGAGGTCACAGAGCTTGTAAATGTCAGAGCGAAAAGTCAACCCAGGTGTCCTAAGGCTAGGGTTATTTCCCCACTCCCCATACAGCCATTTTGTGTGGAAGCTTCCATGGTAGAGGGGCTATAATCATGCCTAATGGGTCTCCCTTAAGAAAAAAAGGAAATAAACCTATCACAGAAGAGCTCTGGGAAACTGTCTGATCCCCACAGTAGGAATGACCCTTATCCCACCTGTAAAAGGGAAGTAAGAGCAGTTTCCTTTTTTTTTTTTTTCTATTTGCATAAAATCTCCAGAAAGAACTGGTATATTTGTTACCTTCAAGATGGCCCAGGGATGAACTGACTTTTGTACCAGTTAAATACGAAGCCATGTGAATGCAGAGGCTGTTCAAAATAAATATCCTTTTTAAAACCCTCTTTCCTGAAGCCCCAGTCAGGACTGCTCAGGTCTGGTCTCACCTCTGCTGCACCAACTGTACTTTTGGCCTCTCCCAGAATCTCTCTGGGCCACCTCCTCCGCTGTGAGATTAGAGTGGACTGAACAAGTTATCTGCAGGCTCCTCTCAGCACCTTTCTCCCTCCCATCCTCAGAGCAGCTCAGACTCAAAAGGCTTGGTACCTTTGTATGTTTGTCTTTAAGTTGGTTTTCTTTTGCAAGTCCATGAAATGCAACTTTCTCAGCTGGTTCTTCTGGCAATTTTGTTGCTATAAATCCAAGACCACATAGGCTATTCACACCACTGGAGCAGGAAAAAAAACCACCTGACTTTGCCAGCTTAGAACTTCAGGGAGCTCACCTTTGCGTGAAGAAACAGGGTCAAGTAGCCCCTGGGAAATGGCATGGTGAGTCTCCAGCTGGTAGGTGGAGCTAGGGTGTGATAAGGGAGAACCCAGCTGGGGGCTGAGTGCCCCCAGCACTGCTCCAGGGGGCAGGGTGCTCTAAGGACACAGCCACGAGGTATAAGGCTCCGTTCTTGTAGGGAGCTTCAGGCATTTAAACCCCAGGAGTTCAACTCCAGGACTTCAGGCCCTGGTTTTCTCACTCACAGAAATGGAGCTGAAACTACGAAACAGATTTGTTGTGACTAGGTTCGATACTGTGGTATTCTTTTTGAAAAATATTGTATGCGTGGCTTTGCTGGGTCTTCGTTGCTGTGCATGGGCTTCTCGTTGCGGTGACTTCTCGTTGCAAAGCACAGGCTCAGGAACTGTGGCTCACAGGCTTAGCCGCTCTGCAGCATGTGGGGTCTTCCTAGACCAGGGATCCAGGCTGTGTCTCCTGCACCGGCAGGCAGGTTCTTTATCACTGAGCCACCAGGGGAGCCCTGGGTATTCTGTGAATATTCATTTCCTTCCCTCTACCCTTAAGCAGAAGGAAGCAAAGGCCTTCGAAAGGAGACACGTTCACACAGCTACTGTGTAGCAAATGGACCTGCAGAGATTTAATTGATGTAGAAAACACAGGATTGTCACCAAAGTTGGTTGCAGCACATGAGCTAGTCCCAAAGCACACAGATGAACAAAAGTGGATATCCTATGCGGTAGACTGATGCCAAAAAAGTACCTGGGGGTAAACAAGCCAATGGGATCTCAGTTCCTTATCCAAAGAAATGAGAGGTGGAGAGGCAGGGGAACCCCCACCGCTTTCAAGACAAGAAAAGGTGGGGGGCATTTTATTTAAACGATGGGGCAGATGTTAAGCACTGCCTGCATGTCCCCTCAAGGAGCCCGCTGACGTGGGAAGGGTGGCAGGGTGCTGTGCCAGACGGCAGGCATGGGCCCAGCCCCTCACCTCCTTCAGAACAAGTCTCCAGGCTCTGAGAAGGGGCGGCAGGGACGGCACAGGTGGAAAAGACGGACGGATATAACGCACATATACACCCGAGTGCTCCAGGAAGAGGAAGCCATGGTGAGCCCTCCCAGTCTCTTCTGTGGCTCACCGGCTTCCTGAGACCTGAGAATGTAGCTGGGATGCTCTGGGGAGGAGCCCCAGGGCGGGGGGAAGGAAGTGCTCCTGAGGACAGCCCCTGAGGAAAGCCCAGGACCAGCAGAGGGAAGACAAGTGGCAAAACTTCTGGGGCCAGCCACCGCCCACAGGGCTCTGGGCCCAATCCTGAGATAAGTCAAAAGGTGAGACAGAGTGCTCAGGAGAGGGGACGTTAAAAAAAAAAAAAGGCTTGATCTACAGGGCTGAGGTATTAGAAAGGCGAGCCCTGGTCCCAGAGGACAAACATGCCCGGGGGGGGGGGGCGGGGGGGCTTTGTTCTGGGGAGTGAGGGACCACATATGTGACCCTGGGAGCTCCAAGCGGGCCCCATAGGTCCAAGAGACCGACTCCACTCCAATGGAGTCCCCTGGCCTCTGAAGCAGGAGCTCCCCCAGCGCCACCTCTGCCCCACATCAGTGTCGCAAGGCTCACGCACAGGCCACACAGGGCAGCCTGAGATGCTACAGTCTAGGGGTGGCTTACTGTTCCTGGTCACACCCTCTGTTTCCCCTGGTGCCCCGGGGCTCCTCTAAGTTCCAAGTGAGGCAAGCAGCACAGAGAGGGGCCAGGAGGATGCTTTATCAGGGAGTAACGTGCAGGCAGCAAGTAGGGCACATGGTCTGGGTGCAGGAGAGGCCAGGCTGCCCCCCGGCTCAGCGCCTCAGTAGTGATAGACTTTCAGTCTGTTGTTCCCATCCAGGTCCAGCTGTAGGAGGCTGGAACCAGCTGCTGGCTTGGGCACCAAGGAGAAGAGAGGTCTGGCCACAAGGTGAAGGAGAACTCCACAGTCAGCTGAGCACTGTTGGGGAGGAGTCATGGACCAGACGGGACCCTCCTGGGACACCCCCACCTGCCCTGGCAGTTAGAGCGGGAAGGGATCAGGGTTTGGGAGGCAGGTAAAAGGATACAACTTGGGGTCGTTCTTGTAATGTTCTAGCCACTTTCGGTTAGCCGCGATCAGGTCCTGCAAGTTGGAGGTGCCCACCTGAGGGGCTCGGGAATAGGGACGCTGCAGGAGGCGGAGCTGCTCACTGCGGGGAGGGGAGAGGAGGCAGGAGCATGGCAAGAGTGCCCCTCTGGGGTGAGGAGCATCTATTTCCAGAAGGGAAGAGGGTGAAGCCTCTACCCTGGGTGAATGCACCTGACTTCAGGGCTCCCATGTCTGCCTGTGCCCAGCCAATCTCATCAGTAAACACTTTCCTCTCTATCAACTCAAATACCTTCCCAGCATCAGCTCCCAAGCTGGCCAAAGGGTGAGAGGGGCTGTGCTTATGGTTGGGGCCCTGCAGGGACACATCAAGGGGGGGTACATTTGGCAAGGAATAAGATGAAGGGGAAATTAATAACAGGTTTCAATAATTGCCCATCTATCTCCCCCACAGGGAGCCCCCACTCCCTCCAGATGTTGCTCAGCAGGTCTGGGGGAAGAATGGAGCTGTGCACAGCAGACAAAGAGCTCAGGGCAGAGACGAACGCCTCACTCCACAGCCAGATCCCATTTCTCCCCAGGGTGCCACTGGGCAGTTTCCTCATGGGGCTGGCTCAGGTAAGGCCAGCCTGGCCCCACTGGGACCTCAGCAGCTTCATGGCCTGGGGGACCTGCCTAATGTCTGGGTGACGTGATAGGGCCTTCTGGTCCCTTCACCAGGTCCCACCTGCCCTGGGAGCTGCAGCTGAATGGAGTGGCTCCACCCTGAGCCCACAGGGAGGCTTACCTGGCAGACACATAGCCCAGCCTGTTTTCCAAGGGGGCAGGACCACTGTTGAGGAATGGGATGCCAGCTGGAAAAGTGTGAGGGAAGCAGTCAGAAATGAGCAGCAGTTTAGCCAAGCCAGCCCCCTCTTGCCGCCCCCAGCCCAGAAACTGCAACGGCAGTGCCCCAAACCAAAGACAGGAAAAGCTTCTGAGGTTGGAGGTGAGAGAGATGGTACCCAGAAACTGTCCTACTTATTTCTAAAACTGAAATTAGAAGCTATTCCTTCAAATAACTGTTTTTATGGATTTTCACATTCCTCAGCAGGGCCATGAGACCAGAGGAAGCCACATATAGCCAAAGGGTTACAAACCCCGGAGTCACAGACATGGGGTCAAAATCCAGTCTGTTGCTTGCTCCCTGGGTACCCTGGAGGATATTACTTAACCTCTGAGTCTGTTTCCCCATCTGTAAAATGGGGATGAAAGTGTGAAATAACCTCAGAGGATGATTATAAGGACTCAGTGAAAAACCATATATAAAACGCCGGGCCCATAATGTAGAACACTCAAGATGGCAGTGATCACAACTCTGACAAGTGACCTCCTCAGGTTCAGCTGAGCTCTAGAATCCATCATAAAGGCCCCATCAGGTAACCTGTCCTTGACCCAGAGGGCGAGCAGCAAGGTCCTCCCAGGGACCCTGAGAGTCCGGGGGCCATGCCAAAGCTGGGGGTGAGGGGCAGGCAGAGGAGGGAGGCGGGGAGGCTGAGCCAGAACTGTGCACAGCCCGGAGGGAGGCTTACTTGGAAAATACTTGCGCCACTTCTCCACCAGGAAGTCGTCCACGGTCTGAGCCGCAGAGGAAGAGAGCCTGGGGCCCAGCCCCGGGTCCCAGGTCCACTGGGCAGATGTGGGCTGAGCCAGGGATGAGGCTGAGCCCCGGGCCAGGGAGGGGTTGGGGGGAGCCGGGGTGCTCCTGGAGGCCTGGGTGGGGAGCGGCACGGGCATGGAGAAGAGCGGTGGCGGCTGGGCGTTGAGGCTGCCCAGGACACCGAGCACCCCGTTGAGCTGGCTGCTGATGCTCTGCAGGGAGCTGCTCAGGTAGTGGATCTTGTTGGGGAAGGTGGGGCTTGGGGCCAGGTTGACTGCAAAGGGAAGAGGCGGAGGGTGGAGAACAGCCTGGCTGGTACTGCACCCTACTGGCCCACATTCCTACCCCTTCCCCTGTTCCTCTCAACAAAAGCCCCACAGCTTCAGTGTTTCAGAGCGTCTATAGGGAGAGGCCCTCCGGGAAAGGCCAAGAGGGACGCTCCTCTTGCTGCGAGTCCCCCGAGCCTCTGGGCCCTGCAAACCCAGCCAGCTCACTCCTGCCAGGGCATTTGCTGACCACTTGCTCCAGACACTGGCACAGCAAGGGGGCCCTCTCTTGCTGGGCTGTGGGGAGGGGCTGCATCTCTGGTCCTCCCCCAGCCCACTCACAGCGAGGCAGGGGGCAGGAGTCAGAACTGTCACTGCTCCCATCTTCCAGGTCGCTAAGGTCAAAGGTCACCACCTTCTTCGTGGGGGGTCCTCTCAGCGTGTCCTCATCCGAAGCCTGGTGGGAAGACACAGCAGTTGAGGGCGGCACCTGCTCTGTGCTTCCTGCCCTCGTGACAGCTGAGGACTTGGTGGATAGGCTCTTTGGGTCCCAAGTTCTGGGGGAGGCACAGGCTGCCTTGCAGGTGAGGCTGAGAGAACTCAGCCACTGGAGATATAGCCAGTAAGGCCACCAGGGTCAGGCAGGCCCCCACCCTCACCCAAGTAAACACTCCCCACAGTTTCTTTCCAGCTCCTGCTGCACCCATATCTCAGGCATCCAGAGGAAAGCCTACGAGGCCCAGGGAAGGTAGCGAAACCAAGGAGCCTCTATTCCTGGCCCTCAAGGCACACCTCTCCTCGGGCACCAGGGCAGGACCAGTCCTCTCCTGAGAACCTTCAGCAAGAGGATCCAAGTCTGCTCAGGATGTCTCAGCACAGACCCAAACCCCCAAATGTGCTTGACAGTCAAAGCTGAAGTCCCAGCCACTTTCAGCAGCTCAGAATCCCCAAGCCTACTGCCAATCCTGGACCTAAGCTACCCTGACACGGGACCCAAGAACCCCCACCGAATCCCAGGAACAGAAGAGGGAGGCTGGGGCCAGGCTGGGCTGCACCTCTTCCTGGAGAGAGGACTCCAGCTGATGCAGCTTCTCCTCCTTCTTCTTCAGGAGGTCGTGGCCTTTCCGCATGGCTGACTTCATCTCATCCAGATGCCTGGTCTCCTGCAGCGAAGGAGGAAGACGGTGACTAACCACACCGGCACATAGAGGAGTCCCCCCTGCTCTGCCGTTTGTTGGCTGGGTGATCTGGGTGAGCTTAAATTACCGAACTCTGGATATTCATCTTAAAAAAAAAAACTTCTCATAGGGTCTTGAAGATTAGAAGAGATAACATGATACATGCCCTGCACTATGCCCACACCTAATAAAATTCTCAAAACAGTTACTATTAAACAAATGGTTATTATTATCATCACTGTTCCAACTACCATTACTACCCCCATCCTCAACAGGAGGGATTCAGCAGAGCAGTTCCAGGCCCTGCGGGTGGAATGCAGATGCCCCTGGAAGGCTGCCCCTCCAAAGGTACTGACCTTTGACCCTCTGCTGCCCCCCAGCCAGACTTAGGGGCCACAGGGCCCGCAATCCCTCACCAGCTCTGAGCATCATCAGAACTCTAAGGGACCAGGCATAATCTGCCAAGATCCTCACATGGCAAAGAGATGTGTGATCCCACTAATAACCATGAAGACATGTCCTTTTCATTACAAATTAGGCTCTCAGAGAAAGAAAACAGGGAATTCGGCTTATGCTGAGTGTGCTCAAAAGATTTTCACTTATGAGTAAAGTCTTGAGTGTGATGGAATGGCCAAGCAATGTGGAACTTCTAAAAAATGGGAACACCACTACAACCCTGTACATTGTCTCTGGTTACTGTGAGGCCCAAATGACTTCCTAATAGAGAAAGCATTCTGCACTGCCAAGTGAGTGTAAGGAGCTTCCATCCTTGTGGCAATCCATAACCTCCATCTCCTCCTGTCTGGTCTCCCTAGACTTGTCCAGTGACTCTGCGCCTACCTGGGCATGATCTACTGAGGGCAAGCCCAAAGGGAGGGCCAGCTTCCTGCCCCCGGCCTCCCCAGCGTGGCTGAGTCCCCCCGGGGCTCCTGACCTCCTCCAGGTCCTTGCACATGTCCTCCAGGGCCTTGGTGCCTGGTGGGTCTTTGGCCGCCTCCTGAGCGCTGGCCAGCTCCTGGCGCCAGTGCTGCTGGGCAGCCTTCAGAGCTGTCTGCCGCCTCCGCATGGAGCGTGACTGTCGCACGAGGAACTCTTTGGCATTGCGGAGAGCCACCCCTTCAGCAGAGAGGTAGTGCCGAGCGCTGCAGAACAGGGCAGGGGTGGAGCGGGGACACACGCACTATGGACTCCTGCTCAGGTGTCCAGCCTGAGCACAGACCGCAGGGCTAGGAGAGGGTGGGGACACCGCTGCTCAAGACCCATGGCATGCGGCACGGGCACTGTGCATGCCAGTCCTCCCACCCAGACCCTGACAGGAGCCGCACCTGAAGCCTCCAGAGACGGCCAGACCCTCCCATCAGCCTGACCCTCGTGCAAGGTCAGTCCATGCCAGCGTGCTGTGTCAGTGATCACCCTGGGCACCTTCCTGGCTTGTCACAGAAGACTCCTCAGTGCCCCAGCCCCTATCCTCGAACCAAGCCCCACTGGAGACCATGGGTCCAGGTCAGTCCCCGGCCCTGACACACGTCCTCACTCAACCATTCCTGGATCCTCAACCCAAAACAGGACAGGTTATTGGAACGCACCTGTCCAAGGATAGGTCAGTCTCCTTGCTCTGGGAAGAGAGAGAAGGATACCTCTTTAGTCTGGTTCTAAGACACACGCAGTAGAAAACGCCCACTGAATGTAACAACATCAGGTAACTACAGGCTCAATAGACCCCGAAGTCCCTCCTAGAGGCCCAGATGATGGTTCTGCCAGCCACCGAGCACCAGTCACTTACAGATATAATTTGACTGATGCAGAAGTAGGGCTAGGAATGGTAATAGGAGACTAAAAAGTCCTGGGCAGAACAGTCAGGACCCTTCCTGGAGCCCCCCCCGCCCAGGGGCCCTCCTACCCACTCTCCCCCCGATGCAGCCCCATCCCTCCTGGACCTCAACCCCTCCGAGAGCCCCGCCCCTCGTGGAGCCCTGCCCAACTCCAGCCACCCTGACCCTTCCAAGAGAAGCTCACCGTCCGGGGGGATCTCCTCAGGTCCTCAAGGAGGAGACTGGGCTCCAAATGTGGGGAAGCGTTACTGTCCTTTACCTCCAGCTCTTTCAACAAGTCCTGCTGCTTCTGAGCCTGGACCTCCAGGTCGCTGTGATGGGAAATTGGGGAGTGGGGGGAGTTGGTGAGGCAGGGTCACATGTTGTAGCAGGCCTGGCAGCACCTTTCAGGACTCCTAGCGGGGAAGGGGCAGAACCACCTCCACCCTTTCAATCCTGCCAAAGATGCTGGGGCAGGGACCCCAGAACCGGGGGACCCGGGCTAGTCCCAGCCTCTTAACGCCCCCGCTAAGTCCCTGCAAAACACAGCCCCTCCGTCTGGCTCCACCTCTGCCTGCTAACTGGGCCATGAAGAGACAGAGCCCCCAAGCGGCAGAGGTCAGAAGGCAGGCGGGAGGCACAGGGGTGGCAGAGCGCAGGGGTCCAGACCACCTGACATGCTTCTGCAGCCTCTGACTCTGGGCCTGCAGCAGCTCCACCTGGGACTCCAGCTCCAACTTGCGGGCCTGAAGCTCCTCGAGGATTCTTCGGAGCTGCCGGTTTGACTCCAGCAGGTGGGCGTGCTCCTTCTTTGCCTCCTCCAGGTGTTGATGGGTGGCTGTGGCTTCCTGGGGGGCAGAAGGAAAGACAGAAGGACCTGGAGACGTGGGAGGGAGTGGACGGGGGAGTCACAGAGCAGACAACGGGGAAGCACTGGGGGAGAGGCTGGGCCAGGCCCCTCCCCTCAGCAGCCCCGCCCCCCAGGGTTGCCCGAGCTAGTCTCCCACAGAGAGGCTATCCATGGGATGCTAGCCAACAGAGTTTGGAACCCAATTCCCCGACAGACCAGGGGGGCTGGGGGCGGAAGGAAGTGCAACAAGGGAGGACAGGAGAAGCAGCAGACGAACCTCGCTCTCCAGCGCGACCTGCCTCTGCGCATCGAGGAGCTGCTGCTTCTCTTTTCGGGCCGCCTCCTTCTGCGGAGCACAGAAGGTCTGGCCGTCAGGCCGACTCCGGCCTCCCCTGGGGGAGCGGACTTCCAGGTCAAGAGTACCCGAGAGCCTGTCCTCTGCCCCTACTCCCGCACCTGGACATCCAGCTGAGCCAATCGGGCCTTGACATCCTTGGTTCTGGTTTCAAGTTCCACCTCTAAATCTTGGAGCTTCCTTTCCTGCACGGAGTGTACGTAGAGAAAGACAGGCGTGCAGCCAGTGCCCAGGCCCGAGCTGAGGGCCAGGAGGAGTTCGCGAGTGTGCCCCATACCACGTGCTCCAAGCTGGGCTGGGCTCCCCCAGCAGAGCATCACCCCTTGCTTATTTCAGGGGGAATGGTGAGCATAGGCAAAGACACCAACCCCAAGGCCCGAGGTGCACTGACCTCTGCTTCTTCTAGTCCTGGGGATGCTCCTTGGCCCAGAAACCAAAAGAGCAAGGATGCCCCAGCTTGGGGATGGCCAGCGAGAGACCTCCCCACCCCTGAAGCCGTCAGGCTCCACCCCACCGCTGTGGCAGTGCCGGCCCCCAGCACTCTTCTACCCTGGGGGGAGGGGTTGGGGAGGGGTTGGGGAGGGTGGGCCCCAAGCACCGTCAGCCCGGTGCCCACCTGCTCCCGGTGCCGCCGCCGCAGGTCCTCCAGCTGCCTGTCCTGCTCCTGCCTCGCCGACTCCAGCTCTCGCTCATGGGCCCTGTGCAGGCGCTCCAGCTCTCCCGTCAGGTGCCCCAGGAGCTCAGCCCGCTGCTTCCTCTCCTGACAGAGGGTGGGGCCGTTGGTGGGAAACCACGGCAGCCCTTCCCAACCCTTCAACCAGAGCTGCCCCCTACCCCCTGCCCTGCCGCCTCAGGTCAGTAAGATCAGGGACCCCACCAGGCCTCTAAGGCCGGCTCCTGGAGATAGTGCCCAGGACCACGTGGTCTCATCCCCAGAACGCCTGCAACCCCCTCTCTGCTGCTGAAACAACACTGGACAGATGTCCTGAGAAATCCCTGGTGTGGACACCTGCCTCTCTTACCACTCCCCACACACACAGCCTTCCTTCCTTAAGGGAAGGGGTTATTACTAAAATGTCATTATTCTTCAACAAGGGCAGAATTGGTTTAGGAAAGGAGTCAACTACATTTTCCTCTGGGCTGCTATTTCTGCCCTGGTGCAGAGTCTGGGATACTGGTTCAAGTTTCTGGAGGCGAAGCCTAGAAACTGGGGACAGAAGCCCATCCAGCTCTGGGCTAAAGTCAGCCACCAGCCCTCCCAGTTGTTTACCCCAACGTGAGCGTGCCATCGGGTCCACTTAGTCACTGAACTTTCCCCTCCAAGCCAGAGACTGAAGATGGGCAGGTAATATCTAAATAGTGGTTGGCTCTTGCCAATCTATTTCCGGGAGTCCTGGAATTTCTGTAGGCCTGGAGGCACAGCGTTGGTGGTTAAAAGTCGAAGGCTCTGGAGTCAGATAGCCGTGGCTTGAATCCTAGCTCCTTTACTTATCAGCCAGGGAGGCTTAAGGGAGTTGCTTAAGCTCAAGTCTCAGTTTCCTCTTTTTAAAATGGAGAGGAGGATAGTACGGATGCCCCCCACCCAAGGGTATTGTGAAGACTAAATGAGGTTAACGTGCGAAGAGCTCAGGATGCACCCGGCACAGCGTATAAGCTCAGTGCACCTTGGCTGTTATTAACAGGAGAGCAAAGTGCAGCCTGATGGCGGGGAGGAGCAGGCTTCCCGTAATGCTTTAGTACAAAACTGAATTTCACCACTGCTGGGGGCCAGGGAAGAACACTTCCCACCACACCTGACTCCTTCCAAGGCCCTCCGGACATCTGGGAAGGACCCCAAGGGGTGGGTGGGTGGAAGTGGGTGTGTGTGCGCGCACACACACGCATGCGCCAGGGGAGGTGGCCCAGTCACCTCGGCCTCGTACTGCTGCCTGGCCTCAGCCACCACCTGCTGGTGCTCCTCCTTCATCCTGTCCATCTTCCGCTCGTGCTCCCGCTCCACCTCCTGGCGCTTCTCTCTCAGGAGGCCACTGAGCTGCCGGGCAGGAGGCAGAGATGCGACATGCAGGACTGAGGCACTTGAAGGACTCACACACGTGTGCAACACACGCCCACCTCCCCCTACATTCACACGTGGCCACACCCAGCACCCCCTCCCACTCCACTCACGTACAGGGCACAGGGTGGAGAAGGACTTGGCCTCCAGGGAACTAAGGCACAAAAACAGAGCCCCAGCTGAGCCGTCCAAAGCAAAGCAGAGGCCCCTCGGGCCAGGACGGCTTGGCCGGCCGCCCACGACTCCGGGCCCCTAGGGCGAAAGGAGCAGACCGGCACGCACCTCCTGTTCGTACTCCAGCACCTGGTACGCCTTGTGATGGGCTCGCTGCTCCGCCCGCCCAAGGCTCTCCTGCAGCTGGGCCTCCTCTCTCTGGTGAGCTTCCTGCATCTTCTTCTGGAGGCTGGAGACCACCTGAGGAGGCGCCCGCACCGGGGAGCGTGACCCTCAGAGGGCCCTACAGAGTGGCCGCCGGCAACTCGCTTCCCAGGGACCCAGCCCCCAGCCCCCGGGGCTGCAGGAGAGGGAAGCTAGTGGCAGGGCCGGGATTGGGGTGGAGTTCTGCCGACCAGCCAGCCGTGAAGGCTCAGAGCCCGGGGCCCAGCACACCAGGCTGTGCCGGGCAGGCAGGGCCGCCGCCCCTCACCTCCCTGTGCTTGGCCTCCAGCGAGGAGGAGAGCCGCTCCAGCTCCTCTCTGTGCTCCCTCTCCAGCGCTGCCGCTGCCTAGGGTGCAACACAGGGCCTGTGAGGACCAGGGCAGGCTGGCCAGGCTCTGACTCTGGGGAGAGGAAGAGCCAGGAAGACCATCCCCAAGGCCCTCGAGCTCAGGGGCCAAGGGGAACCACAGGCACATCTGTATTCCTCCAAAACAGCTGTCCCTCAAGTCTGCAAGCAAACGGGGACGTGGAGGCCGACGTGGAGGGAAAGCTTCAGTGAGGCTCGGCCATGGCCCTTCCACTCTCCGGCCTCTGGGCCAAACCACCGCACACAGGCCACACTCCTGCCTGTGAATAAAGGCCAGGAGGCCTGGAGGCTCAGCACCGTCTCCCTGAGCACGTGCAACACAGTGACCTCCCCCGTAGGTTCCCTTGGTCTGGGAACTGACACTCCACCCAGAACCAAAATAGAACACCAGTTCCACTTGGCCTACTACCTAGAGACAGACCACTGGATGGGAGGGATAGTGAGTAAGGATAAAGAACAAACTCCCCTGAGTGAGCCAGCCTCTCACTCTGAGGCAGGGGAGGGAAGGAGAGACGAGAGGTCATCACAGCTGCCCTCAGGGACAAGGACGGGGACACTGCACCTCCGTCTCAAGGCCTCTGGTCTGGTTTCAACTCCTTCAGTCATGGAGTCTTCCCAAACCCCCGGGTCCTTTCCCTTCAAACTTCTTCTCTGCTGCTGACAACTCCCAACAGGCCCTGGAGGGGGCCCTCTGGACCCCACCGTGGAGACCAGGGCAGCATCTGCTCTGAGTCGAGCGGGCTCTACATGGGCCCAGACGGCCGGCCCTTGCCATGCCCTTCCACACAGACCCCGCGCTGCTGGCTCCCCTGGGCGCCAAGGCTGGCTCTTGTTCTTCCTCAGCACGCAGCCCTCCCCAGGGACACACAGGGGTGGAGAGGGGCACTCACTTCTTTCCTCTCCCCTTCCAGCTGCTCCCTCAGCTGCTGCAAGGCCCTCTCCTTCTCCACCTTCAGGGCAGCCTGCTCTCTCTTCTCTGAAGCCTCCGTCTCTTCCCTGAGCTGCTCCAGGGTCTGCCTGCTTCTCTCTTCCAAGCTGGCCCTCTCGGCCTTCTGCAGAGACTCCAGCTCTTCTCGCAGCCTCTGCAGGGAAGCCTCTTGCTCGGCCCTGGGCAGAAAAGGACGTGGGGGTGGGTCTGGGCACTTGTGTTGGTCGGGGTGAGGTGGGGGGTGCCAAGAGGGGTGAGCCTCCGGGGAGGCCAGGCAGCCCACAGTCCGCACTCACCTGATTTGGTCCTCATCGGCCTCCGAGCTGGACTGCACCTGGGCGCGGAGCTGGGACAGCCTCTGGCGCTCCTGCTCTCTCATCCGGGTCTCCTCCTCCTCGGTGGCTCTCTGCAGCTGCTCCTTCAGGGAACTGCAAGGCAAAGACAAGTTTGCTGGCGGGACCACAAGGCCTTCCCCTTTCTACACCTAACCCCTGGCTCTCAGCCTCCAAAAGCCTGGAGCCTGCTTGTGAAGCTTCCTACGTCTTAAGGACAAGCCTAACCTTAGCTTCTGGGTCCTGCTGCCTTTAATACCTCCCAGGGCGAGAGGGGCTATGAACTCCACCTGCCCTTTGCCACAGGAAGCAGATCACAAGCTCCATAATCCCAAAATAGCATTTCTGCCAAAGGTTCTCCTCTGCAACCAGGTGGGAGGCATTTACTTAAGGTCGGATTCTGTCTGACCCCAACCCAGCTCTGGCCACATCACATGAGCCAGCATCTCCAAACCCCACCATACTCCTCCCTGCCTCCTGGCCTTTGTTCAAGCCAGCTCTCCCATTGAGAATCCCATTTCCTACCTGACGAACCCATGTTCCATGTTCAACACCCAACTCCCTCCTCTCGGAGAAGCCTTTCCAACTCTCTCCAAGCTCATCAATCCCCTTTCAGCTCCCATCACACTTTATATGAGGACCTTTCTTATCCATGCCGCTCCCTGCCATGCATAACATCACACCATAATTCAGCCTTTGTATATGTGTTTTCCTTACAAGTATGGGAACATCTCCAGAGAAGGAATCTTGTCTTAAAATCTGCTATCTCCCAAGTGCCAAGCACAGTAACAGAAATGGAAGTAGGGACTCCATAAATGCTGGTTGAATTTGGGCAGTATCACCCAGGCCCAAACTACAAGCAAATTATCTGTGAGGGGTCCCTTATTCACAGACCGAGGTGGTGACTACCTCATCCCAAGCAGACAACCCTTGCGTGGCCCCCACGTGACCAGGGGCTGTCACGTGACCAGTGCTGCACACTCAGGGAGTTCAAGCCTGAGAAAAACATGATTCAGAAGACAATCTCTCGGAAAAGCTTCTGCAGTGAATTCCAGAGCCAGAAAAGACTTCAGATAGTTTTCTATTTTCAGCTATCAACACCACTGCTCTCTTCCGTAATGACAGAAAATTTAAAGATTCTTCCTGCTAGATTCCCCCAGAAACCCTTTCTCTTTGTCCCAAGGCTAAATTTTACACATATTGCCACAGAATGGAAGGGTCTTTAGCAGTTAAGTCCTGCATTTTACAATGCTCTCCTCTCTTCATCTTACAACCAAACTCTGTTTTATAACTAAAGAAACTAAGCATCTGCCTGCCTGCCTTCTCATTCAAGAAATATTTGCTACAAGGTCAGTTGTGGCTTCCAGAACTTTCTACCAAGTGGTAATTTCCCAGTAGAGAGGAGACCCTACCTCTCAAAAAGGCTCATGTGTAAATAGAAACAGGGTTCTCATTACTACTTTGAAGAGAGCCAGGCAAGGCACTGCCCACAGAGAAATCACTTGGTCAAGACCACTAACACTGTACTGATTTCAACTGAAAATACAGCCAAGAACCAGCTTTATTGAGCAACTATCAGGTTTCAGGCCCTGAGTCAGATACTTTTCAACAGGCTGGTTTTCACTGCAATTTAGGAAGGCTATAGGAGGCCGCTTTGAAGTTGGGGGGTTCAGGAAGGGACAGAAAGCAGTCAGCACAGCCCAGGGTGGCCAGGGAGAGAGAGGAGCCTGGTAGGGAGACATCACCAGTATTTCTTCCTAGGCACTGCCTCTCGAGGTAAGCTGAGTAGCACTCTGTTTGGGGAGGCCCCCTACCCCAAGTTCCAGGCGGCTGGAAGAGGAGGATGCCTGGGACCATCTATTCTTTGGGGTGCTCTCTGGCAGGGGGATCCGGGAGGGGTGACATAGGATGGACTCTGGTCAGCAGAGCCTGTGTTGGGCACGGGTCTCGGCCAGGGAGCCCACACCCCTCCTCCACCCGGGCCACAGAGGAGTCATTCTGGAGGGGCCGGGCATCCCAGTGGCAGCCAGGGTGGCTGGGCCGGGGGGCGGCAGGACCTGAGCGCCTTCTCTTTCTGCTGGTGAAGTTGCAGGGCCTCCGCCTCCTCCTCCTGCCACAGCTTCTCCCGCAGTCGCTGCATCTTCTCTCGCTTGGACTCCAGGAGCCGTGTCTGTTCTTGCTCGAGTTCTTGGGCCACCGCCTCTTTCGTGGCCTCCAGCGCGGCCTCTGAGAGCTGCTCCCAGGGAGCTGCGGGCTCTGCAGATCGCCTGCCAAGGGCAGGAGCAGCGTTTCACTCGGTCTACTGTTCACCCACCTTCTGGCACCAGGGTTTATACAGATACCGAACATCCCACACGGAGCCGTAACGGAGGGCCCCTGGTCAGGAGTCGTACATGCACGTCAGGTCACCCGAGGGCGAGCAGCAAGGCTACCCTCTCGAACACAAGGGCAGCATCTGTTCCACAGCAGTGGCCCCCAACCTTTTTGGCATCAGGAGCTGGTTTCATGCAAGACAATTCTTCCACAAACCAGGGGTGCGGGGATGGTCTGGCGATGATTCACGGGCGTTACATTTACTGGGCACTTTATTTCTATTACTACTGTATCAGCTCCACCTCAGGTCATCAGGCATTAGATCCTGGAGGTTGGAGACCCCTGCTCTATACAGTAAGCCCCACTGTGGCTGTGTGAGGGAGGGCCTGAGTGCCTAAGGAGCGGGGTGACGCATAGGAGGCTCTCAGGGGACTGGGTAGGTTGTGGCCTGAGTAAACACCCCGAGACATGGCTCAGGGGCTGGCGGGAGGAGAAGAGGGCAAACTTCTGTCCCTTGTGGACTCCTCCCGAGTGGATTCATGGCCCTGGTTCCATCTCCTACCAGGGTTCTCCCTGTTACTTGAGGGTCATGCCGGCAGTTTAGGAAGTCCCCAGAGGCTACTCCCTGACTCTCAAAACTGAACAGAGGTCAATGCTTATGAGTCGGCAGGAGAAGCAGCAGCATGTCTCCTAGCCCTGAGGCCCAGAATAGTCCTTGGAGGCCCAGGAGTGCACAACCTCTTTCCACAATGCCAAGGGAGCCAGGCAGGAGACCCTTCCCTAAGCCAGAGAGAGCAGCAGCAGCACATCTGAAAGGCCAGGCTCTGTTTCTCAACACTGCCACAGCTTCATCTGCTTAGAGTGAATTCACCACGTGGAAATGGGTACCTCAACACTGCCACAGCTTCATCTGCTTAGAGTGACTTCACCGTGTGGAAATGGGTAAAAGGAACTCTAACTGGGATGCAAAAGGCAGGTGGTGAGATAAGGAACAATGGGATTGGTTAAAGAGATGTCTACAAAGTCATGAAGGCTGTTCTGTTGAGCACATTTTGGCTCTTGAAGGAAATAGCCAAAGAGTAAACCCAAAAACACTTTAAGCAATGGAAACGTAAGTAGGATAAAGTATTTTGCTTCCCAGAGTGGCTTTCCTAAAGCCAAGGGCGCGCGTGCAGGCCCAGGTCCTTAAACGTAAGTAGGATAAAGTATTTTGCTTCCCAGAGTGGCTTTCCTAAAGCCAAGGGCGCGCGTGCAGGCCCAGGTCCTTAAATCTTACATTAGAAATTGGTCTGGCCACCGAAGCACCACCTTCTCCTGCGATGCTCAGCCTGTGGCAGGCCTGGCCCCGTGGCCAAGTGGACCACAGCAGCACGCAGGCAGGGTCTGAATCAAGGAGGGGTGGGGCCAGAGTTCGAGAAGGGGAGCCAGCCTGCAGGGGATGCAGAACACCCTCCGCCCTCAACCCCCGCTCTGCAGCAGATGGAAGGCAGAGGGTGGGATCAGACTAGCACAGCAGAAGGAAACGAGGGCTCTGGAATTCCCTTCCAGCCCCTTGAGGCCAGAGACCGAGGAAACAGACAAAAGGCTACCGAAGTCTCTGAAATACCATTAAGATCCTTCCTAAAATCGTGACTCGGACCAGAAATGGTCCTGAGCTCTGTCTTCAGTCCCCTTCTGCTCCCAAGCCCATCTCCCTCCTTTCAATTCCCACTTCCTCTCAGTCCCCTGACACAGCCCAGACTGATGCAGATGTAAGATGTAGCCACCACCTCCTCTGAGAATCCCGCCCGGGAAAGAGCCTCCCCCCAACCCTGCCACCACCGCAGCTCTCCGCCTCATCAACCCTCCAACTCATTTCCAACCTGAGCTGAAAACATCTTTTTTTTCCCTGAGATAGTACCTTTTAATGTCTCCCTCCCCTGTGGGCTGCAGAGCTATGTGGGGCCCTAGGGACAGATGCTGCGGAGAGACGGAGCACCAGCCGGCGTGACAGCACGCACCCAGGCTGCACGCACCGCTGACCCTGCCTGCACGCCTGGCATGCAGGCAGATTGGGGCTGCTTTTCAGCGGGCCTCTTCACCGTGTCCCTGTTTTCAAGACTGAGTATCCCAAACTCCCAGCTTAGGTCCAACACTGTCAACAGTGAGCCTGAAAGATCTATGACATGCCTGGGAAGTCAAAGCCTCCAGGAAAAGAGGCAGGTCTGATTTCTAGGCCACTCCTCAGGTATCACCATCAGTGAGACCCAGTTTCCAGCAGCGAGTGGCCAAGAGGAGGCTCAGCAGAATGTCGTTTCAGGCTGCCAGCCGAGTTACTCTGAGATATATGAGGGAAAACGAGGAGGGACGGGCAGGGAGGGAGGAGAGGGAAGAGGGCTGTGGTACCCACAGTCCTGACAGGGCCGTGCCACCACTAAAACTCAGATCACTATCAGGGATTCTGTCTCCACTAATTTTCAACCCAGTAGTTTGTGTTTTTTTTTTTTACTTTTTATTTTACATTGAAGTGTTAGTTAGTCCCTCAGTTGTGTCCGACTCTTTGCGACCCCACAGACTGTGCCGACCAGGTTCTTCTATTCTCCAGGCAAGAACACTGGAGTGGGTAGCCTCCCTTCTCCAGAGGATCTTCCTGACCCAGGGATCAAACCCACGTCTCCTGCATTGCAGGCAGATTCTTCACTGTCTGAGCCACAAGGGAAGCCCATTTTATATTGCGGTATAATCAATCAACAGTGCTGTGACAGTTTCAGGTGGACAGCAAAAGGACTCAGCCATACTCCCCTAAACTCCCCTCCCATCCAGGCTGCCATATAACACTGAGCAGAGCTTCTTGTGCTATACAGTAGGTCCTTGCTGGTTATTCATTGTAAATATAGCAGCATGTACCTGTCCATCCCAAACTCTCTTAACTATCCCTTCTCCGCAACCATAAGTTCACTCTCTGTCTGCGAGTCTCTCTCTTCAGCGCAGTGGTTTTAACCCATTTGCCTTCTCTCTCTACAAACACTTCAAGAAGGATGCTGGGAAGACAGAGGGAAAGATATGCTTATTTCCCAGACCCAGGCCTTCCAGCCATAGAGCCCACACAGCAGTCGCTGCTTGCTGGACCCGCCTGCACTCTGACCTGTCTGTGCTCCAAACTCCTCCTGATTCAGCTTGCCAACATCCATGTAGGTGACAGACCCTCCCAATCATGTTTTTTATTCTCTATATTTTACAGTGTTACAATATCTGAAGAAGTTGGCTGGTCAAGGAGAGGGTGCCCCTCCCCAGACCAGGCAATCCTTATAGAGAGCACAGGGATATGTCTTTCCTAAGCAAACCCACCCTACCATCTCCTAATCTATTTCCCATGCCCCAGATCACCCAGGACCGAGCCCCAGGCAACCAGAGACCATGCCAGAGCCCAAAGCCATCCAAAATTATCCAAACTTCACCCCCACACTCGCTCAAGTACTCACCCCGCCTCACCCATTGCTTCCCACGAAAACCCCAATAACAGCTCCGGGTCATGCTCTTCCTTCTCGCTTCTTTCCCCTCCTGACCAACTCTGGTCCTTCCCCACGTGGCCCCGCCTGGCATGGCATGCCCTCTTCTCTCTGGAAATATAAGGAATAAATTCTTCTTTCAGTGGCATCGGCCTCTTCGTGTTGTCACTCAGTCACCTCTGCAAATTAAAATTCCATGGATACAAATGAGGCACAGAGTCACTCCCCTGAGAAACCCAGAGAACAAATCCATTCTTAAGGCAGCTGTAAAGGTCAATTGCAAGGAAGTTCTCGAGCCTGAGAAGACTCCAGGAAAGGAGCAGAAGACATCTCCTAAGAGCACCGTGTAAACTGAAACTGTGGGGTCAAGGAGAGGGCGGCCCAGCGGGGACAGCCTCGCAGGGACGGGAGGAGACACAGAGAGGAAGTCTTGTCAGCCTGGGCGGCCGGGAGGAGCCTCACTGCACAACTTCTCTCCCAGAGGCCCTGGGAAAACCCTCTGACCCCAGACCTCTGCCCAGAGGGTCCTGTTTCTGAAGCCCGCTCACCTCCTGTCCTCATCGTAAGCACCCTGATCTGGCTGTCCACAGCCACCAAGGAGATCAGGGAAAGCCCTGTCGTTCCTCAGGGGCAGCGCTGTCACGGTGGGCTGGACCACCACCTGAAAAGGGGGCCAGACCTTCTCCACATCACTCCTTCAGCACTACAGGAGAACATGCGTTCTTGGGTCCCGCCAGCCCTTGGAGACACTTGCTGTGAGTAATCAGTGCGTGAACCTGTCTCTGCTCAACAATCAGCCCCAATCCTGAAGACTCTTAATCCTTCTGTACTGCTCAGCTCACAGGCAGGAAAAACTATCACCCTGAAACCCTGACACCATGCAGGGAAAAGACACAGTGGCTGCGGACCAAGAGACAGAAGTCAAGGGCTCCAGAGACTAGAATCTAGATCTAATTCCACAATCAACTAGCAATGTGACCTTGGGCAAATCCCTTCACCCCTCTGAACCTCAGTTTCCTCATCTGTAAAAGAGGTGAAAGAGGGGGAGAAGAGCTAAAAGGTTTCTAAGTTTCAGAAGTGTAACAATGCAGGTGAGCTGTGAACCCAGGCACAGAAGAGCTATATTGCGTCCTGGATAATTCCATTCAAATGAAGTTGGGAACAGGAAAAACTAATCTATGTGACAAGTGAGGAGAGTGGTGGCCTGGGGCAGGGGGACTAAGAGGAAAGGAGCCCAAGGAAGCTTACAGGAGGGACGGAAGTGTTCTCAAAGATCTGGGAGGCTGTGATACGGTGTGTGAAACGTGTTAGTCACTCAGTCATGCCCAACTCTTTGCAACCCATGGACTGCAGCCCACCAGGCTCCTCTGTCCATGGAATTCTACAGGCAAGGATACTGGAGTGGGTAGCCATTCCCTTCCCCAGGGGATCTGCCTGACCCAGGAGTTGAACCCAGGTCTCCTGCATTGTAGGCAGATTATTTACTGTCTTGAGCCACCAGGGAAGCCTGTGACATGGTGCATATGTATATAAACATTCATTGACTTGTACAATTCATGCGTACATACAACCAGGTACACAAATACCTCAATAATTTTTTAAAGGAAAACAGGGCTTGATAGAGCGGAAAATGTGGTTGACCAGGTTTCTGCTAAGGACCCAGAAGGTACTCTGCCCCCTCGCTTCCAGCCTCATACCCTAGGTGCTGATGAGGGGAGCCCTGGGGGCTGCTTAGGGGTCAAGGGTGCACACAGAACCAAGGGTACACTCACTTTCCTCCCACTCCACTCCTTGAGCCAGGGCCACTCTCCCCACCACCCAAGACGAGATGGGCACTAAAGCAATCTACACAATGGAGGACAGGGGCAGACATGGAAACTGGCCCTTACACCTCTGGAGAGCCTGGCGGGGTGGGGCTGACCGCCACCTTCTCCTCGGGCTCTTCCTGCCCAGGATCCGGCCCCTCGGCCTGGGGACGCCATTCCTCGCCCCTCTGGTGGGCGGCAGGTGGGCTTGGGAGCGCCTCCCTTGACAGCAACAAGGAAGGAACTGCGTTAAAGCCAGAGGAAGGTGAGAGGCTCCAGGTGTACCCCACTTGGGGTCCAAGGGCTCTGATGGGGACAAGGGAGGAGGCAGCCCCAGCAACACGTGCCGTCTCAGGCCTCGGGTCTCAGCTCTACTCCCCACCTCCCCACACAGCAGGGGCTCCGGGGTGCTGCTGCTCTGCCTCCCCAGTGACTCAATTCAGCCAGGTGGGCTCTAAGGCCAGCATCCTTCTCTTCCTGCGGGAAGCCCGGGGCACTGCACCTCCCTGACCTGGGGCCCAGCACTAGCAGGGCTCCCTCCACCCGCTGGACTTGCTGAATGACTAGCGGTGGGATGATCATGGGGAAGAAGGTGGCTGGCAGGTGGGGACCGGGAGACATGGCCACTCCCCGGCAGGAACGGCCCAGCCCGGGTGACAGCAGACTCTGCCCTAGGCCCTGGCAGGGGGCAGCTGGGTCAGAAGAGACACCTCCTGTGCCAGAGTTTCTAAGTTCCCCTAACCAGCCTGTGCACCCCGATTGTAGCTACAGGCTGCAGACTAGGAAGAGGCAGAGTTCCTCCCTCAGTTCGTGTAAAGCACTAACCAGAAACCTCCACTGCTGCTGCTTAGGCTGCAAACCTGCCCCCTGCTCGCCCCACCTCTCCAGACCCACTGCCCCACAACCCTGGGAGGCTTCCAGCCGCCCCTTACCTCTGCAGGGAAACAGAGGGTGGAGGGCTTCCCAGAGAGCCCTCCTCAGGCTCTGCTGCCTCCTTCTGCTCAGGCTGCCCCTCTGGGGCCTGTGGAGGCCCTGCGTCGGTGGCCCGGCTGTGAAGGAGACTCTGGAGCCGCTCCCCACGCAGAAGAGGGGGAGATAACCTGAGCAGAGAGCAGAATCAGGGCCTCCACTCAGACAGCAGCAGCAGAACTGCAGAGTGGAGGACGTGGACCCAGGTCCATGCCTCCTCCGGGCTGGACCCCAGTCCTGGCCCCACCTCCATGGAGGGCAACACAGCCAGAAAAGCAGGACAGAGAAGCTCCCTACTGTGCTTGCGCTCTGCCTGCACTGGACTCAGCCCTCCCAGGACCATGGGCTGCATTTGCGTGGCCCAGGAGTGACATCTGGCCACACTCACAGGTGTATCTATCCCCACCATCTCTGGGGTCTGAGAGTTGGGGAAGTGATGGAAGAATTGAGCAGAAAGAGGGAGAAAAACAGAAGCCAGGCTCAAATGGTCACTCTAGAAAATGCATGAAGCCGTAGCTTTGAGGAAGTAAAAATGCTGATAGCTTTCAAAGGTTCAAAAAGTAGAATGACCACCCCCTTCCCCTGCCAGGGTGGCAACCCGTCTCTTTCATGGGCCCAGGCCTGAGAAGCTGGAAGCCCCTGTCTCTCAATCACACAGACACACACACACACACACACACACACACAGCTGCAGCCATTTCTGAAGTGGCTAGGCCTGGCTCAGAGCTCTAAGCTGCAGCACCGATCCTCTAGCATGGTCCCCCAGACCTCCAGCAGAGTATCCAGCCCTGACCCATGACCAAGGACACACGAGGCTGCATCCAATCGAGTGAAGAGGACAGAGCCCTGGCCCACAACGGTGCTGTGGACACAAAGTCCCACCAAACGCTGCGGCAATACCTCCCACTTCTGTCTTGGTCTGCGTGACGCGCACACACACACAAACTCTGCAAGGCCATCCACTCAGTTCCTCACCTGCCTTCAGCCAGGAGCACACAGACACGTAGACCAAAGGCAGGAATTCTGGCCCCAAGTCCACGCCATCCCAAAGTCCCCAGAGGCCGCCTCCCATGCACGGTACCTCTCTGAGCCTCCGGACCGCTTGCTCTGCAGCGCCTCTTGGCTGGACTGGCTGGCATCCTTGTCTTCTCTTCCCAACCTCTGGGCCTGCAGACAAGTAGCATTGGAAAGTGCTCACTGGGGTGGGGGGTCTATACTGACGCCCATGCCAGGAGGGGCCACTGAGAGGTGGCTCTTGGTGAGGGAGGGCCACTTGGAATGCAGAAGAGAAGGCCTGTCTGCTGTACAGTGAAGCCCCTGCAGCTCTGGCTAAGCCCCGAGGCTCACAGCTGCTCCCAGGGCTGGCCTTGCTGCCCTGGGGAGGATGAGTCAGACAACACAGCCACTGCAGGCAGAGTCAGAAGCCACAGGCTGAAGGAGGACACACAAGAAAAAGAAAATCCTGCCTCCTGCAGGTGGAAACATTCACTGCCAGCTGCAGAGAGAAAGCAGAGACGTCCGTGAACAACCCAAATCCACGGGCCCCCGACCACCAGAGCCACCGGTCATCAGGAATGCTGAAATTCAGTGAGCAGGACTGGGGACAGCAGACAAAGGGCATCAAAGAGGAAGGATCCCGGAGAGATGGAGACGTGGTAAAACGAGAGACAGCTATACTCCAGATGAGAAGGGCACTGCGAGGGCAACCTGAAGGGAGGAAGACGGAGAGCTCCTTTGCACCATTCTGAGATCCCCGACACCCAGGTGCCCTCAGTAGACAATGATGCCCTCTTCCTACTCAGGAATTATACCTGCCAGACAGTGCAAAAAAGAAACGAAAAGAGTCAGCCCAAACCTCGTTTTAAAGTTTGGGTTTCTGGGCAAAGTTAGCAAGCTGGTGAAAAGGACTGCTCTTAATACATTCACCAATTTTCTGCAGGGGTAAGGTTACAGGGGTGGAGCAGTGCTGTCAGCCTGGACTTAACCCTTAGTTCCAGCACCTCCTCCACTGCAAAATGGGATCGCAGAGCTTCCCTTGGGTTTCCCTGGTGGCTCCATGGTAAAGAATTCGCCTGCAGTGGAGGAGAAGAGACATGGGTTCGATCCCCAGGTCGGGTGGCTCAGTGGTAAAGAATTCGTCTGCCAGTGCAGGAGACACAGGTTCCGTCCCTGAACCGGGAAGATCCCACACACCCAGAGTAACTAAGCCTGTGCGCCACAACTATTGAGACTGTGCCCTAGGGCCCGGGAGCCGCAACTTCTGAAGCCCCCGCGCCCTAGAGCCCGTGCTACATGCAACAGGAGAAGTCACCACAATGAGAAGCCCAGAGCCTGCAGCTAGAGAGGGGCCCCTCTCGCCACAACAAGAGAAGAGCCCGCACAGCAGTGAAGACCCAGCACAGCCAAAGGTAAATGAATAAAATTATTTTTTAAAAAATGAGATAGTGAGCCACAGTGCACAGGGCTTCTAGTGGGGCCCAACTCTGGCCCAAAAAAGGCAAGCCACAAACACAGCTCTCCTCACACTCCTCCCCCTCTCCCCCAGCCTGGGGGTAAAAAAAAAAAAAAAAAAAGAAAGAAAGAAACCCAGCTTCGCCAGTGCCAGTCCCCATCCTAGGACCTGCACTCCTCCTGCCACACTCGCAGGGGCCCCGTCTGTTCCGGGACACGAGGGTTAACAGGAGAGGTGGGGCTGGAGACAGCCCACTCCATCTTCTCCGGCGGGGTTCCGGCCAGGCTGGCACACCTCCGTGTCCCCACCCCCGTGCCCGCAGCCCCCCACGCCTCTCCACTGGCAGCCTGAGCCCCGGCAGCTGTGGCCGACTCTGCCATCTGGATGGGTGAGGAAGGGCAGGGTCTGAACTAAAAGCCAGCTCCCCCAAATTACATTAAAAATAGAAACGCTGCCTGGGAGTGCCTCCCGGTGCCTGCAGCAGAAGGGCTCCCTGCCAGCGCTGCCATTCCTGATCGCATCAGCCGGGCAGAGCCCACAGACAATGGCGGGGCGGGCGTCCTTCTCCCGCCCTGCCTCCTCCCCTTCCAGGGCTCAACTTGCAACTTGTCTTCCCTACAGATCACACCACACTCAGCAGAGAGCACCCCCCTCCCACAGGCCAATCTATTTCACAAACTAAAATATAAGATGGGTAACAAAGTACAGTGGTCGTAATAAATATTGAAGGGCTGAGCCCTGAATCAGAAAGGATGAGCTGCGGACAATGTCTGTTTCCTTCTTGATTCACCTTTCTGCTAGAGACTCAACCAGCCCTGAGGCAGAGAAAAGGGGACACCTTGGGCAAGTACCCACACAGAGGCCCTTTGAGCAGAGTTTTACTTGCTCCCTAGAACTTTCTGCCCCAGAAAGGGAGTCAAAGGAACCAGACAAGGCCATAAGGCACATCGGCATTCTTCAGAACGAGGAGACACATGCCTGTTCTAAGCCTCTGGCCTAAGACTGCTCAGGACACCCCTTCCCTAACCTAAACTCAGCTCTGGGGTTCTGTTTTCGTTCACGATTCAGTCTTCACTTTAAGTAAATCACAGGGACTTCCCTGGTGGTCCACTCTTTTTAAAAGCCTCCCAAGGAAATCTGTTTTTTTTTTGCCTTGTGGCTCAGCTGGTAAAGAATCCGCCTGCAATGCGGGAGATCTGGGTTCGATCCCAGGGTTGGGAAGATCCCCTGGAGAAGGGAAAGGCTACCCACTCCAGTATTCTGGCCTAGAGAATTCCACAGACTGTGTAGTCCACGGGGTCACAAAGAGTTGGACATGACTGAGTCGGACATGACCGAGTGACTTTCACTTTCTTTCACTTAAGGATTCTAATATGGGCCAGATTTTAGAGTCAGAGCAATGGAAAATCACCTTGCCTGGCCAACTAGGTAACTTTCCCACTTAACCTGCTGCCAAAGGTACCTCACCAATCACCTGCTCCAAACCCTTCCTGACGAACACCACCTGGCCTTGTCTGTGCCTTTACAGACCTCCAGTGCGGCAAATGGTGGGCAGGCAGTGAGGGGAAGAGATCCAGTGTCCAGCAGGGACCCGGTGGCTAAGCAGTGGCCCGGGAAGGCTTATCAGCCAGAGCTGAGAGGAACATGTCAGGCTCCAATCAACCGGACTCACAACTCTACCCCGACTCAGGACTGGCTTCACTAAGGGCTCCCAGGCTTGATTCACATTAAATACTTTGTTTGTTTCACCCAAACCAAATGCCCCCTCAAACCTGCAGAGACCGCATGTCAGAACCTCTCTCCTCTCAATAATCCCACAGAGGAGGCGAAAGTGATGCTGGCATTTATGTTTTACAGATTTTTTTTCGAATGGCCATTCCAGCCAGTCTGAAGTGATACCTCATTGTAGTTTTGATTTGCATTTCTCTAATAATTAATGATACCGAGTACCTTTTCATGTATTTGTTGACCATCTGTCTGTCTTCTTTGAAGAAATGTCTGTTTAGGTCTTCTGCCCATTTTTTGATTGGGTTGTTTGATTTTTTTGGTTGTTGAGCTACATGAGCTGTTTTGTATATTTTAGAGATTAATCCCTTGTCAGTTTTGTTAGCAAATATTTGCTAGTGTTTCACCATGATATTGGTGCTTGTTTTGAAAAAATAAAAAAAATTTTAGTCATGTTAAATAAATGGCTTCCTTAATGCTATTATTTTTAGAAATCAGTATTAAATTTTTGTCAAATACCTTTTGATCTCAAAGTGATCAGAAGGCTTTATCCTCTGATTCACAGATATCATGAAATATATTTAGAAGATTCATAATATTAAACCATCCTTCAATACTAAAAGAAAAAATTAAAAAATGACGTTGGCTTCAAGCTCCTTGCGGATAGGACCTGTGTCTGAGTCCTCTTTCTCCCCTACTCTGGGTTCAATGACACCCACGCCTGCCCAGAGCTTACATCTGGCAGGGGAGACAGAGAACCAGAAAACAGAAACAGCGGCACTAAGGGAAGCAGAGGGAAGGACCGAGTCATCCTGCATGCAGGAGGGGACGTCACAGGTGGGCCTCCGAGACCAAGAAAGAGCTCTCAGGGCACAAGGGGAGGCAGCTGGCAGGCAGGGTGGTGAAGCAGTGGACAGTGTGGCCCCGGGGAATGGTGAGTGGTGGGCACAGCCAGGGCATGGCAAGTGGGCTGAGGACATGACTGCAGAGGTTGAATGGGCCAGGTTAGGAAGTGCCCTGAAGTCCACAAGCTGCACAGTGCTTTTTTGCACAGTTTCAAATGGTCAGCCCTCAGGTGCTAAATGAATAGATGAAGAGACAAAAACAGGGAGTCAGGGGGCCCTTAATTCACGGCAGCAACCGAGCATGAATGCCCCATCGCAGGCACAGTCAGGGCCTTGCCTTGATGAATCAGAAGGGAGAGAACTCCCAGAAATGCACCCTGGGATGGGCAAGCCTCAGCTCTTGATTATCCCCCAAAATGAGGCCCCAGCCCAGCCCCAGAGAGACTCACCTCCCAGTGGGCTCCATCCAGGACAGAGGAGTGCACGTCCACATTCAGCAGGTGCTCTGAGATCTGGCTGAGGAAACCGAAGTCCTAGAGATGGTGGAGACAGGAAGGTCAGCTCTCCCCTCATCACAGTCAGTGCCCACCAGAGATCAGGGCCTCTCCTCCACCCCCACCTTCCCGAAAGACGCCTACCACGTGCCAGACACCGTGCCAAGCATTCCAACACCTACTCACTAACCTCATCTTTAAAATAACACTGGGCTTCCCTGGTGGCTCAGACAGTAAAGAATCTGCCTACAATGCAGGAGACCCAGGTTTGATCCCTGGGTCAGGAAGATCCCCTGGAGCAGAAAATGACAACCCATTCCAGCATTCTTGCCTGGAGAATCTTATGGACAGAGGAGCCTGGAGGGGCTACAGCCCATGGAGTCACAAAGAGGAGGACACGACAGAGTGACTAACACTTTCGCTTTCCTTCAAAATAACTCTGCGACTGGATGGAAAGGTATGGGGTAAAGCAACTACGGTATACTGCTCACTGAAGACTCTAGGGGGTAAGAATGTAGGTATTCGCTATAAAATTCTTTTAATTTTTCCATACGGTTGAAATTTTTCATAATCAAATTACAGGGGAAGAAAGTAACCCAATGAGACTGTCCTCTTATTTTTATCTCACAGAGTAGGAAGCCGTTTGAGAGCCCATGTAACTTGCCCAAGGTCATGCATCTGTTAAGCAGCAGGGCCGGGGGTCAGATGTGTCCTGGGCCGACTCCAGAGCCCAAGCTCTTTGCCTGACATGTGCTGCAAAGCATGTCACTTTCCAGCTGTCTCTCCCTCCTGGCGCCTGACAGGAGGCCTAAGTGCCCAGAAGATCCGTGGGCAGGTAGGAAACAGGGCTTGCCAGGCCCCTCCCAGCGGGTTCTTTCCCCTTCCCATACAGGTGCCCCTCTGGACAATGGGGATGGATCAGCACCACTTTCTCCACTGGCTTCTCTTTGGGATGGGCAGCAAGGGCCCACGCAGGTGCCAGCTCCCCGCTGCCCTCTGGCTGCTGCAGAGCCAGGACCCCGCCCCCTCCGAACCCAGGAGCCCCTCTGGGCTAGGTGATGGATTGCTACCCGACAGCACGCTAACAGGGACAGTTCTGTCATCAGCCCTGATGAATGGCAGGACGCCCAGCCAAGGTCTGGTCCTGCTGGCCGTGGCTTCCTCCTCCACCCACTCCCGTAAAGAAGAAAAATGCTGACGGACACACTTCTCCACAGGGCGACTCCCCGAGAAGGGCCAGGGCCCTTGCTTCAGAGAGCTCTGTGGCACGGTGACTCTTCGTGATGGTTTCCGCCAACAGTGACTTTGCCTCCCCTTCCTAGCTTGTGGGTTTTCTTTGTGGATGACATTTTCCTTTCAGCGTGAGTTCTACTCCACTCAATGCAGCTGCCATCTGGCTCCTTAAGCCCATGGCTCAGCGAGGGGCTTGAGCGCACACAGCCTCCTAATTCCTCTGCACCCCCTCGTATCACTACTGCTCATCCCTGACCCTCTCCCACTAATCCCTTCCCTTTGATCTGCCTCCTCCAAACAGATGGAGCATGATTTCTGGAAGAAACTCTCTGCCAAAAAGCACCCCAGACTACTCCCCTTAGATACAAACCTGGCAAGTGAAGCCAGGATTCGGGAGGCTCAGTGGAAGGTGAAAGGGCTGGAACAAAGACACCGTGGATAATGGCATTCCAGAGGAGTCTTCACTTTGGAAATGACCACACTTCAACACACTTCTTGGTCAGAGCCTGAGGACTGGTCCTTCCTTGCCACAGTTCAGTGATCCCATAAACACATATACACACAGTCTCCAATCTCCTACACTCATACGATGCTCTTGTTAAGAGCCCAGAGGCCATGATCTCATATGATCTCACAGGCAGTTCATGCAGCAGTAGCAGTAGTAGTAATAACAACTATACTTGTTCAATATTCATATGCTAATAATGTATATACGCTTTACCCCACCTTCTTCTCACAACAAACCTAAAAAGTAGGCAGTGTTATCCTTGGTAGGGCGAGCTGAGGAAATGGAGTTAGACAAGACCCAAGTTTGAGTCCTAACTTCCCCACTTACAAGCTGTGAGATGCTCAGCAAATTATTTAACCACAGTAACTCGCATATCTATGTTCTTTATCACTACTCTGCTGCCCACCGCCCCACCCCCAACTCCCATCTCAGACTCAGACTCACCAAGCCAAGGAAGGACCTGGGGTCAGAAGCAGCAGAGTCTGAGAGCTGTAGTTGCTTCCCGGGTTCACTGATCTCCGACTCCTGGGAAAACAGACACAGAGAAGTCCCCAGAGCAGAAGACAGAGGGTCGTTACCAGCCTCCACAGCACCCACACAGGGCTGAACCCAAACTGAAATCCACCTCCTCTGGAAAACCTGAAAGAGGCCTGTGGACCTTCCCATTCCCAGCCCCCAGCCCATTCAGGCTGGGCAGCCCAGTAGGGGCAACACTCTAGACGTGGAGGGACAGCCAAGTGAAGCAGAGTGGGAGGTGGTTAGAAAGTCAGCGGTGGAGAAGTCTGCTGCTCTCCTAGAAAAACATGACGAGAGCATCTTTTCCAGAAAGCAGTGAAAAGCTCTTTAATGAATTCCCTCACGATCCCCCTGGAGGAGGAGCAGGACTGAGGGTTGGAAAATGAAGACACCAAATGCTCTCGCCCCTGGCTCCTATGTCTGTCCATCTGGGTCACTGGCCTCATCTTGCCAAGCAAGACTTCCTGTAACCTGACTGACCAGTGCTGGGGCAGGACACGCCCAAATGTGCCCCCCGCCCCCGACCTCCCTCAATGCCTCCTCTCTTTATAGGGACATAAGATGCAACCAGGAATAACTCAAAACTGATGTCAAGAAGTAGGAGAGGGAGGTGGGAAATGGCGAGAGGAAGTAAGTGGGAGCCCAGAAGAGCATGAATATCCCAGGAGGGTGCCCGTGGAAGAGCAAATGTCTGCTCTGAATTTCTAGTGCCAGCAGGTATGGAGTTTCATTCAGAATTTTACTGCCTGCTGGGTCTGGGCATATTTGTCACAATTAAGGGTTCTGGCTGATGTTGACAGCCCATTGCAGGGTCTGCAAATGAAGCTTCTGACTCAGTAATAAAGATGAAAAGAGAGAAATGTGCTCTGGGCTCAAGAGAGCAGAGAGGGCTGGAGCCAGCAACTGCCCGCGGGACCGAGTGACTTACTTCACTCGCCTCTGATCCGCTCTCTTTCGGGACAGAGGCCTCCTCCGTTGGCTCCTCTGCTGCCTCTTCCTTCCTGGAACCCTCCTCTCCTGTGCCCACCAGGTTCTCTGGTGCCTCTTTTTTAGTGGTATTGGCAGCCTGATCACCTCCGGGGTCCACCACACTTCCGGACGTCCCAGGATCCTTCTTCTCATTCTTTCCTTTTTCTGGGGGCCAACTTGCCTCTCCTCGCTGTTGCTCTTTGCCATCAGCACTGCTCAGGCTGCTGTCTGCACCTTGGCTGAAGGGCTTGCCTGAAGTAAGGGGGCCGGCAGCATCGGAATCAAGAGAAACGTCCTTCTCCTCTGGCTGGCTTGCTCTTGGAGACTCCTAAGGAGCAGCCAACAGCGTCAGAAGGGAAGATGTCAGGAATTAACGCAAGGAGTTTGGAGACTTGATAAAACAGAACTGCCATTGTTCCCTGAGGCCTGCAGTTCTGAAACCAGTGGTTATCCCATACCTCAAAAGCTTTTAAAAACAGACTCCTGGCTCCAGCCCAGATCCACTGACTCTGAACTTCCATGTGAACTTGGATACACCCAACCTGACGCCCCTCCACTGAAGGGCTTGGAATCCAGGGCGCTGGACAGTGCCTGACTCTGTGACAACCCATCACATCCTCAAGTAATAAATCTGTCTCATTCTAGTCCCACTGGCCAAACCATAAGATTGCAGGCTCAGAAGTCAATACTTGTTTCCGATAATGATAACAGAGAACCGCATGAGAGAAAAGTCCAGAGCTTGTGTTTTTCATTTTTAAAAGGTAGCAGGGAAGAAATATCGAGAGGGTGCCCCTTCTCCATAGCAATGAGGGTAGCTCTCTCCCTAAAGCACCACCCTCCCACCTGCCACCAGGAGGCCACACAAGCAGCCCGGGAGCCAGGCTCCTCTGCTGGAGGACTCTCAAGTGAGTCCTCTGGGCAAGAGGTGCCAGATGGGGTGAGGTGTGTAGGAGACTGACGGGGGGAAACGCCCATAAGAGGACACGGAAGGTGGGGAGAGGCCTGGCAACACAGGTCTGAGATCTGTGGCAGGAGAAAGGGAAGGAGGGGGCCGGAGGAGGAGAGCCTCGGGCCACAGCCCAGGTCTGAGAGGGTCTCCAGCCCTGTGGAGAGTCCCGCAGTCATCAGGCAGAATGGCCCTGCTCTGGGGCCTGCTGCACCACCACCGACGCCGTCAACAAGCCGAGCCTTGGCACGAGCCGGGGCAGATCAAAGGTGCAGGAGCTGTAGGCCGTCAGTCCACCAAGGTCCCCTCTGCAGGGTCTCCTCACAGGAGATGGGAGCAGCACCCCTCTACAGCTGCCCACCCTGCTTCTCACTCACAAAGCCCATGGGAAAGACCTAGAGACGAGGCCTAGGAAAACGCTAAGAGCTGCCACAAGAAGAAAAGGAACCCCCACCCTTGGAAGCACAGCCAGCGATCCCTCCTGGGCTCAGGCAGAGAAGACCTCCTCCCAGAAAACATCTGGCCTGACACTTGGGCCGTCAGTGAGAACAGCTTATAGGCAGGGACTTTTGAGACCTCTTAACCGCTGACTCTGGAGACTCCAACAAGAAGCCCGATAACCAAAGTACAGAGGGCCAAGGAGAAGCCCCAAATCCAGCATTCACCCATGCCGTCTGTTAAAGGATCCACTGAACTCAGAGCTGTGACCACCCACTGTGGGTCTGGCAGCCGACCAACCAGCCCACCCAAACTTTCCAAGGATGGTTAAGAGAGAGAAGCAGCAGAGCGCCTTCAGAGCCCACCTTCGGGGGACAGAACACCCAGGTTTCAAATCTTGGCTCCATGCTTCCAGGGACCTCGTGCAAACTAAATTTTCTGTGCCTCAGTTTCTCCCCCTAAAATGAGGGGGTATCCTAAGGCCTATCTCATGGGATTGTAGGGAAGATTAAATGAGTTAATGCTCATCAAATGAGTAAAGAGCAGAGAACTGTACCTGGACACTGCAAGCGCTCTGTAAACGCTAACTCATTTTTTCGTGTGCTTATTTGGCTGTACCAGTCTTACTGTGGCAGGCAGGATCTTGCATCTTCATTGCAGCATGCAAGATCTTTTTCAATTTTTTTAAATTGCAGCATGTGAACTCTTAGTTGTGGCAAGTAGGATCTTAGTTCCCTGACCAGGGATCAAACCGAGGCCCCGTGTGTTGGGAGCACGTGCACTCTTAGGCACTAGACCACCAGGGAGCTCTTGAAACCTCATGTTTTATGATGAGACCCACACGTTCAATCACTGAGCCTCTTCTCAACCCTGCCATGGGGTCCCAAATATGAAGACCTATCCTGCCCTCAAGGACTTCAGCTGGGTCTGGAGAAAAGTGAAACATCCCTGGTGGCCCTGGCTATGAGCCTTGACTGCCGGAAGCAGAGGGCATGGGACACGGTGCTGCTGCTGTCATCAGCCCCAGCCTGTACCCAGGGAGGGAAGCGAAGGCTGAACAGAGAAGGGGTGGGCTTCCCTCATGCCCTGGCCGCACCAAAGCACGGTGCCCTCCAGTGCTGCCCGCCCTCCCAACACCCCAACTGCAGCGTGGAGGAAGTCCGCACAGTCGGCTCCTCCCTCCTCTTTGAGAGGCATCTGCAGGGCAAGGCCAGGCCTCCTCACCTCAGTGTCCCCACAGCGGCCAGCTCTCAGCAGTGGCCAGCATGCGGTGACTGGTCGCGGGCTCACGGAGGATGTGGGTAAAAAAGGTGTGGCACGTGTCTATCACGGACTCTCTATTACTCAGCCATGAAAGGAATGAAACCGCGCCATATGCAGAGACGTGGACGGACCCAGAGACTGTTACACAGAGTGCAGTCAGTCAGAAAGAGAAAAACAAACAGTGTATATTAATGCATTTATGTATAATCTAGAAAAAGGGTATAGGTAGTCTTCTTTGCAAAGCAGAAAGAGAGACAGACACAGAGGACAAACGTATGGATACCAAGCAGGGAGTGGGGGTTGGGACTGACATATATACTCTATTGATACTACGTAAACAGCAGGCAACTAATGAGGACCCACTGCACAGCACAGGGAACAGGGGCGTGCTGCACAGCACAGCTCAGTGCTCCGCGGTGGCCTAAATGGGAGGCAAATCCAAGGGAGGGAGTCCATGTAAACACAGAGCCAATTCACTCTGCCGTACGGCGGAAACAAACACAACACTGTAAAGCAACTATAATCCAACAAAAATTAATGAAAAATCTTACGGAGGAGAAGAATGTGGGGGTGTCTTGGGGGGAGTGAAAGGTGTCTGGCCCAGTGAGCAGGACCAATCCTCCCTGGCCATGCTCATCTCCTGATGAAAGATGGGCAATAGACCTCTGATCGGAGGACAGAGAGGGTATCGGACCACAAGTTCACGTCTCCTCGCACGGCTCACAGCCCTTCTCACCCAGCCCTGCCTGCTCCTCTGAGGTCATCTGAAGCCACACACATCCTGCCTGCAAACAAACATCACGCTATTTCCCTGCTCTGCCATGCGTATCCTTAACATACACACAGAATCTACCCTGACAAGCTCCCACTGGTCCTGACAGCATCACCTCTTCCAGGAAGCCTTCCTGAATTCAGCCTGCCCCACCCTTTTGCACAACCGCTACTGTACTATAACGGCTGACTTCCTTGCCTGTGACCCCCACCACATCAGCTCCCTAATATCCTCAGTGCCTTCTGGCACATACAAATTGCTCAGTCAGTGTTTGGGATGCAATTTTTAAAAATGATTAAGTGCGTCAACACAGAGAGAGGAATTCCTACTCTGTAAAGTGGTACCTACTTTACAAAGCTATACAGAGATCAGATTATATTTGTCACGGTGGTTATGAGATGGAAAATAGCTAGACAAAAGTCAACTATGGATATTCACAATGATGGAAAAACAAGTACGCTATCAAAAACCAGAGGACACCAGATCCACGTGGAGATTCCCATTCTTACACATGAGAGAATACGGCCAGACGGCAAGAATGTCAGGCCCAGGCTACGCCACTCTCAAGCCTTCAAACGAAGAGCGTTTCATGACAGAGCTGAACCTATTCTGTCTATCGAAATAGTAAAATATTAAAACATGGCTAACATTAAAATAAATGAACTTGCATTCCCCGTGCCCATGTCAACTAACTGCAGTGACAGGGCTGGCGGAGGGACATCTTGTGGGGGAAGATGGTAGAGGCATCTGTTGTGGATTATCCACAAATGGATGAACGGGAGCTGAGTGTCTGGAAAACCCAGCCACCTCCATGCTCTTCTCCACCCCTGCTCCTCACCCCACCTCGGGGCCCACGGCCTGAGGCCCCACCCAGGACGCACGCCCAGGCCCCTGCACATGGCCCCCTGCACCAGCGTCCTATGGGTGAGAACGGGGACACACCCCCAGCGTGGCCCTACTCCCAGTTCAACCATGCTCGCGCTCCTTCTGTCTCCTCCTGTCACAGCCCCTGGTCCTTGAGTGTCTCAAGGCACATTCCTGCTGTTTATTCCAAAAAGATCTTGCCATCTGCATAAAGGGGGGTGGGGGAGAGTGCAGGAGAGTGCCTGTAAGAATCGGTTCATGAATATTGAACATACCCCTCCAAAAGCTCTGAGGTCTCCCACACCACAGTCCCCCTCCTGCAGCCCAGAACACAAAGGCAGGGGCCCTACAATCTACACGGGGGCTCAAGGATGGGGAATGAGGGAGCTGAATACCACATCCTTGCACTGATCCCGTGCTGGGGAGACCCCCACCAAGCCAAACGTCAGTCTGGTTTCTTTCCCACATCTCATTCCCACCCAGCTCTTTGCACTGCTCCCCGGTGGTGTGGTTAGCGCTTTCCAATCACACTGACATCATCCTGTTATTTCTAAGCGCAGCTCCCTCCCTCCCCTTTGATCTGCTGATGGGCTTTTCACCAGCTCCACAAGGCCACCTGCTGCCTGCTCGCCTACCCTTCAGCCTCCCCTCTTTCACTCCCTTCCATTCTTAGCGTCTGTTCCAGGAACCTAGTGCTTTTGATTCTGTAATAGACTAGAAATGGGTTTAAGCTGAAGACAGGAGAGGAGGGGGATGGAGAGAGAGAGGCATTCTCGCCACCCTACTGCCCTCTCATGGAATCATGAGCAAAGTGACTGCTCACAGCGAGACAGGGTAGAACAAACTATAGGATAAGCTCTCCATCTCGGGCAGCCTGAGATGCCCGAGAGCTGGAAGAGGTAGGCAGCTCAGAGGACCCACGGTCTACACTACTGCTGTTCAGCCACCAAGTTGTGTCCAACTCTCTGCAACCCCATGGAGCGTAGCCTGCCCGGCTCCTCTGTCCATGGGATTCTCCAGGTAGGAATACTGGAGTGGGTTGCCATTTCATTCTCAAGGGGATCTTCCTGACCCAGGGATCAAACCTGGGTCTCCTGCACTGCAGGCAGATTCTTTACCGTCTGAGCCCTACCAATAAACTGGGACAAAAGCCATTTTAAAGGGTATGGCAATCAGAGACAGCTTTGTCTGTCCTGAAACTCCCATTCATCCCCAACACGAACTTTCCCCACCACGCAAAGCCCCAATTCCTGCCTGAGGCTAGAACACAGGATTCCAACACTCCATGTGGCAAAAAGAACGAAATCTGCTGGGACACTAGAGACAGAGGTGGGGAGTGTATGTAACACCTCCCACTCCAGACATTTCCCCTCATCACACTGAGTTGCCTATTTATATTAAAGAGGTTATAAAAAAAAATGCGCTTAAAAACTCCCACTCCTTCAAAGAAGCACATAAAGATCAGAAGGGAAGCGTATGAAAATCCAGGACATGTCAAAGAAGAAAATCCCTTTTTTTGTTGACATTTATATTATAAAGTAAAAATTAACTCTTCCAAGTCATAGTACATTATCATAGGTCCATATGGGGATTTTCAATTCACCAGCTGAAGCAGGGACCAAGTATCCACTCTAGCCAGAACCTGGGAAAACCCAGGGAAGAAAGAAGCACAGTGAGACCTGCCAGCATATCCTCCGGTCCCAGCGTGGCTCAATCACTCACCTATTCATCCTCTCAAGAGAAAGTGAAAGTCACTCAGTTGTGTCTGACTCTTCGCGACCCCATGGACTTAGCTACAAGGCTCCTCTGTCCATGGAATTCTCCAAGCCAGAATACTGGAGTGGGTAGCCTATCCCTTCTCCAGTGACTCTTCCCAACCCAGGAATCGAACTGGGGTCTCCTGCACTGCAGTGGATTCTTCACCAGAATCTTCACCAGAATTCTTCACCAGGGAAGCCCTTCATCCTCTCAACTGCTCAGCAAAATACACCCATGTATTTCCTAAGTACCACAACAAGCCAGGTGAAGGACACACAGGCATGAATAGGCCAGAATCTTTACTCTCGATTTGCTCGGTCTCGGGGAGACTGCCCTTTCTCCAAAAGCCAGTGAGTCCTCCTGACACTGTATTCCTATTCATGGTCATCCTTCCAGGCTCAGAACCTGACCTACTGCTTCCAACAGCATCGTAACATCTTAATGGCAAATGAGAACAAAAAAAGTTATCATTTCAAAAGCATCAAAGAGACAGAAGGCTATGGATTTAATGCCAACAGACCATGCCCCACTTGAAAGGAAGAGTTTCAAAGTACACCCAAATTAGGTTGATGACACTCAGAAAAAAGTGTCACACATGGCAGAAAGCGTCATAGTCATAATCAAAGCATACATGATTGAGCAGAGCCCAAAACGGAGACAGTTTCTGAGGCAACAGAGACAGCTCGGGGACTCCCCAGGTGGTCCAAGGGTTAAGAATCCGCCTTCCAAATCAAGGGACATGGGTTCGAACCCTGGTTGGGGAACTAAGATCCCACATGTTGTGGGGCAACTATAAGCCTGCATGCCACAACTAGAGAAACCCCTGCACCCTGCAACGAAGACCCAGCACAGCCAAAAGTAACCTTAAAAAATAAAGCCAGACAGCCTAAGTATAAAATGGGACCCACCTAATGGCTAGAGTGGGGTCAGCTGAAAAAGCCCACCTACATCTCAGGACAAAAATTTAAGCAACCTCCAGAAGATGGTGAAGGACAGCGAAGCCTGAAATGCTGCAGTCCATGGGGGCAAAGAGTCGAGCACAACTGAGAGGCTAAACAACACCTCAGGGGTCAGCGAGCATCCTCAGTCTCTGCCAGCCTGAGACCTTCCCCTGGCTCTCGAGGAGAGCTGACGACAACAAAGCAAAAGTCAGAAACAGTAAGGGCGTGAAAAGGGATGATAAGGATATAATACTAAAAGATAATAAGGAAACAGTGAAATCCATGATACACACAAGATAATAAGGAAACAGTGAAATCCATGATACACACACTATTGTTTCATTGGTCAGTTTTATGACCATTCTAATAAATGTGAGTGATCTCTTCATTTGAAAGTATTTAAAGTCTAAGAGAATTTTCTACTTTATGGAAAGTTTAACTGACCTGGCAATCAATATTTCAATGTTTGGGGAAATCTGAGTTGCTGACTTCATGATGTATTGGTTGTTTGAATACTTTGAACTGAACTGAACTGAAGGGTGCCCAGTCGCTCAGTCGTGTCCAACTCTGCGACTCCATGAATCACAGCACGCCAGGCCTCCCTGTCCATCACCAACTCCTGGAGTTCACTCAGATTCATGTCCATCAAGTGGGTGATGCCATCCAGCCACCTCATCCTCTGTCATCCCCTTCTCCTCCTGCCCCCAATGCCTCCCAGCATCAGGGTCTTTTCCAATGAGTCAACTCTTCACATCAGGTGGCCAAAGTATTGGAGTTTCAGCTTTTGCATCAGTCCTTCCAATGGACACCCAGGACTGATCTCCTTTAGGATGGACTGGCTGGATCTCCCCACAGTCCAGGGGACTCTTAAGAGTCTTCTCAAACATCATAGTTCAAAACCATCAATTCTTTGGCACTCAGCTTTCTTTACAGTCTGACTCTCACATCCATATGTGACCGCTGGAAAAACCATAGCCTTGACTAGACGGACCTTTAGAGAAAGCTTAATTGTCAAAAAATTACTAAATTAGACAGTAGGCCAAGAACAAATAGTAGGCAATGTGCCTTTTTCAGTAGAAAACTGCATTGGAGGCTTTAGCTATTACAATGACATGATGAGTTTAGGTTTTGTCTGTTCATTTTAAAGAACATTCTGGTGGGAGTGGAGGCCAGACCGAGGAAAGAGATGAGAAGCAACACAACTGCTGGGGGCACAGCCTGGAAGCTCTTCCCGTCCACAGTCTGTGGTTCCCAGGCCTTGCGTCTTTGTCCAAGCTGTTCACTTGCCTAAAACATCCCTTCCACTCCCACGTCTAAAACTTAACTATTTCTCTTCAAGATCCAGGTCAAATGTCGTCTCTTCCAAGTTCTCCCTGATCTCTCGGCAGGTAATTTCTCTCCCCTCTAAGGACTTCCCTGATGGCCTGGTGGCTAAGCCTCTGCTCTCCCAGTGCAGGGGCCCCCGTTCAATCTCTGATCAGGGAACTAGATTCCGCACGCCTCAACTAAAAGATTCCCTGTGCCACAACCAAGACCTGGTGCAACCAAATAAATAAATAAATTCTGAACAGCGTAGCTGTGCTAGAGCTCTTTACACACCCTCCCCTGCTTGAAAACTTCCTAAATATTCATTTATTCAGCACATACTGAGGGCTCACCAGAGTACCCAGCAACCTTCCTCTCTGACCGCACACGCCTGGAGGCCACCCTGGACCACACCTTACCAGTGTTCGGGTCGCCCACAGAGTCCAGCACACGGCTGCCCCACAGCCAGCACTCAATGGACGTTAAGAATCTGGATGGCGGGACTTCCCTGGCAGTCCAGTGGCTAAGACTCCCAATTCAGGGAGCCCGGGTTTGATCCCTGGTTGGGAACTACATCCCACGTGCTGAAACTAAAGAGCCTGCATACCACAATGAAGTCTGAAGATCCTGAGTGCTACAACCAAGATCGAACACAGCCAAATAAAAAAAATTTTTTAATTAAAAAAAAAAAAGAATGAATCCAGATGGCATTACACTTCCATTCACACCCTCCGATGGCTCCCAACGCCTGTGTAATTCAGTCCCAGCTTCTCACCCAGCACTCAGGCCTTCCATGACCCAGCCCAACCCACCTCCACAGCCCCACCTCCCGACCCTCCGCCACATGTGCCTGAGCTCCAGGTGAAAGAATGGCCCTCGTCCTCCCCTCCTGCCTCTGCCCATTCAGTGCCCTGCAGCAGGCTCTCTCCTCACCGCTCGCCTCTGTACACCCAGCCATGCTACCGTTCTTCCTGGCTCACCTCAGGTGTCAGATTCTCACTACAGCCTTTCCAGACGGGACACCCCCAAATTCTGCCCCCCAACAGCACTGCGGTTTACTCCCCGGATGGACTCCCTGCATTCTACTCTTGTGTTCTGGGTCTTTTATGAGACTATAAACTCTTCGAGGGCAGGAATCACAGCTAACTGAGGCTTGTACGGCTGAGAGTGAAGTGCCTCACATAGAAAGAGCTGATAAATGGCAGTTCTTTGATAAATGTATAAATGGATGAATTCCTTTCCCCGCTTGTACTTCCCCCAACCCTAGGAACCCCATCTGGACAGGACGGGGACTAAAGAATTCTCTTTCCAAATATGTCTCCCTGAGAAGAAAGGCTTAGGAAGGAAGGGGGGAGCCTGCCAGGCTGAGACGTCTGTCTGCAGGTGCTTCAGGCTCTTACCTCATACTCAAAGTCACCCCCCAGCGCCCCGATGTCCAGGTGCAGGTTCCTAAGAAGCTCACTTGAGCTGCGGACACTCTGAAAATGAAAAGGATCACAAGGAAACTGGTCAGCCCCGGGTGCAGGACCAGAAGCTCCTCACAGGTGCAAGAGCTCCACTTCCTGGGTCAGACCCAGCAGGGATACAGGCTGGGCAAACAATGAAGCCGTGGGCTGGAAAACTGCTTTCACTGATTTTCAAAGTAGCACAGAGGTTAAACCAGAAGGTTAAAACAGCTCAAGCACCCACCAACAGATGAACGGCTGAATGGAATGTGGTAATTTCATACAACGAAATACTATCCAGTCACACATGCTACAAAACACTACGCTATATGAAGGAAGACAGACACACAAGAGGACAAAGACAGTATGATGCCAAGTATATGAAATATCTAGAGCAGGCAAATCCACAGAGACAGGGAGCAGATCAGGGACTGGGGGGTACAGAGCGTCTCTGGGATTATGAACAAGATTTGGAGACAGATGGTGATGAAGACTGTATAACACTGTGAGGGTAGTTAAGGCCACTGAACTGTACACTTAAAAGTGGTTAAAATGGTAACTTTCACGGTGTATATAGTTGACCACAATTTTTTTAAAAAATGTTTTTTTAACGGCCCAGAGGATTTTCAGGCCAAGAAAAGGATTCGCTCTTACCTGGTTGTCTCTCTCTGCTTCATCCTCCTCGTTGGTCTCCTCCCCTAAAGCCAAGAGGCTGAGAGCGTTCTTGTCCTCGTGGATGGAGCCCAGGAGACCTTTTGCATAAGCAGAAGGCTTGAGACCCTGTGACGGCTCCAAAAGGAAGGAAGGTCAGGGCACTTAGCGGGAAGACCCTCAGCATGCTTTCACGTCCGTCAAGATGGCGCCTAGAGCGAGGCCACCACGTCTGAGAAGCTGACCCAGCAGCTCCAGCTCACACTGGTCCCTCCCTGCCCAGCTCCTACTGCCCAGGCCGCAGGGACTGGGAAATGAGCCCTGAGTCTCTCTGACCATCCTCCATGGTGCACCCATGTTCAGCATCACCCAGGTGTGACTCACCTTCTTCCACACCATATGAGTGTTGAGGACTCAGCCTGTGCCCTCTATTTCTCAACGGGCCACGGCTCCTAGCAAGGAACATGGAGGCCCCACGGTAACCAACTACACCGTACACAGAGAAAAAGCATTTACCAGCAAGAGTTCTCCGAGCTGACTGGACTCCACCGAGCTCCCCAGGCTCACACTCTGAGGTCCACGAAGAGCAGAGGCCGGGGCATCCACCAGGCCCCTTAACGGGGCCAGGCCCCCAAGAGGAATGTGGACGGGGGCTAACGAGGAGCCCAGGGCCTGGGCAACAGAAAACATCCTGTTAGAAACCCAAGCAACCACAGGGCTCTAAGTGTGGAGATGGGTGTAAAAATAAAACATCTAAGTCCTGCCCGCTCAAATTTAAACCACCTCCGTTCAGAGGCTGCTAATGAAACACAACATCCAGAAGTCAGCATTGTGCCAACCACGTGAGAATCACGGGCTGGTTTCCAGATTCTCGTAACTCTGCTGCTATCTCCCAGCAAGCAGCTCTTCCACGTCTGGAGAAGCTGCCCAGGGCCCTACTCTCCCTTCTGAAGCCACAGAGGAAGCTGGGGAGGGGGTGGGGAGCAGAGACAAAAGCCTCATCTCCCAGCATGAGAAGACTCAATACATAAAGCTGAAAACTGACGAATCAAGAAAAGGCCGCCTAAGCATGTCATTTGCAAATATGGAAGCGGACACCAGAATAAAGGCATTGCCATGGTGGAGGTGGGAGGGGTACCCACACCGGAGAACTGCTATATTTTGTTTTGCACCTTTTGGCTTGTCTTGGCATTGTTTAATATGGGCATGTATTACTTTGATTAAAATAAATATTCACTCTGAAAAACACTCATGAGGGTAATTCCCTGGCGGTCCCGTGGTTAGGGCCCCATGCTTCTACTGCAGGGGGCATGGGTTCAGTTCCTGCTCAGGAAACTAAGGTCCCACATGCCACACTGCGTGGCCAAAAAAAGGAAAAAAAAAATGTGAGAAACAGAAGAACTCTTTCTGCTCCCCACTGAGGAGCAAAGAGGCTGGAGAGAGATCAGCCAGAGGACTACAGCGCCTGCTCCTCTATCCTGTTCTCGGGATGGCAGGCTTCACGCTGGTGAGGACTGGGGAGAGACACCAGAGGATGGCAGAATCTGTGAGACTTGGGCCACTCACAGAATCCTGGATTCTCGGTTTACTCATCTGCAAGTCACAGATGATATGTGCATGCTACTTAAGGTCTGCTGAGAACTTCAAATGAGATACTGAATGTAACAAGCATGTGTGCGCGGCCCGGGCTACCCCAGCGCACGTGTGTGAGGTCCAGGTTCCCCCAGAGCATGTGTGCGCGGCCCGGGCTACCCCAGCGCACGTGTGTGAGGTCCAGGTTCCCCCAGAGCATGTGTGCGCGGCCTGGGCTACCCCAGCGCACGTGTGTGAGGTCCAGGTTCCCCCAGAGCATGTGTGCGCGGCCCGGGCTACCCCAGCGCACGTGTGTGAGGTCCAGGTTGCCCCAGAGCATGTGTGCGCGGCCTGGGCTACCCCAGCGCACGTGTGTGAGGTCCAGGTTCCCCCAGAGCATGTGTGCGCGGCCTGGGCTACCCCAGCGCATGTGTGTGGCCTGGGCTACCCCAGTGCTATGGAATTGCTATCATGACAGATTAGTATTACAATGATCTGGGCTTAGAAACTGAGGCAGGAGAGCATTTTGGTTACGGTTTACAATGAGCTCCTCAAAATCCATTTCTTAAACTTAAAATGTGTCTAAAACAAAAATTCCATTCCTCTCTAATCCCACAGTGACTGAAAAGAGAAAGAGGAACCTGAGAGGGTCAAGATGAGAGGTTCAGGTGGCCTATCTTCTTACCTGTGGCTGGGTCTGAGGCCAGACCATTGGGTAGGTCCGAAACACAATCTGTTTGTGCCCGGGAAGGGCATTAGACTCCCAGCTGAAAGGCGACATGAGACGGCCCACTGCCACCCCCACCCCCGAAATCTTTGTATTGGGTTGGTTAAAAGTTCGTTTGGGGTTTTCTGTATCATTTTATGGAAAAAGCCCAACTTTTTGGCCAACCCAAAGAAATTGCCAGTCATCTAGCCTGTTTGCAGGGTATCTTCTCGAGGCAGAAAAGGAGCCGAAAATAATAAAACTGGCCAACATTGCCTGAGCCCTTGGGCTCCTGGGTAAAAGCACCTGTCTCATTCCACTCTCAAAACCATCTGAGGCCCCAGTCCCCACAAGAGCAAATGGAGATTGGTGAGGTCAAGGCCTCTGCCTGCCCCAAATCGCGAGGCCAGCAACCACAGGAGTCGATATAAAAAGCAGGGCAGTGTCTCAGCCAGTATCTCACACTGCCTCCTGGCTGTGGCGGAAAAGGAGCCCAGGAGAGCTGCTCTGCGGTGCACTGTGCGGAAACCTGACTGGCTCCTCCCAGCCGCCCAGCCCACCCAGCAGATCAGTGAGCAAAATTCTTCCCACATCGTATTTATGGAAAATTACAGACTCCTGACATGGCTAATTTGCTAACGTGCTGGGGGCCTGAGGGAGGGGGACATGCCCGCTGAGGGCTTTGTTCTCCCAGGCCCTTACCACATCAGCAGTTAGTAGGGAAATTATACATCCCTGGCTCCTAGCTGATCAGCTTCTATAGATGGCCATTAACTTTGGCTAAGAGCTGTGCGTGGCATTGTCCTTCAGAACGGATAAACTTGCCACCATTGGGCTAATTAAAACTTTGCAGGATAATCTGCAGCTTATCTGATGTTTATAGTGCTACAGGGGTTATTAGAGCTAATGGAGAACCCAGGCATGACAGCAATTAGGAACTGAGGTAACAACTGAGTAAAGCCACAGCTGGGCAATAGCAAAAGAAGCCAGGGAAATGCAGATAAACCCCATGGTCTGTGATCCTATTTGACTTCTGAATGAAGAAGGTGGTGACTCTTTAAAGGGACAAAGGGCCCCGAATGACAGGGCAAGCCCACTCTTTGGTAGATCCCACTAGGGGAGGAAGTGGTCTGTGCAAATCTGACACAGGCTATTCACATGGTTCTGGAAACCCTGGGAAGGAAGGAGCAGCAGCAGCCACTGAGCAGAAGAGAGTCCGGGCTTCAGCCTCACCTCTCAGGTGGCGCTAGTGGTAAAGAACCTGCATGTCAGTGCAGGAGACGTGAGAAGCTCAAGTTCGATTCCTGGGTCAGGAGTAGGGAATGGCAACCCACTCCAGTATTCTTGCTGGGAAAATTCCATGGACAGAGGAGTCTGGTGGGCTACAGCCCAGGGGATCGCCAAGAATCGGACACAACTGAGCAAGTGAGCACACCATAGGACGGTATTAACTCTCTGTGCTAAGTCACTTCACGTCTGAGTCTCTGTGACCCTAAGCACTGCAACTCACTAATTCTGTGTGATTCTGAGAAGGGACTAAGTTCAGAGGCTGGGGGCAGGGTGTCTGCTGGGGAGGACCTCTCTATACTGTCAGCTGATGGGAAAGGCGTCCCGAATCCTGGAACAGTACCCACATCCTGCATGAACGCCATGACCTGTGCCACCTTACTCACCCTCAAAACAGACCATCTTCAGGGCATGTAAAGCACCCGTGAATTACGGTCAGATCAAGGGAAGTGAAGCCCAGACACCCTCCGCCCCCATCTTGTAGGTGATGGGGTAGAAGAAACAGGAAATGCATGTCATCCCACAAGATGGCCATCCCGGGTGGCTAAGGGCTCCCTGGTCACCGAGGAAGGACAGGCACCAGGAAAGCTGACCTGATGGCTGGGTTAAGACTGTCAGCACAGCCTGCTCCCTCCCTGCCGAGTTCAGTGGGCCTGAAGGCCGTGGTGCTCTCTGAGAAGCCTACCTGGTCGAGAAGCTGCATCTTGCCTGGCTCTGCCGCAAGCCCTCTGCTGGAACTCAGCTCGACCAGCCCCTGCCTGAGGGGGCTGCTGCCTGGCAGGAGACGAGAGGCCTCCTGCACGGCCGGGGCAACGTCCACTTCTGGAGGATGCTCCCGCGGCTCCGGCCCCCAAGGCAGAAGCCCGGAGTCCGTGGCTCTGACGGCCTCGTGCTCACCCTCACTAGACAGCCTGGAAGACTCGGTGGCCAGGCAGCAGATCACGCTGGCCAGGTCTTGGCCCGGCATCTCCTGTGCGCTCTCGGGCAGCCCCAGGCCCTCTAGCCGCCGGGAGATCTTGACCATCTGCAGGATGTGCTGGTAGAACCTCTGGTCCTCAGAGTAGTCTTCGCTCTCTGAGCACTCCTCAGCGGAGCTCTGCATGGGGAGCAGCTGGGGCGCCAGGAAGGCGCTGGGGTGCCGCTCTGTGGGCCCAGGGCCTGACTCACCCACGCCCCACTCAGATCCCCGCGGGATCTGCAGGTCCCACGGGAAGTTGGTCACCTCCCCCAGGACCTCCGAGCCAAGGTGAGAGGCCAGGCTGCTGCTGCTGCTGCTGCTCTCCAAGTCAGGCTCACAGGCACTCGCCCTCCTGTCCTCTTGAGGGGGCTCTGGAGAGCCTGGGGGTGGGCTCTCCTCAACGGCAGGAGGCCCCCCAGGAGCACTCCCTGCAGGGGCACTTTGGACCAGTTCTGAGGCTAGGGTATCAGGGGGTATTAGCAACAGCCCCTGGGGTGGACCTCCAGCTGAGGCCCCTGGAGCCTCAGGGTCATCAGGCTCGGTTTCCTTGCCGCTCCTGGAGGCGTTCTCGTGGACAAGCTTGGACACCTGCCCCATCCACAGTCCTGGGGGCTCTCTTCTCCTCCTGCCTCTGCCCATGCTCCCTGCTTCCCCAGAAACGCCCTGCCAGCTCTGGTCTTCAGCTGGGCTGCTGTCTAACAAGAACTTGCCCTTCCCAGCAAGCAGCATGGGGTCAGAAGAACAAAGGGACAGCGAGGGGGCCTCCTCGGGGGATGGTGAGGGAGCGGGGCTCTGGCCCTTGTCCCCCCCAGGGCCAGTGGAGCTCCGTTTGGCCGCGCTGTGCCTGTGCTCCTCCCTTCTCAGCTGCGGGCCCTTGAGGGCCTCCGACAGCTTCGCGTGGACAGCGGCCTTCGTCTTGCTCTCTAGCGCATCCTGCCTGCTCTGGAAGGGCCCAGTGTTGTCAGGGCCCTGCGTGACAGGTTTCAGCTGTCTGCTCCTCATCTCCAGCTCTTCTATTTCAGGGTCTGAAAACCCCAGGTAGATTTTCTCTGTCAGCGGCTGGGGTTTCTCCAGACCCTGCTGGTCATCTAATTCTGTTCTGCAGTGGGCTGGGGCCCTGCCTAAGATTTTCTCCACATCGGCAAAGATCTGGTGGGTTCGGGAAGCTTGGCCTTTGAAGAGTGGCTGCAGCTTGCTGGGCAGGGAGCCCGTGAGAGGCCTGGGGTTGTCACCCAGCACACATGGGCTCTTCCCTTTCTTAAGGGAGCCCTCAGTTCTAGCCTGTGTCTCTTGATCTAGGTCCAGATCAGCCAGCCCAGGTGCTGGGAGAGGGGACGGGCCACGGAGAAAGGAGGAAGAAGGCAGAAGGCCCTGCTCAGGCTGTGTTTCCTAGATGGGTATATAAAGAGGCAGAGAAAACGAAGACGAAGCACTGCTGACTTCCACTGGCTACCACAGCTGCTGGCAAACCCTTAGCAGAAACCCACCCTCCATTCACAGTAAAAACACAAACCAAAGAGGGAAGAAAAGCTAAACACTCCCTTGGGCTTTGTTGTTTTCTGGGCTCTAGCTTCCTTATCTACAAAGAAGAGACTTGACAAGATCCACGGCTCAGGAACCTTGCTCCACATGGCACCTTGGGGCCACCACAGTGGGTATGTGGTGGGGGAGGAGCATCACCCAGACCCCCACTCCCAGGTTCAACCAGAGCAGCTCCGCTTCTTTAGACACTGGCCCTCCATAGAGGAACTGATGTGAAGATGGCATCACTACCAACAAAAAGTCTGAAAATCTCCAACTAGGTTATCCGGGAAGTACCATCAAGCTCTCAATTCTGTCACTGGTTAATTTCATAAAAATCTACCACTCTTATCAAGGACTATCAGAAATAATCTAAGAAGGGAAGGAAGAGGGGAAACATGAGCAGCGAGCTGAGCCTTGAACACTCAGACTAGGTCTTCTACCAAATGAGCTGGTGCTGCTCAAGAGAGGTCCACACAGTCAGGGAATCTTAGGGTAGGAAAAAAAAAACCCTAGGGACTTCCCTAATGGTCCAGTGGTTAAGAAGCCACCTGCCAGTGCAGGGACATGGGTTCAATCCCTGGTCCAGGAAGATCCCACATGGCACAGAGCAACTCAGCCCATGTGTCGCCAACTACTGAGCGTGCACATCTGTGGTGGAGAAGCCACCACAAAGAGAAGCTTATGCACTGTGACGGAGGGTAGCCTCCAAGAACGCCCACATTCAGCAACGAAGACCTAGTACAGCCATAAAGAAAGAGAGAAAAATTCCTAAAAGATCAACCACAGTCTTCAAATGCTCACACTAAACTCCACCCAGCTCTCCTCCAGAGAGCTCAAGCTACCTGAGCCCAGATCACCCACCTGGTCAGGTCTGCCCCAAAAAAACTCAGGTTTCAGGCACCTGTCCTGAGCCCTAAGATCCAGACTGGCAGCCCAGGCCTGTCCACTTGCCCTAAGCTCTTGAACCACAGGAGGAATCCTTTGTAACAGGGAGCTCCAGGAACTCAGTCAAATACCCAGAACTAGGTCTATTACCCAACTCTCCAGCACAGAACCCTCACTTAATTCCCTCTCTCACCTGCAGCCATGTCAGAGACTAGCCAGATGCCGACTGTCATCTAAAATAGGCCCCGACAGGAACTCCCCAATGGTCCAGTGGTTAAGACCACTTGCACACTTTCAGTGCAAGGGGAGTGGGCTCCATCCCTGCTCAGGGAACTAAGATCCCACAAGCCTCGCGACCAAAAAAAGAAAAAAAAGAAAAGAAACTAAAATAGTATGAGATTAGTGAAAAGCCCATTATCCATCTTTTACCTTGCAAATACTTGCCATTAGAAAATTCAGCCTCTTTGGAAATGACATGTCCTCTTTTCTCCACCAGAAGAAATGGGTTTGCTATCTTATTTCTTAGAACCATGACTAGTAATATGGGGTGGGGGTGGGGGTATGGAGGAAGCCTATCGGTAGAGCTTGGAAATGATAAAAAGGATAAATTCATCAGCAACCATCCAACACCAGAACTGACACCTTGGGAAGGAAGGCAAATGGGGGAATTTTTGCTGAGAAGCAAGCACCTGGCGCCGGTGGTCAATAATGACCATAAACAAGAGAGCAAATCAACTCGACCACTGAGAGGGTTGAGAAGGTATTCCCAGTGCTTCCTGCCGGGCTGACTGGGGTTCCCAAGCCCCTCCCTCTCCTCAGCGTGGCCCACCTGCCTCACACCTGGAGGGACACAAGACAGTAATGGGAAAGAGTATTTTCAAGTCTTGAGTGAGAAAGCTGCTTGGGGAATAAGCTGAGGGCACCGCAATCAAACGTCGGTGTCCACCACGAACCAAGGACATCGGCCGCAAAGACCATCCACGGGAGCAGATGAAGTCTCAGACTTTTCTTTTTGGATCTTGAAGCCACTGGTGTTCTGACAACTGAATTATGGCCCATGAGACATCCAAGAATCCGTACCACTAGGACACACAATGAACCCACTCGGGGCAGGCCTGGCTTGGAAAGGAGAGCGGAGGCACTTGCTCCTCTAGGCTCTCTGCCCTCTGCCGACTGCTCCCTGAGACCCGGCTCTCCATAGAGGCAGACGGCATCAGTTCTCAGACCACTGCAAAACCCTGTCCCCAGTCAGGCACTCGCTCACTGACCCCCGTTATGTTATATATGCCTCCCAATAGGGAGGGGGGCAGAAACTGCTTAGCAATAGTAAGCACTAGTTCTAGAAGCTAAAAGGAAAATCTGCCAGAAAACAGATACAATTCAGATGATGTACTATCACAAAATTACTATTGTTGTTGGTCTTAATCGCCCAGCTATAAACAGCCAGAGGTTCCCAATACCCCCTCAGGTTTCAGGCCTGGTCTCTCTGGGAGCTGGCACCCACTAACTCACCAGGGGACTCTTGGAGGTCTCTTTATCCTTCTTGTTTTTCTTTTCCTTTTTCTTTTTCTTTTCTTTCTTCTTAGTGGCCCCAGGAGTTGACAGCTTGCCCCGCTCTTGGATCACCAAGTTCCGATAGTGTTCATCACAGGGGTGGTCCCACGTGGACTGCCCGTTGGCAAAATTGAAATAGTAAATATCACCTGTGATGTCCTGGCTGGGGGATGAGCAGAGGTCACAAGTTAGTCCCTGCTCAGGTCCAAAGCTACGCAGGAAAAAAGAAAAACAACAAGGAAGCAGAGAAGAGGGAAGAATTGTGGGGAGAGGGAAAGAGGGAGAGAGGAAGAAGAAGAGAAGAAAGAATTAACACAAAACTGGCTAGATGTGGCTAAGAATAAGGAGTTAGGTTAGATAGAAACAACCAAATAGGATATTAAGGACTTCTCACATGGAGATGTTTAATCATTAGGTTTCCCGAGAATTCATGCTAGACTAAAGAAGGAAAACTTGATTTCAGATGGATAAATACAAACGCTATGATGTCTTGGAGACAAATTCTAGGATAGACGTTGCTTAATATTTTCATAAATGATCTAAAGAAAAAAATATGTTGTGAAAGTTCTGATTTTGCAAAAGACTCTAAACACATAAGAGGCAACAATCCAAGTTAGTGTGGTCAATCAATAATAAAAGAAAATAATGTAGGTGGGCCTCAAGAATCTGTTTCAGCATGGCAAAAATAAGTCTAAAATAAGTCATTCATCCCATCCACCATTATCGGTAATCCATTAGGACAGCTAATAGGAAAAAACCCATCACAATAGCAATCAACGTGAAAGATAAAATACCCAGGAATAAATTGTGTGCAAGACCTTCATCAAGTTTCACTGAAAATTCGGGGGGTGGGGGTGGGGAACAACTGGTAAGACACCCCGTGTTCCTGAATAGGATTCAAGTCTGTAAACATGACAATAATCCTCAAATTAATATATAAATCCAATACAATCCTAATCGGGCTCCTTATGAAACTTGACCTTGTCTTGGCCAAGAAGCACATGAGAAGATGTTCAACATCACTCAACATTAGGGAAATGAAAATTAAAACCACCATGAAATGCCACTTCACACCCATTAACACAACTATTATCAAAAGAGCAGAAAATAACAAGCGCTGGCGAGGATGTAGAGAAACTGGAACTCCCGTACACTACTGGTGGGAACGTAAAATGGTACGGCCAAAGTGAACAACAGTATAACAGCTCCTCAAAAAGTTAGAATTACCGAAGTTCCCTGGTGGTCCAGTGGTTAAGAATCTGCCTGCCAATGCAGGGGACACGGGTTCAATCCCTGGTTCAGGAGGATCTCACATGCCACAGAACAACTAAGCCCTGTGCCACACCTACTGAAGCCCCTGCACTCTAAAACCCGTGCCCCGCAACAAGAGAAGCCACCGCAATGAGGTGCCTGCGCACCACAACTAGAGTAGCCCCTGCTCTCTGCAACCAAAGAATGCCTGCGCACAGCAACGAAGACCCAGTACAGGCAAAAACAAAGATAAATTTTAAAGATATAGCACCATATTAAAAATATGAATTACCATATAAACCAGCAATTCTACCTCTAGGTGTACATCCAAAAAAATTGAAAGCAGGAATTCAAACAGGTTATTTGTACACCAATGTTCATAGCATGTTATTCACATAGCCAACAGAAAGAGAAATTCTCAGAGGCCAGAAACAGAAAGAAAGCATGAAATCTGAGTAATAAGTGCATGAACGGACAGGTAGGGATCTGGCCTGGATATAGGCCCAGGGAACTTGAGTTTAAATGCCAATCTAGAACAAAATGTGGCCTTAGGGGGTCGTAAGTTTGGAAACTAAAACTGAGACCCTACACATATCTGGGGCTCTTCAGGCTGTTCTCGCCATGAATAAAAAGCCCTAGTGGGGCACGGAAGTAGCAGAGCAGCACACCGCCCACTCCAGGTTCTAGGTGGGGAAAATAAAATTTAATGAAAGACTGAAACCCCAAGACATACGTACATAGAGTCCAAATGTGGTGAGAAAATGCCAGGCCCAGGAAATTAATGTAAAAATTTAGTCCTAAAGCACTAAAAAATCCTTGGCAGAAACCACTGCAAGGCTACTCAACAACCCAGGAATGAGACACTCACAGAAAATAAACCGCTGCAGAAAATGAATTCACAAAATGCACAAGGAATAATTACAAACCATGTGAGGAGACACTTCACCATGAGGGAAAATCAGTAACACAATGAAAAGAACTGAGAGTAGAACCACCAAAAGAAGACTAGAAATAACAATATTTTAAATTATCCGAGGGATAAAAGGAGGAGAATCCATAATGAAAGAACAGAACTCTTTAAAAATAAATAAATAAACCTACACACATTGAAAAGAACTTAAGGGGACCTCCCTGGTGGTCCAGTGGTTAAGACTCCACGCTCCTAATGCCGGGCGCCTGGGCTCAATCCCTGGCCAGGGAACTAAGATCCCACATGCCACAACTAACCCACACACCACAACTGGAGAAGCGGGCATGCCACAACAAAGGTCCACTGCAGCCAAAACGAAAAATAAAATTTAAAAAAGAAAAGAACATAAGAGAACTTGTAGGAATTCGTAGTCATTAAATTCAAAAACAAACAAACAAAAACACGTTGATTAAGCAGCAGATTTGACATAGAGGAAACAAACAGTGACTTGGGAAATATATATGCTAAAGAAAATTATAAAGTCAGTTTTTAAATATGAAACAGAAGTTAAGAGACATGGTGGATAAAAATAACTAGGTCTAATATATTTATAGTAAGAGTTCTAGAAAAGAAAATGATAATGGTTGAGAAGTTTTCAAAACTGAAGAGAGACATGAGTCCTCAGAGTAAGAAAGCATTCCAATTCCTGTACACAGTAAATAAAAGTGAATCCACACCTAGATTTACTGTAGTGAAATTACAGGACACCAAAGATTAAAAACAAAATGAAAACAACCAGAGGGGGAAAAAACTGATTACCTACAGAGGAACAACTAATAAAGCCAAAAAACATGTCTTATTAGCAAACCCAGCAGACAGAAGATCATGGTACACAATATACAATATTGTCAAAGGGCTGTTTGACAAATCTGTACGCAACTAAACCATTATTCAAGAGTGAGTCCAGGAAATTCCCTTGTGGTCCAGTGGGTAGAACTCAGCACTTTCACAGTCAGGGCCCCGGATCAACCCCTGGGTGGGGAAGAGCGAGACCAGACAACAATTACTCAGGACACAGGAAGATCAACACATTTAGCATGCTTGATAAAAAGGACATTTAAGAAACAGAAACAGACTCACAGACAGGAAATAAGCTTATGGTTACCAAAGGGGATGGGGAAGAACAAATTAGGAGTTTGTATTAACAGATACAATAAGGTCCTAGTGTTTAGCTCAAGGAACTGTATTCAATATTCTGTAGTAAGCCATAATGGAAAAGGACATAAAAAATATTTCTTATACATATATATATAAATACACACACATATACATATATACATAACTGAATCATTTTGCTGTATACCAGAAACTAACACAAAACTGAAAATCACTATACTTCATTCTAAAAAATGAGAGACCACATTCTTATCAAGCACACATAAAACATTTAGGTAAGCAGGATCAATTACTGAGCCAGAAAAGAATTCTGGAACAGCATGTAACAAAGAATAGAATAACGAACAAATAAAATTGGAAATCAATAATTCAAAAAATACCCAACTCTATCTCATCTCCTTCAAGCTATCATTTTGGAGAAAAGATACTTAACAAAATTTTAATAAATGAAATCCAATAATATGTAACCATTATCAAGCAGTTTACCCCAAGAAAGCAAGGTCGATCTAACAATTGAAAGCCAATCAATTGACCGTATTAGCAGACCAATATAGAAAAATCATGATTCTTCTGTATATGCAGATGCATATATAGATGCAGGAAAAAATATTTGACAAAATTCGATATCCATTTCGGATTTACACTCAACAAGCTAGGAATACAAGGGAACTTCATCCTGACACACGACATTTAGAAAACCCTACAGTTAACACTGGCTAATGTCACACTCAATGGCGAAAGACTTAAGAGGAATGCTTTCCCTTAAGAACAGAGATAAGCCTAAAATGGTCACCGTCACCATTTCTATTCAACTATATTAAAGGTTCCAGGCAGTGCAATAAGGCAAGGAATAGAAATATAAGGTGTCCAGGTTAGAAAAGAAGATGAAAAAATGTCTTCATTCCCAGAAGACATACTATCTGTGTAGAAAATTCTATAGAATCTACAAAAAAAGCTACTAGAACTAACGTAAGTTTAGCAAGGTTGCAGGCTAGAAGATCAGTAAACAAAAATCAATTTTATTTTATATGAATGCAACCAACACTTGGAAATTGACATTTTAAAAGATAACATTTATAAACATAATGGAAAAGAATATGAAAAAGAATGGATGTATATTTATAACTGAATCACTTTGCTGTACAGAATTAATACATCATAAATCAACTATACTTCGAAGACAAAAATAAATACAAGATACCATTTACAGAAGCATCAAAAAAGGAGATAAATCTGACAAAATATGAGCAAGATGTGTAAACTAAAAACTAGAAAAGATTTCTTAGCAATATTAAAGAAAGCCTAAATAAATGGAAACAGACCGTGTTCATGGGTTGGAAAACTCAATATTGTTTAAGATGTCAGTCCTCTCAAACTGATTTATAGACTCAGTGCAATTTCAGTCAAAACCCTAAACAGGATTTTTTATAGAAATTGACAAGCTGATTCTAAAATTCATACAGAAATGCAAGGGACCTAGAATACAACTTTGAAAAAGAAGAAAAAAGTTGCAGAATTTACTCTAAATGATATTAAGATGTATAACAAAGCTACAGTAACCCAGACAATACTGAAAAGCAGAGACATTACTTTGCCAACAAAGGTCCGTCTAGTCAAGGCTATGGTTTTTCCAGTGGTCATGTATGGATGTGAGAGTTGGACTGTGAAGAAAGCTGAATGCTGAAGAATTGATGCTTTTGAACTGTGGTGTTGGAGAAGATTCTTGAAAGTCCCTTGGACTACAAGGAGATCCAACCAGTCCATTCTGAAGGAGATCAGCCCTGGGATTTCTTTGGAAGGACTGATGCTAAAGCTGAAACTCCAGTACTTTGGCCACCTCATGTGAAGAGTTGACTCATTGGAAAAGACTCTGATGCTGGAAGGGATTGGGGGCAGGAGGAGAAGGGGACGATCGAGGATGAGATGGCTGGATGGCATCACTGACTCGATGGACGTGAGTTTGAGTGAACTCCGGGAGTTGGTGATGGACAGGGAGGCCTGGCGTGCTGTGATTCATGGGGTCGCAGAGTCAGACACGACTGAGCGACTGAACTGACTGACTGAACCCAGACAGCATGGTATTTGTGTAAAGGTAGACAGACAGACCAAAGGAAGACAACAGAGAATCGAGACCTGGAAGGAATTTCCCAAGTGACAGCAATTACTCACGGGACTGGGTGTAAGGGTGAAAGAGGACACATATACATAAGGTTCCTTTTAAGTAGGAAGTAGAAATAAGTTTATAGAAATGAGATAATTTTTTCAGTATAAAGCATGATGATTTGATAAACTTCTTTACTATGAAATGATCACCACAGCAGGGTTAGTTAACACCTCACTACCTCCATAATCACCTTTCCTTTTTTGTGGTGAGAACATTTCAGATCTGGGACTTCCCTGGTGGTCCACTGGCTAAGACTCCATGCCCCCAGTGCAGGGGGCCTGGGTTCAATTCCTGGTCAGGGAACCAGATCCCACATGCCACAACTAAGAGTTCGCATGTAGCAATAAAGATCCCACACGCCGCAACTAAGACCCAGCACAGCCAAATAAATACATTTTTAAAAAAAAATAAAAGAAAGAAAGAAAAAGAATAGAGAGATTAATGATGAGGCAAATGTGGCTAACATGATGGAGACTGGAGACCAGCAGAAACCACGACCCTACAAATACAACCATGAAGCCCCAGCACCTGGAATACCACGCATAGTGCTGACGGCTTTCCTACAAGAAAGATGTCATAAACTGGAGAAGGTCCAAGGAAAAGCGGCTAAAAAGGTCCAGAGAACAGGGAACCTGCCACGCAAGAAGAAGCTGGAAGGATTAGGCCTCTGAGGCGGCGATGAGTGAGGCTACAACTGCAGTCCTTCTGAAGCACAGCCAATGCATTCAGTGGTTCAGGAAAGAAGAGAATCATCACACCCTGTACACACAACTGCACAATCCCAGCAGAAGACACAACCCCTCCGGGGCATCTGAGGGCTAGTATGGGACAAAGGAAATCCCATCCTTTAGTAAAAAACCTGGGTCACTTACTGTAGGGAGGCAGCGTAGAGAGAGCTCTGTGTACACGAGGAAGACAGAGCTGGATCTCCAAGAGTGAAAATCCTGGTTTGGGGGGAGGATGTGGGAGACAGAGGTGGATGGCAGTGGCTGCCCCACCTCAGCCAGTCTGATCCTCACCGTCAACCTCTGTTCACCCGAGATGACCAAAGTGATGCCTGCTCCTCACAATTCAGAGCTCAAACTGAAACTGGAAACCTGGACCCATTCATGAACAGGTCACACAGTTCAGGGTTGGGCAGTCCAGGGAGACAGAAGCCACTGCCGGTCTGTGTCACCACACGCAAACCTCTCCAACACCAGCATCCACTCTGGACACGCTGATGAGGTCCCAGTATTGCCACTCTCCATCTCAGTCAGCAAAGAGTAACAGTGATACCTCCTCCGTGTGCTGAAACAGATGGTGGCGCTCGAGAGCTTGATGCAGGGCAGCAGCTGAGATCCTGGGACCCTGGAAGTCTGCACTGAGACCCTCCGGGACCAGAAAGGTAGGCTGGTTGCTGTTGTTCAGTCGCTCAGTCGTGTCCAACTCTGCAACTCCATGGACTGCAGCACACCAGGCTTCCCTGTCCTTCCCCATCTCTCGGAGTTTGCTGAAACTCATGTCCATTGAATCGGTGATGCCATCCAGACATCTCATTCTCTGATGCCCCTTCTCCTCCTGCCTTCAATCTTTCCCAGCATCATGGGTCTTTTCTACTGAGTCAGTTCTTCACATCAGGTGGCCAGAGTATAGGAGTTTCAGCATCAGTCCTTCCAGTGAATATTCAGGGTTGATTTCCTTTAGGATTGACTGGTTTGATCTTGCAGTCCACAGGACTCTCCAGCATCACAGTTCTGATCTTGCAGTCCACAGGACTCTCCAGCATCACAGTTCTTCTCCAACGTTACAGTTCGAAAGCATCAATTCTTCAGTGCTCAGCCTTCTTTATGGTCCAACTCTCGTATCTGTACATGACTACTGGAAAAACCATAGCTTTGACTATACAGACCTTTGTCAGCAAAGTAATGTCTCTTTTTAACACACTGTTAAGATTTGGCATAGCTTTTCTTCCAAGGAGCAAGCATCTTTTAATTTCATGGCTGCAGTCACCATCTGTAGTGATTTTGGAACCCAAGAAAATAAAGTCTCTCACTGTTCCCCTTGTTTCCTCATCTATTTACCATGAAGAGATGGGACTGGCATCTGCTGGATCATTGAAAAAGCAAGAGAGTTCCAAAAACACATCTATTTCTGCTTTATTGACTATGCCAAAGCCTTTGACTGTGTGGATCACAACACACTGTGGAAAATTCTTAAAGAGATGGGAATGCCAGACCACCTGACCTGCCTCTTGAGAAATCTGTGTGCAGGTCAAGAAGCAACAGTTAGAATTGGACATGGAACAACAGACTGGCTCCAAATTGGGAAAGGAGTACATCAAGGCTGTATATTGTCACCCTGCTTATTTAACTTGTATGCAGAGTACATCATTCGAAATGCCAAGCTGGATGAAGGACAAGCTGGAATCAAGATTGCTGGGAGAAATATCAATAACCTCAGATATGCAGATGATACCACCCTTATGGCAGAAAGCAAAGAACTAAAGAGCCTCTTGAGAGAGAAAGAGGAGAGCGAAAAAGTTGGCTTAAAACTCAACATTCAGAAAACTAAGATCATGGCATCTGGTCACATCACTTCATGGCAAACAGATAGGGAAACAATGGAAACAGTGTCAGACTTTATTTTTCTGGGCTCCAAAATCACTGCAGATGGTGATTGCAGCCATAAAATTAAAAGACGCTTGCTCCCTGGAAGAAAAGCTATGACCAACCTACACAGCATATTATAAAGCAGAGACATTACATTGTCCATCTAGTCAAAGCTATGGTTTTTCCAGTAGTCATGTATGGATGTGAGAGTTGGACTATAAAGAAAGCTGAGTGTCGAAGAACTGATGCTCCTAAACTGTGGTGTTGAGAGTCCCATGGACTGCAAGGAGATCAAACCAGTCAATCCTAAAGGAAATCAGTCCTGAATATTCACTGGAAGGACTGATGCTGAAGCTCCAATACTTTGGTCACCTGATGCTAAGAAGTGACTCATTGGAAAAGACCCTGATGCTGGGAAAGATTGAAGGCGGGAGGAGAAGGGGTCGACAGAAAATGAGATGGTTGGATGGCATTACCAACGCGATAGACATGAATTTGAGTAAGCTCTGGGAGTTGGTGACGGATAGGAAGGGCTGGCGTGCTGCAGTCCACGGGGTCGCAAAGAGTCGGACACGACTGAGCGACTGAACAGAACTGATGGGACTGGATGCCATGATCTTCTTTTTTTGAATGCTGAATTTCAAACCAGCTTTTTCACTCTCCTCTTTCACTTTCATCAAGAGGCTCTTTAGTTCCTCTTTGCTTTCTGCCATAAGAGTGGTATCATCTGCATATCTGAGGTTATTGATGTTTCTCCCGGCAATCTTGACTCCAGCTTGTGCTTCATCTAGCCCAGCATTTCGCATGATGTACTCTGCATGTAAGTTGAACAAGCAGGGTGACAATATACAGCCTGGACGTACTCCTTTTCCAATTTGGAACCAGTCCATAGTCCCGTGTCCAGTTTTAAGTGCTGCTTCTTGAACTGCACACAGATTTCTCAGAAGGCAGGTAAGGTGGTCCAGGTATTTCTATCTCTAAGAATTGTCCACAGTTTTTTGTGATCCACACAGTCAAAGGTTTTAGTGTAGTCAATGAAGTAGATGTTTTTTCTGGAATTCCCTTACCTTTTCTATGATCCAACAGATGTTGGCAATTTGATCTCTGGTTCCTCTGCCTTTTCTAAATCCAGTTTGAACATGTGGAAGTTCTTGGTTCATGTACTATTGAAGCCTAACTTGGAGAATTTTGGGCATTACTTTGCTAGCATATGAAATGAGTAACTGTGCAGTAGTTTGAACATTCTTTGGGAAAAAAAAGAAAGGTGACCTGGGCTCTGGCCCAAAGCATCAGGCAGCTCAGCAGAGGGATGGCCCACTGCTGTTTCCAATTCTATGCAGGACAGGCTTCAAAAGGTGGCCAAAGGATTTCCCTGGTGGTCCAGTGGCTAAGACTCCATGCTCCCAAAGCAGGGGGGCCCAGGTTCAATCCCTGGTCAAGGAACCAGATCCCACACGCCACAACTAAGATTAAAGACCCACAACTAAGACCTGATACAGCAAAATAAATAAATAAAAATGAACATTAAAAACAAAAAAAGGTAGCCAGTTAAAGCTGATCTCCCCCCTCTGCCACACAGGCCAAGCCAGAGGACCACACCCACGCTGAACTCACCATGGTTTCCACTCCACAGGCAGTGGGGCCACAATGCCCTCCCGCGCTAGCCACATCAGCTGTGGTTCCTTTATGGGGTCAATACCAATCTCTCTGGCAAATTCAAGAATTTCTGCAAGGAGGGGCAGGGAGGTGGCAAGGTAAGAGAGATGGGGGTGGGAGGGGGTGGGTACAAAGAAGGAAAAATCACAATCAGTCTTGGGAGATAATGAGAGAGATATACTGCTCTCTGCCCCTGTTCCAGCTAATACTTGGTCTCTGGCCCTAGTTCCTGACACTGAGCTCCTACATCTTGTGCAATTTCCTGAGTGATGGGAGGGTCTTCCGTCCCAGTGAGGTGACTCTGGGTGGGCTCCTGGGTGCAACCTGGTCACCAGGAAGACCAGTCATGAGTAGAAGCTTGGAACTTTCAGTCTCACTGCCTCCATTCTCTAGGGAGGGGCTATAAAATGAGTTAGTAGGCGATCATACCTACATGATGAAGCCTCCATAAAAATCCCTAAACTCGGGTTCAAAGAGCTCCCAACACTTCCACGTGCCAGTAGAGTATCACATCCCAGCTCCACCAGGACAGGAGCTCCAGCACTTGGGACCCTCTCAGGTCTTGCCCTATGTACCTCTTCATCTGGCTATTCACCTCTACCCTTTATCCTATCCTTTTTGGGCTTCCCTGGTAGCTCAGGTGGTAAAGAATCCACCTGCAATGCAGGAGACCCGTTTGATTCCTGGGTCAGGAAGATCCACTGGAGAAGGGATAGGCTACCCATTCCAGTATTCCTGGGCTTCCCTTGTGGCTCAAATGGTAAAGAATCCACCTGCAATGTAGGAGACCTGGGTTCAATCCCTGGTTTCGGAAGATCCCCTGGAGAAGGGAAAGGCTATCCACTCCAGTATTCTGGCTTGGAGAATTCCATGGACTCTATAGTCCATGGGGTTGCAAAAAGTCAGAGACAGCTGAGTGACTTTCATTTTGTGGGTCACCTCAGTGGAGGATTTTGGATGCTGACATACCCAGGGACTAGGAAAGGCAAAAAGGACCAGCTGAAATATAGCTAGCCAAGGACTGTGTGTTCATTAATTTCACAAATATCTTCTGAGTGCCTTCTATGTGCCAGTCACCATGTGCCAAGACTACAAGAGAAATGGCCTCTGTCCCTATGGAGCTTACATGCTGGTAGAAGAAACAGCCAGGAATGACATAAACAGATAAATATACAAGGAATTAAAGCTTCTGATAAACATAATGAAGGCAGTAAGTGAGGTATGAGACTGAGAATGTTGAGGTAGAGGGGCACTCCTTTAGAATGAATGGGCCAAAAATCTCTCAGAATGGTGACGCTTAACCAATTCTGTGGGAAGCAAAGAAGCCAGGCGTGCAAAACACCGAGAAATGAGCTCTCAGGCAGAAGAGTAGGTTCAAAGGGCCTGCAACACGTAGCAGCCTGACCTGTCTGGGCATGGTCAGAAAGGCCATGTGACCAGTAGAGGGAGGGAAAGGCAGGCAGTGAGTCAGCCTGGCCAGGAGGCAGGGCCGGGTCATACAGAGTCCTGCACATCCCACTAAGGGCACTGTGCTGAGTACAATGCAAGATTATATGGAAGATTATGAAAAGCAGAGCCCTGATAGGATCTGCTTCACACTGCGCGTTCACTCTGGCGCTAAGTGGAGCACAGACTGGAGGCGGAGGAGGAGAAGCAGGGAGGCAGACTAGGAAGCGGCTGCAAGCCCAGGAACAGAAAACGGGGGCTCGAACTCAGGATGTCTGCATGTGACTGAGCAGAAGAGAGGTTTTTTTAATAAAAATCCCGAAAAAAAGTTAGACCCCTTTCACAATAGCAAACCAAAAAGAATAAAATATTTAAGAAACAAACTGAGGGGACTTCCCTGATGATCAGTGGTTAAGACTCCATACTTTCAAAGCAGGAGATGTGGGTTCAATCCCTGGTTGAGGAACTAAGATCCCACAAGCCATATAGCACAGCACCCCGCCCCCTACCCCCCCGGCAAAAAAAAAAAAAGAACTGAGCAAGAAGTGTGCAAAATCAAAATGAAGAAAACTTCCAGTTACCCCTGAACAAAACAAAAAAGATGCAAACGGAAAGGAACAGATGTTCTTTGATAGTAACCCCCAGGTTGACCTGGATGTATAACTTAACTGCAGAGATGGCAATCCTCCACAGGCTCATTCATAAATTTAACACAATTTTCTCTAATTTTTTTCTACTAACAGTCCCCTAATACACAGCCCTCCCCAGAAAGATAGGGTGATTATAAAATCCATGAGGAGATAAAGCAGACAAGATAACCAAGAAAACTTTGAAAAAAGAAGAAGAAAAAGAAGGGCATTTCAGCCTTACTAGACACTGGAAGGCTTATAACCGAGCCTCAGTAATTCAGAACACAGCTCTGTATGAACAGACAGCCTCAAAGAATAGGAGAGAAAGTAGACCCTCATACACACGCAGCACTCAACCAGTGGGCAAAGGATGAGCTATTCAGTGAACGGTGTGGAGACGAACCCGAGGAAAACCTGAGAGCAGGGGAGCTTTTCTAACTATGATCAAAATTCAGGGGCCATATGAGAACTGGCTTATATATTTAACACAAAGATTAAAAATTTCTATATGGCAGGACTACCCCTAGCGATCCTGTGGTTAAGACCTCGTGCTTCTGTTGCAGGGGGTGCAGGTTCAGTCCTTGGTTGGGAACTAAGATCCCAGGTGTCACACAGAGTAGGCAAAAAAACAATTTTTTTAATTTAAATTTCTACATGGCAAGCAAACAATAATCCTATGCTATAACAAATCCTATCCTATCCTAATGTGGGATCCACAGATCCAACAGTTCTTCCCCCAAACTGGCTTACAAACTATCTGAACTATAAGCAAAATCTGTGTGTCCAGGTCTGCAACTCAGCAGAAATTCAAAGAAATCTTCACCCATCAAAACAGCCTAGTGTTTCACAGTGAGGGCCCTGGAACTAGAAGACCTGTGTGTGGGTCCTAACTGCCCTGTAGTAAACTGTGTGACTACTGGGAAGTGACTTAACCTTTTGGTGTCTTGGTTTCCTCATCTGTAAAATGGGATAATAATAGTGCCTCAATCATGGAGTTGCTACGAGGGTTGAAAAGGAAATAACATGTAAAGTTCTTTTGTAGAGAGACTGGCACATGGTAGCACTCAATAAATGTTGTTGTTATTGTTACTAATAATGCTAGTGTTGTTTTTAAAAAACACAACCACTTCCTGGTGGCTCAGACTGTAAAGAGTCTGCCTGCAGTGCAGGAGACCCGGGTTCAATCCCTGGGTTTGGAAGATCCCCTGGAGGAGGACATGGCAACCCACTCCAATATTCTTGCCTGGAAAATTTCAGGACAGAGGAGCCTGGAGGGCTACAGTCCATGGGTTGCAAAGAGTTGGACAGACTGAGCAACTAACACACTTTAAGAAACTGAGTTTCCCCTAGCCTCAGCACATACTGTATTTTATGATATCTTCTTAACCATAACTTCTTGAACTGAACTGGTGGTTCAGACAGTAAAGCGTCTGCCTACAGCGCAGGAGACCTGGGTTCGATCCCTGGGCCAGGAAGATCCTCTGGAGAAGGAAATGGCAACCCACTCCAGTACTCTTGCCTGGAAAATCCCATGGACAGAGGAACGTAGTAGGCTACAGTCCATGGGGTCGCAAAGAGTCGGACACGACTGAGCAACTTCACTTCATTTCTTAACCATATTTTCATTTAAAATTAATCACTGATCTGACCCGAGGTCACCAAACTTTTTCCATAAAAGACCAAACAGTAAATATTTTAGGTTCTGTGGGTTGCACAGTCTCTGGTCACAACGACTCAATACTGCCCCTACAGTGTGAAAGCAGCCATACACAACACATAAACAAGGAAGTGTGGCCGTTTCCTAATAAAACTTTATTTACAAAAGCAAGCTTCAGGCCAGGTGAGGCCAGCCCCAGATCTAACCCAAATATACTGAGCAGCCCTGAGCAGCCCTGTGCACGTTCCCTCCTCTGCACTACAAGGACGAAAATTAAATCAGAAACAATTACCCTCACAGAACTATCACGACACCCCTGGGGCCTCTTACCATGCTCGCTGGGGATGTAGTTCTCATCATAGTCTTCCTCCAGAACCAGCTGGTCTCCTATGCGGATGGGTCTGCCAGCCATGATCAGTCTGGGCTCCAACGCCTAGATCCCCCAACCCAAAGAGAAAAATCAGTGCCCTAACTTAGAAGGGGAGAAATTGGAGCTGGTCTTGGGGCACCTGGGCCAAATAGGAGGTTTCTCCAGACACCGGGGAGAGTGGAGCAGGGAACCAACAGCTCAGAACTTACAACCCTTGTACCCGGGAAAGTTCCTGGAGACACACCTCCCCCAAAGCCTTGCTGAAGACTCCATGGACCACAAAAGTTCTGGAAACCCAACTCTCTCAAGGGTTTGACTTCATACATTTGCCCACAAAGACGAGTAACAACTAACAGTCTACGAGCCCTGCTAGAAAACCCTAAACAGCAAAATAACTGGCAGCACACGCACCCCCATACACCAATGTCCCCTGGTGAGCGCAGGCTGTCTCAACCTGTGGCCCTCTTTGCACATTCCTACTGACATTCAGCAAAGCCCTCAGGGGGCTTACAGTCTAGTGGAGGCAGGCACACAGCTTCACCAGAAGTAGCAGGCAGAAGAGAAAAAAAAAATCCTGCTCTGGGGAGTATTAAGGAAGAAGTCACACACTCCCAGTGCAGGGATGAAGGAAGACTTTGTTAAGGAACTGGGTTCAGAAGGCTGACAAGAGTTCTGAGGACAGAGGGAAGAACCCAGGCAGAGGGAACAGCCTTTGAGGCAAGGCATTATGCAGCGCCAATGCCAGCATGCACGGCAGGGACCGCGGGGAAGCCAGGCCCAGTCATGGTCATGGAGAGCTTGGTGGACGATGCTGAAGGGCCTCGACTCTGCCCTGTAGCAAAAGGGAGTCACTGAGGGCTTTGGTGGGAGAAAGTGACACAGAGTGGCCCTTTTTTTTTTTTTTCCAAGATGAGAACTTTGGCAGGAGTGTCCTGGCCGGATTGGAGAGATGAGAGACTAGCGTCAGGAAAATCACTAAAGAGGCTATGGTCCCTGGGAAAGATGATGAGGGCTTAAACTAGGGCAGAATCAGTGGGAATGGAGAAAAAGGGACAGACACAAGGGATGATATGATGTTAGGTTTAACGTGAGAGAGTCAATTCCTAGGCAGGTTGATACGAAGCCCGGGGTTCCTGAGGAGGAGAGGGGTGTCTGGGGCTCTCGAAGAGGAGATAGGGGTCTGGAATTCTCAAGGAGGAAGAAAGGACAAACACTTTTTTTCTCTACATTTCTTGGTCTTAGGCACCTAAAACACTTTTTTTCTTTAAGCCTGGAACTGATGATTACACAACAAAAAACTCAGTTTAAACTCTGTAACTAAGAATTATATATCAATGTATCCTGCTTGAGGACAGTTTCTCCTTCCTGAAACCCTTCTGGCTAATCCTGTTATCTTAAAATGTAAATTATGGGAGTGGGTCTAGTAAGATCTTTACAACCTTGAGACATTCTTCTGATTTATCGTAATAACTAATTTTAAAAAGTATATAACCCCCTTGCATAGACTAGCAAGGGGGGGCTTTCTCCATCCCTCTTCTGATGTCTATGTCAGAAGCTTTCGAAGTCCCTTTTCACTTCAGTGAAACTCTACTACACAAAAGTTCCTGGTCCCTGGTCCCCAAGTTAAATCTTCTTTGGAGATCACGAATCCGACACCTGTTCACCTAAGCTGTCAACAGGACCAGGATGGGGGCGGGGCGGGGGCAGAAGAGTGGAAAGGAACCAACCTGAATGCAAGGTTTTTAGCTCAGGGAGGGGGCAGTATCACATTCTTCAACTGACAGGCTGGTGCGGCTCCACACCTGTTCCTCCCTTCGCATTCCTGCTCCTTCAACAACCTCAGGACCCCAGGTCACAGCACCAGTCCCCTGTGGGAGCTCGCACACTGAAGCCTGAAGATGCCTGGACAAGTCAGCCTGTAGCACGTGTAGACAGCCCCTTCGGAGGGCCTCCTCCACTAAGGCACCGTCAGCCGCCCTGCTGTGACCAAAGGGAGGAGACTGGAGGAACTTTCTGACGTCTCCTGCAGCCGCCTCTTCAGAAACGGGCACTGTTCACCTGGGGCAGCAAGCATGACAGGGGAGTAAGCAGAAAGACCTGGTCAACAGAAAGGAGGCTGGGATACAGCTCGTGAAGAATGCTCAGGAAACAGCCAGGTCAGTGACTCTGAATCTGCTCCAAGATCCCTGGAGGGGGCCCCTGATAAACGCAAAGGATCTGAAGGACCATTCCGTGGCCCCCACTGCACCCTGGCAGGTGAGAGATGGACATGGGAGGTGTCTTGTGATAGGACTCACAAAAGATGGTTCCCAGACTTCCCTGGTGGTACAGTGGAGAAGAATCCACCTGCCAATGCCGGGGACACAGGTTCGACCCCCTCGTCTGGCAAGATCCCACATGCCGCGGGGCAACTAAGCCCAAGGGCCACAACCACTGAAGACCACGTGCCCTATAGCCCGTTCCCCGCAACAGGAGCCACTGCAATGAGAAGTCCACGCACGGCAACTGTAGAGTAGCCCCTGCTCATCACAACGAGAGAAAGCCCAGGAGCAGCAACGAAGACTCAGCGCAGCCAAAAATAGATAAAAAATGCCTTTTAAAAAAGATACTTCCCTTTGTCCATCACTGGACCCAACGGAGCCAGCCTTCTGCCACCCCTGATTCCCACCACGACACCTCCAAGCAGTAACTTAGTGCCTCAGGAAGAAAGGCTAAAGAAAGAAGCATTCTTTCCCGCAGTACTTAAGCCCAAGTGAGACGCGCTCTCCCTCCCCTAAGAACACGTAACACCTGTGGATGTAATGCTTGTAATGCCCCCACATGCAGTCTGCCATAAGTAGGGCCCTGATACGGAAAAAAGCAAAGCAGGAAAGTACCAAGAACCAGGGCAGTAGAACGTGGTCCACAGGCTGGGGGCTTAAAGAGATCTCAGAATCTTTAATCCTCTGAGTCAGGGAGGAGAGAGAAAGAAAAAGGGAAAAGATCTCTGGGGGTGGAGGAATCACAATGGCCTAAACATCAGGCTGTACCTTATTCAATTCAACAGGCAGTGATGAATTCTGCACTGCACCAACTAACTCAAGGAATCTGAGAAGTTCTGCCTTTAACAGACTTCCCTATCCCTAGACACGTGCCATCTCCAGAAAGAGGGGGCAGGTAAAATCTCTTGTCTTCCTGGCAAAATGCCTCATTAGCTACTTACAAAACTGTCTGTGTTTAACTATTTATAAAGTTTGGGAAGAATGTGGAAAATCTAAATTCCTGAATCACTCAAATGTCAAACAAATCTTCTGCTGGAAAAAAAAAAAATTAAAATGTGGGTGGTCTATTTCCTGGCTTCAGGAAAGAGGTAGGCAAGGCCAGGGCAAAAAGAACAGGAACTGCAGGATTGAGGAAGGTAGTGGAAGAGAAACCATATTCGTCAATGGCAGCTGGAGATCATTTATTCATTCCAGAAATACTGGGTCAGCCCAAAATGTGTGTTTGGATTTTCCCTTAATATCCTGCAGAAAAATCCAAATGAACTTTTTGGCCAATCCAATATTTATTTATTGCTGGGCACTGGAGAGGCAATTAAAAACAGATTCAGCTGCTACTCCCCTGGAACTGGTTTAGTGAGGCAAGGAGACAAACCAGTCATAGGAAAGCGTATAGCTTTAACTGGGGAGGAGCTCTGAAGGAAATGTGCCTGATTTAGACGAAGCCCGTGCTGAGAAGTGAAGAATGAATAGGCAGTCACCAGACAAAGAGGAGGAAAAGGTGTTCTAACAAAAGCAGCAGCAGGTGCAAAGCTCCAACAGGAAAGAACACTAGGCGAGGAGAAGGGTTGTCGGAGACGATGTTGGGCAGGTGGGTAGCAGCCAGGCCACGCCGAGAACTCGGCCTGGAAGGTCCAGAGAGCTGGAAGTGAGGAAAGGTGTTTCCAGATACACATTTTGAAGGAGGTTACTCCAGGAGCCACTGGAAATACAGACAGGAACGGAGGCCAGGTTGGAAAGAAGAAAATCAGAGTAGCTGCAGAGAGATTAGGAAGGAAACCATGAGCCAATCTAGACGAGAGCTGATGATAACCTGGGCAAGAGGGGGTGAGATGAGAGGTCTAAGAAAGCAGCCCTGAGGTCAGCTCCAGCAAACACACGACACGTGTCCTAACGTTTCCCACCAAGCCCGAGACCCCGAGGGACAGCGCTGTCAACCTTGGCCCCCTCACGAGGCTTCAGGACCATCAACACTGCACTCCGTGCAGCACTTACCAACCGAGCAGATGAAACCTGATGACATGGGCGTGCCACCAAGCCTGGCACTCACTGTGAGCCACAGAGCTTTGGGGGAGGCTCACCCAACTGTCCTCATCCATCTCCTGCCAATCCCAGAATCTACCAAAAAAAAAAAAAAGGAATGGCTCATATACCTCCTCCAGGAAGCCCTCCCTGACTAACCTCAGCCTCTCCTGTCAACTTACAACCACTTCAGCACAAAGCACACAGGTTTTCTTGTGTTCACAGGCATATTATTTTCCACATGACCTTTTTCATGGGAATGTGTTCTATCTCTCCTGTTAAACCAAAGACGTCTGAGGCCATGCCTCTGCCTCCTTTTGCCTTTTGCAACCAAGCCTAAAATAAGCTATGTAAAGGCAGAAGCCCGGTCACTGCTCTAAACTACTAACAGACAACCGAGGAATCTCAAAAGCCAGAAGAAAACCCCAAGAGCTTTGGTCCCACTGCCCTTCCCATGCCAAATTTCTCCTCTGTGCTTTGTGTCAGACAGCATTAATGGTCGAAGCACCAGTTCGGGGGCCAGAAACACGCGAATTAAATCCCATCTCCCTTGCCTACCAGCTGTTTGACCTTAGGCAAGGTACTTCCCCTTCTCTAAGCCTCAATAACCTCATGCGCATAACTCATACAGCCATGATAATCTACTTCACAGGGCTGTTTGAAGATGAAACAATACTTGTACCTAGCACAGTCCCTGATACACAAAATATGCTAAATAAATTTCACAAGGCTGTCTGAAGATGAAACAATACTTGTGCCTAGCACAGTCCCTGATACACAAAATACGCTAAATAAATTTAGCAGTATTACTGATATTACTGCCAATTCCACGGTTGGATCATTCTTAACTAGTAAACGGTCTCTCTCACCTTAAGCCAAAATCTGTTTCTAAGAAACTTCCTCCCATTTGTCCTGTTCCACCCTCTGGACCCACAGAGAGCACCCAAGGCGTCTCTACTCCAAGTCAAGTTTTCCCAGCTCCCTTCCCTTCAGCACATGCCATTGGTTCCCAGTCTCCCCACGTCGTGGTTACCTTCCCATGCATGTGGTCTAATTTAACAGGCAAAGCCAAAAAGTTCTGCACACCTGCATACTCACCCAGCACACACATGCATATGCGTACTTAGGGCTCCCCGAGTGTCATTTCTTCCACCCTGCTTCAACAATTATAAGGAAAGTTCACTACCAGAAGAGAGAAGATTTACTGGAGAAGGCACTGGGGAGAACGCTGAAGCCATTAGAGCTGATTAGGTAGTGGTAATGAGCACAGGCTTGGGAGCATTCTTGGCTTTGAATCCCGGCTCTATCACTTACCACCTGGGCAAGTTGCCTCAGTTTCC